>NC_053414.1:19344516-19649516 GCF_016859285.1 Xiphias gladius | reverse complement strand
ACGATAAAAGCCATGCGTGTCAGCTGCAAATTTACCCAAATCTGCTCACGGCTTGTGTTTCAGTGGGATGACTATAAGCGAGAGATAGCTTGTTCACACACACAGACACACACATATGCACACACACACACAAAAACACTCTGTGCGCCCTTCATGGCTACAGAGTCTTCCAGCCAAACCTCAGTCAGCAGCTCAGACACATTCAGATGTCACAGCAGAATCCAGAAGAACAGCAGCTAGCATGCTCCGCCCTCTCTGTCTCTCTTTCTTTCCATCACTTTCTTGGTCTTGATCAATGTCTCTCACTCACTCGAACCACTTTCCTCTATTTTCTGTCTCTTTCTGAATTAAACTGTCATCTCTGTTTCGCTGAAAGAAAAATGACAGAAAGAAAGAGAGAGAGAGAGAGATGAATCTTTCTGGAGCCTCCTTTTTCCTCCATTCGACAGTTTGACGGACTGATTTGGGGAATGCAGTGTATCCTGATGGTACATTCTGAACAAAACAACAACAGGAAAGCACACACACACACACACACACACACACACACACACACACACACACACACACACACACACACACACACACACACACACACACACACACACACACACACACACACACACACACACACACACACACACACACACACAATTCCCCCAACATGGACAGGAAAAAACAAGAAAAGGCCAATAATCTATTTAGTTTAGTCAGCCACCTCAACTACGATGCCAACATAGAGGATTGTTCCTGTGATCGGACAAACAGTGGGTCATATTGATTAGCTGGGAGAGGCCTGTCCAAATGCACAAGGACAACTCTACACCAGATAACAGCGGCTATCTCTTTCTTTACTGCTAATGAGGCTGCGAGAGATGGTCTCCACTGTCAGGCAGATCCGTGGATACCCATGAGAGTTCCTATTGTGACCAGATGAACATTGTCTTTCAGGGCGCTCGACAAAAGCACTGTTTGACCTTTTCCTTTTTTATCAGTGGCTCACCAAACTACAGCTGAACTTTACCACTGGTTTAGTTTACTACACACTTCAAGCCCTAAACTCAGTGAAACGTCTTTGGACCACCGTTCAAAAAAAGGCAGATTATTGAAGAAACATACTAAATATTAAACTATTATAAAAACTACATCAGGTGCTAAGTGTCAACATTCAATCAGCACAGATTGTACTGCAATACTATCCTACAAAGAAACGTTTTACTGCTGCTTTTTGCTGTTTAGATTCATGGTTTCATGGTGCACAAAGTTAATCTTCCTGAGGCTTTCACAGCTGCCACAGACACACTGTTTGTGTGTGTGTGTGTGTGTGTGTGTGTGTGTGTGTGTGTGTGTGTGTGTGTGTGACAGAGAGCGAGAGCGAGGAAATAGAGAGGGAGATTCTGCATGCATAATTCTCTACTGAGGGATGTTTTGGGGCCAATATTTACACTCTGTTTTAGTGTTGAGACTTGGGAAGGATCAATGCTGCTGAGCTGTTGACAGGATTACATGGTTTGTAGATGTGTGCGCGTTGTGTGTCTGCATGTGTGTGTGTGTGTGTGTGTGTGTGTGTGTGTGTGAGAGAGACAAAGAGAATGAGAGAGTGTGTAGACAAAAGTGAAATTTGGAAACGGTGTTATCATTCAGTCACAAAAGCTTTTCAAAAGACAGTGTCACTTTTAATGATGTGAGCAGTGAGTACTGAGCAGTACATCAAAAAACTGTGCGTACTAACGGATAAGTTGATCAGGGAGCAAACAGTGTTATGGGTTTAATTCCTGTGCTTGACTTTTGTTAAAGGTCATTTCATTGTGGCACCAATGTTTTCTGTCACTGTTTAGTGAGTTACAGCTAAATAAAGACAGAAATATTATTTCTGATGTTACACTAATCATAACATTTGGACTCTTTCCAGAGTGACATGAATGCAGTTACTTTGGGTTACTCTGCCTCTAAAACCCAGGGTGTTAGGTCCTTCCAGGCTTCTGTGGTTTTTGCTTGCTTTTTTCTTGTCAATGTTTTCTTTGTTTTCTGTTTTATTTTGAAATTGCTTATCTTTTGTGTCTATAGTTATTTTACTTCCTGCCCTTGCGTGTTTCCTGTCTTTGTGATTGCCTGCCCCGCGCCGACCACTTTCACCTGTTCCCAATTACCCGTACCGTCTTTGTGTATCTAGTCTCTGTGTTCCCCTCATTCTTTGTCGGTTTGTCTGTTTTTGTTCCTGGAGTGTTCCCTTGTGTTCCTCGTGATAGGACTCCTGTTGTTTGTTCCAGTTTGCCTGCCTGCCTTTCAGTTCATCTGCCTGGTTATCCAACCGTCTGCCTGTAGGCATTGTTTTCTTCATTAAAGTATCCTCACGGCGCCTACCTGCCTGTGTGTCTGCGCTTGGATCCTCACTGCTCCGAACACCAATTGTGACACAGGGAATATGAATTTATTTGGACAATAAGTAAAGGATCATTATTCCTATGACATAACAAGAATGGGACACTTTAATTATGCATGTTGTACAATGCACATTAGCTGTCCCTCGACCCCCTTGTATGACTTTGAATGCAGAGAAGTGGAAAATGTGACTGCGTGTGCTTCAGTGTGACTTTTTAACAAACCCAGCAGGTGAACCAATGATCAATACTCTATAAATAAATGGCAGTACTGGGGTCAGTTTGTGTGCATAAAACATAGAGAAACCATCTTTTGGCACAAAAATCTAAAAATCCTATGGTGGAGTTATTATAAATGGAGCTTTTTTCCTCATAGTCGTTTCATTTCTTGAACTTGCTATCATGTACAGCATCTGCCCCACCTTCGCTGGACCCGTGTACCAACTGGTGAATGTTAAACAGCCCAAACCAGCAGCAAAACCACAGAGAGATTTAATTTGTGATGAGGCCGTGTTCTATTTCAACAAAACAGCAATCAGACTTGATGAGGCACGTTCAAACACAATGTATTTTTACACATCAGCACATTAGTGAGACCAACTAAGCACATAGAGACATGACATGATTATAGAACCATGCAAACGTTTTTAGAAACATGTCACTGATGTTTCCATGTCAGTACTAATTTCCATGTAGACTGGCTTCATTGCCACGTATCTTTTTTTACACAGCTACTTCCCCAGGGGACCTAAATCATTTCAGTATGCTCCTGTGTGATCAGTGCATGTTAAACATCCCACCTCGCTCCATTCATCCTTTTTACTTTGTCTTTTCACCTCACACTGTCATCCCTGCTACTGTCTTTTCCCAGAACCTCCTAATTAAATTACCCTTTTATTAGTACTCACTATTGCCTGAGACTACATTTACCCAGAAGGGTAATTAAACCTGGAAGACCTGACCTGAACTGATAATAAAAGAGTCTAGAGAGGGGAGATGAGGAGATGTAGGCTGAAGAAGTTCTATTAAATTATCTGTCACTTGAATCTCGGTTTCTTTTTGCAAAGGCGAGCGATTATGAAGATAAATGTTCCCCACGCTCCGATATGACAGCAGCATTGCAGTATACACATTACACCAATAATCCAATAATAGCTTGTTTGAGAATGTGATACTTTAAGTATGACTTCACATACACTGAATTTACTAAATATTTTGTACTATATCCTAAGACTCAGTGACTGAGTAGGAACTCTTTAGAAAAATGCATGTCACACTCCCATCTCCTATTTCTGATCTTCATTCTCCTTTCATTAATCTCATTCGCTCAGTGTGTTTCACGGAAAGGTAATTGCACATTGTATGCACACAGTGATTGAAATTATTATGTAACAAGCTCTGGCTCACTTCAGTCTTTAAAATGCCACTAACCCAAACCACCCAAGGCATCACAGATACACTGAATCTCTAACTTTAGTTTATTACAATGTTATTGAATCGCAGTGGTGCTACACTCTTTCCCCCTTGATCAAAATCCTGACGTGAACAAACTTTGGTGGATCAGATCATGTCACGTTAAATGTGTCATTAAGGCATTTCCAACATTAAAATTTTAGATGCCGACAGGGTAACAGAAGCCTTCAATTGTGCCCTTAAGAAATGCAGCAGCATGTATTGCTTGTAATTAGAAATCACATAGCAAGATGTGAACTCACCCAGTGTGCATGAAACTGTAGCTGAGATACCTCCAGGCCTGGGCTCGTAGCTGGGGATGGTAGGGTAAGGGGCTCTTTAGGAATGACGGGCTGGACACCTGAAGGACCACGCGGTCCAGCTGGAACCCGTAGTACATGAAAACGGCTACCTGGGAGAGCACAGAGGGACGGACACGAGGTGAGTGATTTCAGGAGGGATTATATTAGTATACACACCACAGGAGTACAATGAAATAATGTTCAGAATCATAAAACAAGTTGATCTGGTAAACAGATGAAAGCTGAACACAGACTTTGAATTTGTTTCTTTATTCATATTCAAGAGTTATTAGTCAATTTACATCAACTGGGAGAGTAAAATCAATCCTTGGCTCGACAAGCCATTGTCAAACTTCTAAGATTTTCTTGACTATTTTAAAGTAGTTTGTCTTATCTAAACATCAAATATCAGACTGAAGTCTCTCTACAAAACTTTTTGTAATTTGTGCACATAATGATTTTTAAGAATTGACGTTTCTGAAGACAACTGCAATATATCATGAAAGAGTTTCTGTTACTTATATTATTACTAATTTAAAGGCACCCTGTGGAGTTTTCTTGTGACAAACTCGTGTTTACATTGAGTGTTCTCACCAAAATATACTGCACACATCCTTGAGGCCGAGCAAAAGTGGTGAAAGAATTTCCATCCTCTAAATATTTGCGAAACCCTTTTTTTTTTTTTTTTCAATATTTTGAAACCGGCATTGTTTACACCCATGTTTACGTTAGCTAGCTACCTCTTCTTTCCTAACTCCTGGTGGTACATTGCTACATCGCTTCTTGCTGTGTTACTGCACTAAACCATAAGCAGGATTGAGTGAAACAGAGGGACATCGTATCATAACTGAAAAGGCCAATCTTTGAGGTAAATGCCAGTTTAATTTACTATCACATTGGACAGTTCATCTTCTCTTTTGTGTTGTATGGTTTGCATGCACTACACATTTGGATTGCTGCCTGCTGCAGTTGGTATGAATGTTTATTCAATCGCTAACATGCTCATACTGTTCATACAAACAATTTACCTCAGCAATGGTGATAGCCAGGATGAGCAACGGCGGGGGACAGTAGGTATAGCTGTCAAAGTACCACTTGCGGTCAACCTCGCGGGGAAGTGTCTCATAGGCAACGTGTCGGACCAGCCGTTGAGAGAGCCCCAGGCCGACCTCATCTCTGAGACTGCAGCCTTTGAGCTGCCTGCTCCCCTGCAGAATGGCCCTCCGGAAACTGTTGGAACGCTTGTTACTCATCTGGACAAAGGAGGCAGGAAGAGAGGAAAGTGATGGAGGAGATGAAAGGGAGGTACAGGGAGGGAGCGGAACAGGAGAAAGAGGGAGGCAGAGGGAAAAGTAAGGGATTTTTATCATCTATTTTGTAATTTTTATGATCATTAGTTCAGCAGCTTCAGTTCAGCTTTACATTAATCATGCTGTTTATCTTCAAATTTGTCATTTTATTCAACGTGTGAACACTTCATGATACTTTATTCTGGAATGTTTATTCATAAAACTACTCAATGTCGATGTACAACTAGAGCCTCAACACTTTGGGTAGAGGCCACACATACACCGATCCTTCTCAGCCCAGCACACTGACAGATCCCTCCCACCTCACCGTGGCAACAGAGTGCCTGTATCATCACCTGGCAACCACGAAACCCTTCTCTTTATCCCTTTCCGTCAATGAAGAGTTCATTTCCAAACATATATTTGACCTTTTTTGGATGGGAGCGGAGCTCACAAGTAGTTCATAATTCAGAATCACAGAAATCAACTCACAGAAGATCTTTTCTTTTTAAATCTGATTAAATGACTTTTCTGGTCAAAGGCACTGTCATGTATTTTGATTTATTACATTAAACTTTTATTATTTATTGCATTATTGCATTGCATTTATCAATCTCCTAGCACAGGTGTCCAATTTTTCAAACAGTGAGCCTCTCATTTTGAATATCTTCACACACTCATAAACTATACTTCTGCCACAAGAGTGGCAGAAACTACCAGCAGACAGGTGCAAGAAGCTTCTAGATGGATACAAGAAACGTTTTGAGGCTGCAATCGTTGCCAAAGATTGTATTTTTCACAATCATGGAAGTAACCTTCAGTAACCTTGGACATTATATTAAAATATTTTGATCATACAAAAATGGTTAATTTGCATTTATCTCTGAAGATATTCTAAATTCTGTACTTAAAATACAGGGATGTCAATAATTTCAAACAGGACTGTATATATTAAATCAGTCTATACATTTTACTCTAGCACACATTGTGTAAATTAATGCCGGAAGAAATATTTGTACTTCTGTGAATGATACAAAAAAAAAAAAAAAAAAAAGTGAAACAACAACATGGAAAATATTACTTATACTCAAGTAGGGTATCCTATGGACATAAATGATGTTCATATCAATTAAAAAGTTAAGTTAAAATTTTAAAAAAAATGTTGTCACATTTAAAAGCAGCTGAGACAGCCAGGAAACTTTTGCCTTTTCTTTGCATTGATGGTAAACAGGTTCTGTTTTATCACTGCTGTAGCAGTCTCAGCTTTCTGCCTAAATCACTGCTACATCGAAGCATGGTGCCTTTTATTGCACTGGTTGTATGTTTTCTCTCCATGATGATGAAATGACTCCTGTCCCACTTGTCTCCAACAGTCTCTTTCCCTCTCTCTGTCTCTCTATCTCTCTCTTTCTCTCCTTCCCCAATCTCCTTCTTACACTGTTCTGTTTATGTCTCTCTTCATAACTCAATTTTACTACTGCGGAAGCCCAGATGTGTCAGTTAGTAAATGTAATTTCAAGTAAATAAGGATAAGTGAAAGTGTTTTCAGCCAGGGCAGAGATTGGCGAAATAGATAAATGTGATGTGGCAGAGTGGCTATTGGCAATAAAAGTAGCAGGCGGATGTAAATATTGCAACTTCTAAAAGCTACAAATTTCAAGTGCCCCAAAATGTTAAATGTGTAATGAAGCTTGGATTGATGTTTATTCAAACATACACACAGACTTGTCAGAGTTATGAGGAACATTCTGGTTTAAAGATGTCAAACTTATCTGTGAACAAATTGAAAACAAAGGTACATATCTCAATTAATTTCAATTTGATTGAGTTGAAAAGATATGTACAATAAATAAAATAAAACAGAACAAAGAAAATACTATTAAGAGGACAGATGTAAAACCAGAACATCAATAAAAACTCTGTATGAACAGTTGGCTGATGGCTCAACTACCACTGTTTAATGAGACTTCTATCTCTGCAGGGATCAATGTTTGGAGCTAAACTTCAGAAAAAGCCAATTATTTCAGTGTTAGGTTTTTATGTCAGGCACAGAGAACTTTGGGAAAATGATTACGGGTTACCATGGCCACTTCCAGACCGCACACTAAAGCAAGTGCAAGCGCACACACACACACACACACACACACACACACACACACACACACACACACACACACACACACACACACACACACACACACACACACACACACACACACACACACAGACCTCCCCCAGGCAACCGTGCTCCATAAAGACAGTACATTCTTCGTGGGAAGTGACTGCAATTCCTCTCCTCTTTGTACGACACAAAGACTGACGTTCTGTCTGTTTAACCACTGGCAAGAGGAGAAGGGAGAGGGGAAGAGAAGAGGTGACAAATGGCTGTTCGGCCATCAAGAAAACTATTGCACTGTTTGGTCGATGGAAATCACAGTCAGATGAGAGGCACATAGTAGCTCAGAGAAAGACGGGGGTGGAAACAGACAGAAAGAGAAGGAGACAACTGCAAGAAGGAGATAGAGGAAGATGAAAAATTGTGGAAAAGAGGGACCAAAATACAGAGTAAACACTAGAGTAGCAGTGTATTATCTTTATCACAGCAATACATTCCATGGCAAAAAATGCGTGGAAACCTGAGTGTTACACTGATATAGCATGTCATTGTTGAAAATTGCATTCAAAACAATGGAATAAGTGGAATTAATATGCTGCTATGGCAGCCTCCACTTTCCTGTTTATGGGGTTTCTGCAAGATTTTAGAACCTGGCTGCAGGGATTTGCTCCTGTTTAGTGTTCTGATCGAAAACAGCCCTGTTTTACATAAAAAAAAATTTTTAAAAAGGAAAAAAAAAAAACGCAGAGTGATGCCTTGGTGGGAGGAGTGTTTTTTTCAGGTAAGGTGAGATCGTGAGGTACAATCCAGAAAGTCCAGTAAAAAGCTATCAAAGCTACAATCTTTTTATGTTTTACAACATTTGCCAGGTAAATAGTAGAAATTGAGCAATGACATTACAAATGTCAAAGTAAAAAGTAATCTACCAGGAATTTGCTCTTGGACTATTTGACTGGCCAGTGCAGTGCCTTGCTGAATGATGTAGCACTGTGTAGTGGCAAAGACATTGTTGTGGATTTTTTTTTTTACTGGAGCCCTTTGCTTTGGCACCAACAGGAGTGGTCCCATTCCAGTTAATGAATGGGTTTGATGTCTGTCTGAGCATGGCCTTAGTGAGTTTGGGCACTGATGTTGGGCTGGCTTGCAGTCACGATCCAACTCATGCCAAATTGGTTGGACGGGGTTGAGGTCAGGGCCCGGTGCAGGACAGTCAAGTTCTTCAACATACAACTTATAATGCCATTTCTTTACAGATTTGGTTTTGTGCACAGGGAACACTGTCATATCTAAACAGGAAAGGGCCTTCCACAAATCACAAAGGTGGAAGCACACTGCCTAACACATCATTGTATGTTTAAGCATTAAGAGTTCCCTTCATTGGAACTAAGGAGCCTAGCTGAAACCATGACAGAAAAATCCATAAATAAAAATAAAAACCGAATCAGGCATACACAGCCCAAAACAGGACAGGACAGAGTATGTGAGTGCAGTTTTACGCCCGAGTGCAAATCCATCATGATCATTCCACATTTTATCCCACTGGGAGAAAAAACAGAGCAGTTGAACCTGTCTGTAGATATTTTGGGAAGTATAAACCTATTACTGAGCCAGTTTCTGTCCAGGACAGTCGCAGTGTACGTATGAAAGAGAGTTAGACAAGAGGAGACGGATGGACAGAAAGAAGAAAGTGAAAGGCACAGATAAGGCAGGGGCAGTGGGATAGGAAGAGAGACAGAGGTAGAGATAAAGACTGACAGAAGATGGAGGGAACAAGAGGTAAAGGGAAGAGAAAGCAGCGATCTGAATGCTGACTGTGACGAAGCAGTGAGCAGGCAATTACTGACAATCACATTGATGTGGTGCAAAGGAGAGATGGCGTGACAAATAAGCCCCTTACAGTTTGTCTCTGTGTGTCCTGACCCTCCTCTCCTGCTCTTTTTTTCCTTCTTTCCTTCCTTCTCTGGAGGCAGAACGGCTGGAGAGATAAAAATGTACCAACAGAAACCAGGCACTGCCAATTAACCTGGCAGAAGAATTATAACTCTCTCTCAAGTTCCCATATTGGCTTTGACCCTTTGATCTTTATCTTACAGACCTGCCCTCACATGACTGCCCTGGGAAAGTCTATTATTTTGTGTTTACATTCTTCTAGATATTCACATCATATTTACAAGGTTTTTCACATAAGTGTGGGTACACGTGCAGAAATCCTTATAGATAACATTAAACATTTAGCTTTGTTTAACTGCCTCCTGAAAAAGAGGTGTACACTATTACTTTCAGTGCCTGAACTAAAGCTATCACTTTGTTTGCTCTTCACATAACCTGAAATCCAAAGTGGTATTCATTTTGGGATTCATTGTAGGGGTAAAACTAATAATTTTTTCCCATTAACATTTAGACTCTTGCATACAGTATATATATTTGTTGTTTATTCCATCATAGTGTGGTCAATAAAATGTCAAAAGAAGTGAAAAATCTCCCATCACATTTATAAGAGCCCAAGTATGTGTCTTCAAATTACTTGTTTTATCCAACCAAAGGCTCAAAACCCCAAAATGTATACAAATCGGCATATCCTCACATTTTAGAGGCTGAAACCAGTGAATGTATGTTATATTTCCCTGTTAAATTTATTTCACCAGTTTAACATTATCAAATCTTCTGACAGTAAACTTTCTGTCAATCGACTAACTGATTTATTGACTAGTCTTTTCAGCACATTATACTGTATCTTAGCATAATCATGAACACAGTGGATATAAAAAGTCTACACAAAGCCTAATGAAACTGATGGTTTTTGAAATATAAAGACAAAAATAACAAGTGTATAAATTTCAGACTTTTTCCATCTTTAATGTCACCTATCAACAAACGAAAATCCAGAGGGAAAAAAAAGTTATCAGGAAAATAAAAACAAAAAACAGACCGACAACATCCTCATCTCAAAAGTCTAACTAATACTTTGTGGAAGCACCTTTTGCATTTATTACACAAGCAAGTCTTTGTGAATAAGTCTCTATTAACTTGCGCATCTAGACTTTGGAATTTTATCCCACTCTTCTTTGCAAAAAAGTTCAGGTCCTTCGGATTGCGAGGGGTTATCCACTGCACATTTCTCTTTAGGTCATTCCACAAGTCTTTGATTGGATTGAGGTCTGGACTCTGACTGGGCCATTCTAAGACTTTGTTTCTTCTTTTCTGAAACCATGCCTTGGTCAGATGGATGTCTGCTTTGGATCACTGTCATGTTGGGATGTGAAATTCCTCTTCATCTTCCGCTTTCTGACAGAGGCCAACAGGTTTTGCGCCAAAATATCATGATATTTGGGGCTATTAATTATTCCATCTATCTTGACAACAGCCACTGACCCGACTGAGAAAAAGCAGCCTCAAAGCATGGTGGTGGTAGCATCATGCTTTGAGGCATGGTGTCAGTATGGTGTTCTTTGGATGATAAGCTGTATTGGCTTTGCGCCAAACATACAGTGGCATCCAAAAGTCTAAATCCACTTTCAAAGGTGTGTGTAGACTTTTTGTATCCACTGTACATGTCACTTTATTTTTTTCTTAATGGATTACTAGTATAGTCAATAAGGTGTTAGAAAAAAGGGAAAAATGAACGTTACAATTTGACCATGATCAAAGGTGATTTCCAAAGTATTTAATTTACAATTATATAAAAGATAGAAAAGCAGCAAATCTTCACATTTCACAAGGTAGAACAAGTGAATGTTTATGCTCAACTAATCGATTAATCTAGTCTAAACTAACTGTGTCAGCACTTATTCATTCACTACAGAGCATATTATCATAATCATGAATACATGTCACTTCTCTCTCTCTTTATTCCCTCCCACTCTCCCTTTATTGCACTCCGTGTTTAGCTTTTGTTGTGGCTGCCTCGGTGATTGTAAAAACCACTGTGAGGGTGGACACAATAGCAACTAAGAAAAAAAATGTGAATGTATATTTAAATGCACGCACCCCATTCCTCTCTGTCCCACTTCCAGTGGCACACCATGACCCCACAGCCTGTCACATGACCTGAATGCACCAATAGAAAACCAACAGGGAAAAACCCTGTGACACTTTTCCAAGCTTCCTACGGGCCTCATTCCTCACCCACTGTATCAGACAATAAACAGCTCTGAAGAACAAGATTAAAAAAGGAGGGATGGACATACTCACACTCACAGACAATGAATTCCCTGCAGTCTCTACAGACGCAGTAGTGTGAAAATTGTTGTGACCCGGGTGTGACTGGCAATGAGTGCGGCAACCAGCTACAGCCAATGAGAGCGCAAGACACGGGGTAAGATGTAGAAAAAAAATCCTAGCTCACGCATGGTATCATGTAATTTCCCGTGTCACTAGTAGTTTGGTCTGTTTGGAGACCAGACAGACTTGTTGGGGATTCTTCCTGGTGAAATATCTTGTAATTTGTGACCCCCTGTTGCTGATGATCATGTAGTGCGCAAACCATAACAATTTCAAGATTCCCGATTACAAGACAACAAGCTGTGCAGTGTGAACAGTGCAGCAATCTGATGACTTTGAAAGTAATGTAGTGTGTAAGTCTCAATTCTTGACTATGAGGCCCAGGGTGAAGAACCAAGTCAAGCCAAAGTCCTAAACTTTGTGTTTCAAATCTTAAACAAGTCATTATGCGCCCATTACCAAATTTAATGTCATTTCATATCGTTTCATTTTTAAACTAAGTAACACTTAATATAGTTAATTTACAGAGATAATGACTGACTTAGTTTGTATTCATTACTTTTAAATAAACTTTATAACATTTGAGGACAAAATAATCAAGTGTGTCGTGGTGTGTTTATCCTTTGACACAGTTCCCATCATCTGTGATTTTTTTGCAGGTTGCCATCTGTTTTTTGTTGCCCACAGCAGAGTCTGTTTAGTCGAATGTGAGAATCCGAGGCGTCATCTACATTTTGTAGGTCTACACAGCCTGCACCTAAACTTTTTCACCTGCTTGCAAAACTTTCTTTTTTTTTAAAACACAATGTTTAATCTTTGGGCTTTTGCAGAATATCCTTGTCTTTACAAGTTAAAAAGTCTAAAAGGTCCAAGTGAAGTCACAAGTTGTTTGTATTAAAGTCAAAGTTAAGTTGAAAGTTGTTTTTTTTTGATTCTGGCAAGTAAAGTCTAAAGTAATCAGCTTCACGACATCTGGGTTTTCGAACATGAATTTCGATAGAGCATGCAAGAACATATTGGATGTACAGCATATATTGATACTGAAATATATCTAAACATAGATTTAAAGATACAGTGCAGCAGAGGAGGTCGGAACAAACTATCGATATCCGCTAAACACTTATATCAGTGAGCCTATGAAAAGTTAAAACATCTCACCAGGTTCACAAAGTCCTGGTAGCAGATTTTTCCATCAGCGTTGCCATCAGCGAGGGCCAATAGGACTTCTAGTTTGTGGGGGTCAAGCTCAGAGCCGTGTGTCGCCAGCAGGTCCCTGAACCGCTCTGTACTGATGAAGCCCGAATTCTCTGGATCATACTGCAAATGAACACACACAGACAAAGCAAGATAAGACTTTCATTTTGTAATCCGTCCCACTAAAATAATATGGAAAAAAACAGCAAAAATAACTTGAAGCTAATTCAAATGGCCCATGGTAATTTACAGGCACAGCACACAGTATATTAATGAGCGCCAGATACAAATAGACATGTTAGGAGTTCATGAACGGTCAGTATCCCCCCATGCGTCATTTTCTGTGCAGCCAAACACCAATAGCTCAAAAAAACGTCAGGAGTGGAGTGGTTTTGTCATCGTTTGAGTGTCTTGTAAAAAAGCCATAACTGCTCCAAAAAGGCCCAACTGTTGAGATATAGCAGTAACTTTTAACAGCTCTGGATTTCAGTTTGAAATGACATTGAGTGCCGCATTTAACGACAGACTTTTTTGGCTTATTCACAGCCAGATCAGAGGATGCCTGATCTGAAAAACAACAGATATTCTGACAAAACCAAAGAAAATTAAAAAAAAAGAAGGAAATTCAAAAGACCTTTGAAGCAGTGATTACTTAAGCACTTAAATGTGAAAAGAGCTCTGCACGTTTCTCCAGCTTTGTTAGCCCTGACATTGTGGTCCCACACACTCTTTTCTTTGCCTTGCTCTTGATAGCTTGGGAATTCAAATCTTAAGTGGCAATTTAGAGTGAACCTGCCAATTAAAAATATACAAATATAAAAATATATATTTACACTTTGTTTGTGTTTGGAGCTGTGAACTATACCCAGGAGAGCCAGAAGCCACAGAGGAGGCTTGCTGATTGCTGAGACTGAGTGAGCAAAGACACTTCATTATAGCCTTCTCTGTTTCTTATGGAATAGACTGCTGGCAATTCTGCCTCAATTGCCAAAAATCAAGCTGCCCTTCATCCCCTAACATAAGGATAAAACAGGTTCCAGCTGTGTGTCAGTATTTGTCTGTTCAACTGACGACAAACTGACCTGGAATATATGACAATCCAGGACTTGAATGTTTGATTTGAATGTCAGGTTGTTTGTGAATGTAGGCAGAAGACAGCTGCTGTCTCTCTGTCTCAATGCGCCTGTGTGTGAGTGTGTATGCATATGTAACTGTGTGTTTTTGTGTATTTGCAAATGTATGTGTGGAAGTGTAATAATTTCT
Source organism: Xiphias gladius (assembly GCF_016859285.1). Taxonomy (NCBI): domain Eukaryota; kingdom Metazoa; phylum Chordata; class Actinopteri; order Istiophoriformes; family Xiphiidae; genus Xiphias; species Xiphias gladius. The sequence goes on along the minus strand of NC_053414.1, from coordinate 19,635,298 downwards.
GTGTGTGTAAATACAGTGCATTCATGCATGGAGATTTGACATTCAGACGATATGAGCTGATTCAAACACCCCTGAACCACAGATAGTGACCATGTGCGTGCGTGCGTGCGTGCGTGCGTGGGTGTGTATGTGAGTGTGTTTTTGCCATATGCCAGTGTTGGCAGACGCTGAGTAAAGCCAGGCTGGCAGCAGGTGCTCTGTGTTCCACCAAATGACAACAGAGAGAAGAGGTTTTGGCTCTGCCTCGTGTTGTTTTTCTCCATGTTACCTAACAGTGATGAGGCAGTTTTTCTTCCCTGGTAAGACTACAGTTGTAAGTACAATCTCCACTGAATGCCCTCTTTGAGATACGGCTGTAATAACCACTGCTCATACAGCTCAGGTGAGGGCAGATTAGACTACAACACATGCGGAGTCACTCACAGGAAGACACCTGCCTTAACCAACACCTCCATCACTCCGGTTACAGGAGCAAACCCTAAGCAAAGGTGCAAGAGGTAGAAGAGAAAGAAAGAGAAGAAGTATTTTGTCCTGAGTGCACAGCCCAAAAGTAAAGTCAAAGGCTACGTCCAAAATAACTCTCTCTGTAGTACATAATGGACTATATTTATTGTCTGCCATTTTATTTGAGTGTCCTTCTCTCTGAGCATGAAATTTATTTTCTGTATAATGCCCTCAAAAATATATACAGCAACCCCACAACACCATGTGTCACATCTTAGGGATGAAAAATTACTTCTTGGTGATGACGCAAAATGATGGTGATCTGTAAACTCTCCAAAATGTCCATTGAGTGTAATGCTGCAACTATCAGTCAAGTCAAGAATTAGTTGATCAAAAATAAAATAATCAGCAACTATTTTGGCTATCGGTTAATAATTTCAGTCATTTTTCAAGCAATAAAATGCAGGGAAAAAATTGCTATTTCCAGCTCTTCAGATGGGAGAATATGCTGGGGGGGTTTTTTCATACATGTAGTACATGAATAGCAATGAAATATCTTTGGGTTTTGGACAGTTGGTTGGCCAAAACAAGCAGTTTGGGCTGTGGGAAATTTTGAGGGGCATTGTCTACATCGTATAGATAGAAGGATTAATTAAGAAAAAAAGGATTGGCAGATTAATTGATAGTGAAAATAATCGTTGGTTGCAGCCCTTTCTGAGTGTCCACTATGAATGAGTGAAATACTTTGTATACTCCTATTAAACTAGAGAATATTTTCACAATGACTTGCACTACTGAGTCCAACAGGCACATAGCCCCCCTTTCCCTGGCATATGCACATCACACAAAAACATCTCTCTCTCTCCTACACAGACACACACACACTTGATGCAAAAAAGTAAATTCTACTTTACAGGAAGAACTAACCTTCTCTTGCAGTAAATCAGCCAGTTTCTGCCGAGGACATTTTGTCATGATGAAGTAACGTCAGCCAAAGCCAGTTTTGCCACACAGTGTGTGAGCAAAACAATATGTTGTGTGTGTGTATGTGTGTTTGTGTGTGTATGTATGTGTGTCCCTGTCATACTGTTTGTCCCAAGCTGTGCAGGGTTATTTCCAACCTAGACGAAAGGATTACAGTCCAATCCAAGACCCTCAATACACACCTCCCCCATCTCCTCGCTCCGCCCCACGCAGAACACCCCCTTTTACCCTACATTCATCCACCTCTCCTTCACTTTCTCCCTTCACTTTCTCCCTCTAAAGCAAACATGCAAGCTCCCTCAGAGGAAAAATAAATACTCAAATACATTTTCCCATTATCTCTTCTATTGTCACTCCCAGACACAGGCAGCCATACATTATTTTCCTGACACACACAATCGCTCCCTCGCTCCACTTTACGACACCACGGGCTTCATAGTTGAGTGAGCCCTCTATGAAGTCAACAGGCTGGTTGCTGGGGGGGAGCTGCACAGGGACACACACTCAACAATGGGCCTCCATTGGCAATTTCATGCAAGGTTTACCCAATCCCTTCACTCCAATTAGTGATCATTTCCTTTTGATGCACCCAGAGGTCCATGCCGAGAAGGACATTATATGATACAAGAACAACTCTCCATCCAAGACTCCTCAAGCTTTACCACAAACAAAAAACTAAAATTATAATATTCTCTCAATTTATCTATAACCTGGCAGAAAATAGTGGAAAATGCCAATTATTGATGATTTTGAACTATTCAGAAAATATATTAGATCTATCCTCAAAGATGACTAAGAAAACCAGCAAATATTTACATTAAAGGGGCTGGAACCAGTAAATTACTGACCTTAAAAAAAAAGTCTTAAAAGATTAATCAAATATCAAAATTGTTTCCAGTGAATTTTTTGTAAATAATCTATTCATTGTTTCAGCTCTACTCAGTTGTATTGACTGTGTTACCCATATTTATCTATTTGTTTATTCACATTTTATAGTGGTTTAACTTCATTAATACTATACATTCATATGAATGAAGAGAGAATTTGGGGTATTTAGGTACATACATATTTGTAAATATTCATCTATCTATGTAAGAATATTCACAAGATTTGACTGAACTTTTATCGCAGCACATTTTCATTTTCATATCTGTGTTTTTGTTTGTGCTCCATAAGGCTTGCTTTGCAAACAGCAAAGGGATGGTGATGCAAATCCCTCAGATTAAAACAAGCACACACACACACACACACACACACACACACACACACACACACACACACACACACACACACACACACACAAATCCTGCTACAGACATAATACCACAAAAATTTCACAACCAACAGCTCTCATATTGAGGGCATCTGAGCACCCTGGTGTCAGTTTGGGGAGAAAAAAAGGGAGGGAGGGAGAGGGGCAGGGAATAAAGGGGGTGGGTTGGGGGCAGTGGCGAGGGTGTGGAGATTGGACACAATGCAAGGCTTTTTGTCTGCAGCCTCATTTTCATAACACTGAATATTAAGGAACCAGAGGGTAGGCAGTCGGTAAGGGTCAGGGAGTTTTCAAGTTTGAATAAGAGCCTAAAGAAATTAAGTAGCCTGGGCAAACATATAAGTAAAAAAAGACTACAGTGAAAAATATACGCATACGCAATATACGCAATATAACAACTCAAAAATTTGATGAAATCTAGCCCTCAGGCTGACATACTGAACCTTCACAACACCTTTAAAAAAAGTGGTGGGATATCATATTTTCTCACCATGTCTTCTATGTACTGTAAAAAGAATCAGGGAAAGCTTCTCTCACCTACTCTTACCACTGCTGTACATTTCAATGATCTCCACCGGCTCAATTCAGTCATATGACTGAAAAAAAGCAAAAGCAGAGACGTCATCTGCTTTACTTCAGGGATTAATTACAGGATATTTACCACAAGCCGGTAACTTGTTTTCCTGAGTTACACCCACCCATCAAATCCCTTAAAGGTAAGAATAAGAGAAAAACCTGAAAGGAGGTTTTTTAGTAATTGAGATTATTAGATCAACCTCACTACTGACTCTCAGCCCCAGCTGACTTGTGGCACTTTCAGTGACAGTTTGACCCAGACTGATGCGGGTCACTGTCCAGAAGCTCTGAACTGCTGATGAGCTGTTGTCTGGAACAGTTAGCACAGAAGGAAGAAGGAAGTGTGGGGTGTGAAAGAAGGGAGACCTGAGTTAATTAAGAGAGACAGTGAGTAACTCTATCCTATCCTGGTCTACTAACAGCAAGCTGGTGGCCAGACTCAAATCCTCTTATACCTACGTCCATGAGTAACCTGTCATGTACTAAAGAACTAATATAGTGAATGCTGTCATGTGATAATTATATAGTTTGTGCAAGTATGTAGTGTGTATTCAACAGAAAAGTGTCTTTTTTGAAGCCCCAGTGCTTCAGGTCAGTCACTTATCAGTGTGACAACATTATACTCTCATTATGATTAAGATCAAATTCCTTGTAAATCAGTGCTGACAAAACATTTTGTCTCTTCTCCTCAGTATCTGTCCGGTGTAGCATTTCAAAAACTAGCATGTGCTTCCAAAGTAACCTTTTTTGGAAATAAAAGAAAGAGCAAAAAAAAAGATCAGTAGCTAAATAGCTGGCAATAGACTCGCCTAATTATAATAATAAAAATAAAAATAAAAATAAATGTATATAAATATATATAAAAATAATATACTACATCAGCAGAAAATGAAACCCAAAACGTTTGATAACATCATCAACATTTCAGGCAAGATACACCCTGGGTGCTAAGCAGGAAAAAGCTCATCCTGTACCATGTAATCATAATATGTTGGCTTTGAATTGGTATGAAGTCACTCTCCAGTCTCTCTCTCACTCTCTGCTGTCTTCTATGTCATGAAGCAGAAATGCTGCGACACAAACTGACAGGGCAGGAAATTGAGTCTTAGAGTCTTAGAGAATAGAGCCTTAAACCCCTATAAAGTTATCTAATTTCACACTGGAAAATAATACAGTTATACAGGTTCACGTAATAACAGGCATGAAGCGGTCATTCAGCACCATAACACATGTGACCTGTCTCATGGGGATGCAATGACCTGCAGGATATCAGCAGGTGGGGCTTTCTCCCGGGGTTGGCATCACTCTCTGCTTTCTGTTATGCTTCTTCATCAGGTAAAAATACTGTGAAAAGAGCCACTAAAGCTGTCACGTTCTGCAGGTTAACTGAAATGACAGCAAAGCTAAGTTGGTTGACAAGTACCTGAAGCAATGGATACACTGCATAGATACAACAAATGTCTGCTGCCTGAGGCGCCAGTAAAGATTTCTAATGTCACACTTTTTACAATAACATCCTCCAAGCTAAGGCGGCCATAGCAAGCATGACCATGGTTATTCAGCATGGCAACACACGTGATGGGAATGACAGAGGGTGCAATAACATGTGTAACCTAAGCTACAGGAGCTGCAACAGCCCTTGAGTTACTGTGTGGATGTAATGATAGTGGGAAAGAGGACAAAGGACTGAGGATAGTGGTTTGTGCATGTGTGCGTGTGTGTGTGTGTGTGTGTGTGTGTGTGTGTGTGTGTGTGTGTGTGTGTGTGTGTGTGTGTGTGTGTGTGTGTGTGTGTGTGTGTGTGTGTGTGTATCTGTGCAAGCAAATATTGTAGGTGGCTGTGAGGAGGGAGTGCCAAAAATAAACACTGTCTTTATGATGCAGGAGACTTGCTTTTGGCAGCACTGTTTGATGTTAACAAGGATCAGAGAGGAATGCAAACTCACTCTACCTGACCACAAATGCTTACCTTTTCTGTACTGTGTATATATACAGTATATACATTATATGCTGTATGTGCCACTTTATGTGTCACTACATTGTTACTGTTACCAAATTACACACCTGTATTATTCTGCAAAGCTAAGCTCATCTCAAATATGAATTCCTACTGTTATTTTGGGTATTAAGCAAAAAAATGTATTACTATATTATTGGATCTCTGTATGTTATAATTGCTCTCTTCTACTTAAATAACTGGTATGGCAAAATCCAGTCAGCATAGGGCCTGTCCTGCAGTATAATTACTTAGAATCCCCCCACAGAGTCAGATGGTGTGCACCACTGGGTTGTTGCTATTATAAGGACTGTGAAGTAAAAAACAGCCTCTGTCTTGATCTGCTGACCCGCAGACAAAACAAGCTATTAGACACTGACTTATATACTATAGTGCATCAAATATCTTATTAAAACTTCCACCCACAAGGCTACACTGTACTAAAGTGTTCAACAAAAACCCTGTAGAGAAAATAAATATTCCTTTACAGTAAATACGGTGATGGCTTGAACATATTAAGCCTCTTTTGTATACTTTCCTTTTTTTTATTTTTTACTTTAAATTCACACCTGTACAATTTCAAGCATCTAATTTAAAGGGCTACTAATGTATGAGGTGATTCTCTATTCCATTACACATAAAGTTGGTTATATGGTACAAAGGCAGCCTAGCCAAGGCAGACTAATTACCTGTAGCTGACATTTTAACAGCCCATTTAATGAGCTGGCAGGGTCTTACTCTCTTAATGGCTTTCCTTTTTCCCCTTAGTCATAAGGGTTCCCAGACTGGACTGCAGGCTGTTGGTGTTCAAAACTCAAAGATCCCTTTTAAAAATGCAAAGTGTATTCTGGTAAGACTACATTTTTGGCAGGACCAACAGGTGTGACAAATACCAACAGGTATTTGTGACTGTAATTAACACTATAATTAACGAAGTTATAAATGTGCTCCAGATGGGATCGAAATCACTGATTAGTACATGAAAAACTAAAATTACCCAACCTCCCCTAGAGAAATAGAATCTACCCGAATGAGGCTTTAGTGCCTTGGTCAGGGCAGGGAAGTAAAACATTGGCAGGCAATTAGGAGCATGCTGGTTAACCAATTAATCAATCAACATTGATTATTGAGGAGTTATGAGGTCTTCACTATATCACATGCTCACATCTCATCTACTCTTGCCTATAGCAAATTAGACTTCTGTAACATTTTATCATACCTACAATATGCACACTGTACATTATATAGTGCAGCATTTTAATAGGAGAAAAAATGTCTTCTTCTGAGCTAGTAGGTGGCTGCGCTATTATTAATCTCTGTCACTGTCCTTGCTTTCAGTGCAACTAAGCAGCAGCCGTCCTTCTTTGCTGCTTTTATTATTTCATCCTGCAGTTATAAAACAAGATGATAAACAAACAGTGTTTCCTGAATGAGCATTCAGTCCCACCCCCTGTGTCAGACTGGCTTAACATTGGAGGGCAAAATGGAGAGCAAATGTGTCTCATCCTGTTCAACATATAAATGAACAGGAAGCAGAATTCGGTCTGACACCATTGTGGTTTACACACTCACACATACATGCAATGCACATGTAAAGACAAAAACACATACAGACATAAAATAGATACACGTGCACAATTATATGTGCATATTCCTGCATAAGTACAGTCTTTAAAAGTTCTTACATCTTCAGGTTGTTTTATCATTACAGGTTTGTGGATGTTAAAAACAGAGAATCCACATTGACTGTAGTCGTTTACACACATGTACATTAATACACAAAAGAACTCACGGTTACTCGGCCTACTGGTGCTGCTTGAACACAAAGCCTGAGTATTCCCTTCATATGGAGCAATTAACAGCTCTAATAAAAAGCCAGCCGCGTTAGAATGGAAGAAGCTCATTAGTCTCTCTGCTAATTACGCTGAAGCACCAGGGAGGACACGCGAGACCAGGGGCGTCTCATTCAATGGCCATCACTCACACACACTTACACGCGCTCCGACATAGCAGGTACAATGGAAACACACTGACAAAACTCACCTTCTCATGTTAATCAGGCTTTTCAGACCGTGCCCCCAACACGAAGGGGGTTTTCCTGTGTGATATCTTTCTTGTCTCGTTCTCTCTCTCTTTCTCACCACACGCACACACACACACACACGCACACACACACACATACACACTCTCTCTCTTTCTCTCTCTCTCTCTCTCTCTTTTTCTCACATTATCTGACACAGCTGAAAGAGTACATTATCAGTGCTACTGGCCACCGTAAGCTGGAAGACGCTCTGTGGTTTTGGCTTATCATCATCCCAGACTTGGTCTCATTTAGGAGACTAGTTCAGGTTGAGTGGAGCTGACAGCTTGTCAGCAGGCTGCAGCTCTGAATGGGAGGGGCAGAGTGGTGATGGAGAGGTGAAAAGTCAAACACTCAGACTGACAGCTGACATCGCCCAGAAGACCGCAGGCAAGACTGTGGGGCAGCCAGACATCACAGACATGAATGGAAACCCTCATGTCAGTGAGTATTGTTTGGTGTGTGTGTCTGTGAGAGCAAGGGGGGGAGAGAGATTTGAATCTTTTCCTGTCCTTTTAGCCTTCCAAACCCTCGACAAATTGGCTTTTTTTTTCAGTTAGTCCACTACTTTGGTCCAGACTGAAATATCTCAACAACTATAACATGGAATACCATGAACTTTGGTACAGAAATCCATGGTGCCCAGAGGGTGAATCCTAAGAACTTTTCATCTGGCACCACCAGTAGGTCAAAATTTTGATTTACTCAGTACACTATATCTAGAAGATGGATTGGCACAAAATTTGGTCATTTGTGGTTCCCAGACGATGTATCATAATGACTTTCATAAATCTATGACTTTTCTTCTATTTCCACCATAAGGCTGACATTTGTAGTTTTCAATTAAATGTCTCTACAACTACTGGTTGGCTTGACATGAAGTCTGATTCGGACATTCATGCCCACTTTACGATGAACTGTAATTATTTTTGGTCAAAATTTCAGTTTGTCTAATGCTTATGACCAAACACCTGAAAAACTATGACATTGACATATGACATTCCCATCAGCCTCAGCTGTACTTTGTGTTTAGTCCTAATTAGCAAATGTCACCGTGCTAACACACAAAACTAGGATGATGAACATGGTAAATATTATACCTGCTTAGCATCAGCATGTTAGTACTGTCATTAGGATGTTAGCATAGGTCAAAACACCACTGTGCCAAAGCACAGCGTCACAAAGCCGCTAGAATGGCTGTAGACTCTTAATCTTGTTTACTCCCAAAGAAGTTTTTCCAAATCCTCTCCAGTGGATAAATCCGACAACTGCTGTGGTGCTGGAATTACTGTTTGGCTTTGTTTTTAGGGTGTAATCAAACTATTTTATACTCACTCAGATTGAAACAGAAAAAGAAAAATGTCAACTCCACTGTGTATCCAGCTATATTCAAACATAAAATAAGTCACAATCAGTAAAGGTTTAACCTGCTAAGTCAAAACTTGGCATTTCAACATGAAAGGAGACCTTTAAAAACAAGCTAAAAATGCTGGTGTGGATGAAAGTCATTTTCAAATGTAACCACTACTTTCAGATTTATTTGCCCATGCTTAGCCCACAGATGCACATCTAGTTTATATACGATAAAGATAACTCTTTTCATTAATAGCAACTAAACTAAAAGAGAAATGAATACTTGCACGCACGCACATGCACACAAACACACACACACACACACACACACACACACACACACACACACACACACACACACACACACACACACACACACACACACACACACACACAGACAAAAGAACACATAGGCCGACACAGCAGTCAGTGCAGTTGGTAAGAATAAAGTGCCATGCTCACGGAGGTCAATCTGACATGAGCAGGTACTAATCTCTACCACAGCCTGTGTCTGACCTGACAGCTCCCGGCTCGGCCAGGCACTGATGTTGACGGGGTTCCAGTCAGTAGCCAGTGGGGTTGTTTCATTGGTCTCTGACAGAGAGAGAATTCAGTTACCCAGACAAAAGCACTACTGTTCAGAGGAGGAGAAGGAGAAGATGCAGAAATTTTTCAGCATTTAACGATACAAACTCAAGAGGGAAAAAGAGTTATTCTAATTACACCCTGTGTTCATGTTTGTTTGTCGTCTTTTAAATTTCAGAGGAAAACACCTTTTCTCTGCACTGATGAAAAATGACAAATTGACTTGTCTGACGCTGAAACTAGATGACCCTATTCAGTCCGGCTGTCACTCAGATTCTCATTCCTCTTTTCAATTTCATTATCATCAAAGCGTTCAAATTGAACTTTGTCTGCATTCAGCTGGGAACACATTTCCACCTGGGACGAACACAGACGGGCAGATCCAATATCTCCCTGCTCCTCACAGTCAGATCCCCCTGCTGGTGTCACTTGACAGCTGAGTGACACAGCGACAGTATAGTGGGGCAGGATCGGAAAGGAGGGATGTGATGAGCCGCTGCAGTTTCACACCATTAATTACCCAGACATCATCTCTCCCATCGCTGAGGATTCTGTAGGAAAAGGTCAGCTGTCTGGCTCGCATAAAGACCAACTCGCCATGCATGTCACGGCCCCCAGCCATGCTCTGCCCACATCACACTTCAGAGACATGACTAATGCCTCAAAAAGACTTCTAATAGCCCCCCAAAATGCCACAGCAGTGCCTTTTAATGCAACCATAAACAACACCTAGACTCATAGGCTGAGGCCAAAGCCACAGACAAACAAGGACAGAGACGAGACTGGAGGGAGGACAGAGGAAGCGAAGTGGTGGACTTGGCAGAAAACAAGGAGTGAATAGCATGACAGAAAAAAACATGGGTAAGGGATTGAAAATGATTGCTAAAAAGAGGAGGAGTCATAAAGAGATGAGTTGATACATAGCTAGACCTCAGCCTGATGCAGTGTGTACAGAGCTGGCATGTATTGCTGGCAGGTGGCAGGTAAAATGACTGCCTTTTATAGGATAACCTTCAGCTGGGCATAAACTAAGTCAACCAAGCAACAATCTGACATAGCATACATCAGCAAGATCAACAAGCTGAGAGAAGAACCCGCTTGTCCCACTACAGCATTCTATTGTAACCCACTCTCATTAAATAGCAGCTCCTCCACAGTTTCTCAACCACTGTCCTTTCTTTCCCTCATCACTCGTCTTTGAATACAAGTAGTGTTTTACCGCGGGAAACTCCAGGGAAAGACTGAGGGGGCAAGTGTTACACAGACCGCACACTCAAACTTGTTATTTCCCTGGCTTATTGTGCGAGGAGATGATTACTGTAGGACAGGGAGCAGACTGAATCCACTCTGCTTTGAAGTGGAAGAGACACAGGAAGAAGAAGAGAGAAAAAAGATGAGGACTAATCACTAACAGGTGACGGCTGTGACGTTTGGAATAGAAAGGTTGGGAAGGAAAAGAGAGGATATGACAAAATACTAGGTGTTCTTTATAATACAACAATACAGTGCAACAACACCACAAACTATAGAAAAATGAACCTCTCTGACACATTCTAAGCAAAGATTTAGCATCATAAGCTTTTAAAGGTAGCTTTTATGGCAGATTATTATATCGGATTCCATAGGATCCATCTGTAAGTAAGTACAGGTATTTTTTAGACCTATTAAGGTGAGTACTAGACCTATTCGAAAGACAAAGTGCAAGGAGATCAGGTTAAGAAGTATATCAAAAGTGCAGAGTAAGTGGATGGCCATGGGTAGCCATTGGAGGTCAATGAGCAGTAAAGTGACATGTGCCCTTTTAGGCTCATTGAAAAACAGACACACCGTTGCATTCTGGACAATCTGTAAGGGGGATTGGGTTGAGAGATGAAGAGGGGATTTTGATGTTGATATTATGATGGAGAGATTGATTGGCTGGGATGAATAAGAGTTCTATCTTAGAGAGATTTAGTTTAAGGTGGCGTTCCTTCATCCATGTGGATATGTCTGAGACACATGCTGACAGGAGATCTGCTTCAAGACCGTGGGGTCATCTGGCAGGAATGACAGGTATAGTTGGGTGTCATCTGCATAGCAGTGATATGAGAAGCCATGCAAGTGGATAATTGGACCCAAGCAGGTGATGTATATTGCAAAGGGGAGGGCCACCAGCACTGAACCTTGGGGCACCCCTGTGTGGAGGAGATAAGGTAAGGACGTAAGTCATTGCCATTACACATTGAAGGAATGTCAAGTGAGATTGGATTCAAACCAAGAAAGCACTTCACCGGACATGCCCATATCGAAAAGTACACATAGCAGGATGCGGTGATTCACCATGTGTAAGGCTGCTGATAGGTCCAGCAAGTTAAGAACCAAGGTCTGTCACTGACAATAGAGCTGTTTCTGTGGAGTGGCCGCTCTTAAAGCCCGACTGATTTGGATCAAGGAGGGCTTTCCATGAGAGGAATTCTGAAACCTGTTTGACAACTGCCCTTTCGATAGTCTTAGATAAGAATGGAAGTAACAAAACCGGTTGATATTTCTCAACTTGAGTAGGGTCACATGAAGGCTTTTTGAGCAGAGGTGTTCAAAAATGAACTCATACTAATATCTAACTTTAACAGGCTGCGAGTGCTATGAATGGTTACATGAATATGAACATGTAATATATGCAGGCAGTGAACAAGCTTAAAAACTTGCAGAGAGGCAGGAGCACATTTGACGGTTATGCAGGTTATATTAAGCTTCCAGGGCACAGGATATTCAAGCTAGTCTGTGTTGGTTTCTCTGTGGGAAATCTAACCTTAATTATACTGTTCACTATATATGTAGGGTTGAAGGATCTACGAACTGTGCTTGCTAAATACTGTATATATAATTCTCTAAGGTTTTATTCATTTTAATTGTCATTTTTACGTGGACTGCCTTGCACAGCCAGGTGCCCTGGAAGCTTTATATAGGTTGGATTTAATGTCAGAAGAAGGCACACTTGTGCTGAAACATCATTTTATGGAATAAAGTCTGCACCATATAACTGTCAAATGTAATCCTGCCTCTTTGGAAGTTTTTATGCTTGTTCGCTGCCTACAGTCATTAAAACGTCTCGTGCAGTCGAGCAAACCTCCCATAGTTTTGAGCACATTAGCTCCACAATGTAATATATGCATCAGTAGATTAATCTCCTCTTTTCAGTCATTTTGGTCATTTTCAAAATGAGTTCTCTCTTAAAAATAATCCAGGCTCAATACAGGTCCAAGTGTACAATTGATATCTTTAAAATATGGTGTCTCACTTTCTTCAAAGCAGCCTGACAGTCCTGAAATGAAATGAATCCCACAGCCATCGGTGATTCAGAGTGTGCTCTGAAGTGAAAGAGGGGAGGTGAAACTTTCAACCTAAGAGGAAAGTGAAACACTGTTTTTCAGCCTTGTGTTACACTTTCATGTACAGTAGCCAAATGGGATGCTGGTGTTAAAAGGTTAAATGAGGCTAGAGTAAAATCTTCCAGGAACCTATTTTCAGTTGACACTTACGGGTAATTTAGAACCACCAATCCACCTGACTTTCATGTTTTTAAAAGGTGGGAGGGACACCACATGAATACATGTAAAATAACTGTCACTGGGAAGTACAAGAAACAAATCCATCTCCTTTTTGCAGTGAGGCTAAAGTTCTGTTCCCACCTGGACACGTCACCTCTTCCTGCAAGTGATACCAAGTCAAAGTCCCAGTACTGAGGCTAAAAAAAATTTAAATTTCAAGCACATGGCGTTACTTTAGGAACTATACTCACTCAGATTAGTCTTATCAGCAGGCACAGACAGAACTGACTGGCCACAGTTTCCTCTTCTCTATTCCTTCTTTCTACTTTTTTTCCTTCATTTTCCCTTTCTCTCCTCTCCTCTTCTGTCTTCTTTAATTTCTCTCCTCTCTCCACTGCTCTCCTGTCTTCTATGACGGAAAATGTACGTAGTCTGCCACAGGTAATTGCTTTCTCTCGCATGCAGTCTAATATACTCTCTCGGCCCTCCTTCTCTCACTCTTTCCATCTACCACAACACAAAATGGATAACTGACTACACACAGCATGTATTCAGGGAATAAAATGAATCTTCATAATATGCATCTTTTGCACTGTTATGCTTTTCTATTTGCAAAACAGTTTTAACTTCTTTTCTACTTCAGTCCTTCAATGCTTCAAAACACACAACAAGGAAAGGCACGTCCTACCAGTACTGCAGTGCTGCCCAAAATAATTTTATTCTCAGATTTTAAGACAAAAATTGCATGATAGAAACACAGAAATATTAAAATAATTGCTGTCAGAATTACAAATAGCTCATGCCAATAGTCAGATTTTGGACTACTTTGGTTTAAAAATAAAATTTTATAGGTAAGTCACCTAATTTGCTAATCAGTCAATATAACTGTCATGGATTTCAGACAGTCCTGAATTGGCTTTCTATCACACAGAAGCTTGTTTCATGGTGGCTGCAGGGATGACTGATGTAGTGTCTGTCTGGGCTAATCAACAAAGCGCTGGGTCACCTGTCTTGCTCGATAGATTAGAAGCACTCATTCGTCTCACATACACATGCACAGCCACACAAACACACACACGCAGCCCCTCACACACATAGTTGTCTGAGGCCATCACAAATTAGCACGGGCCGTCACCGTTTCCTTGCCAACTGGCCTGTAACCAGGCAACGTTGGTCGGTGTGAAGATGTCTTCAGTGGGTACATGCGCATGTGCGCACACACACACACACACACACTGATGGGGCTTGATATGTGGCTAGGTGTCAGACAGTAAGGTATTACTTTAAATCCCTAGACATTTGATCCCCTCACTGTGTTGGACTGAAAAATCATAGATACAGCACATGTGCATACAGTAACACAAGGACACATACACTATCTCAGACTGATGAAACTTTAGTATTTTATCTGCAAACCTTGATTCAACAGGCAAATTAAGAACAAACCTCAGGGGCTGTGTCACCTTCAGTAACGACTGCTCTCTATCTACAAGAACATATCCCCATGTGACCTTGATCATTAAGCATTCTTCATGTTCTTGAGACTGAAGGAGGAAATGAACAGGGTGATTCTGGCAAGGTAAATCCTTCAAGCTGCAATGGCATTTGTACGAAAGTCAACTTCAAATAATATAAAGGAAACCGTGGATCGGCCAGATATCAGAACAATACATCTCAGCGTCATCATTTTAGTTGAACTATCTAATTGAGATAATGATCAGTGCCTCATTCTCTCATTAGGTTTAGGTGATATTAAAGCAGCTTTTTGACTATGTGAACTCTACTTTAAGTGCCCTCCTCTTTTTTCTTTGTTATGTAAACTCGATTTGATTGGTGTCTGCAGAGCTGATATGCTGTGTAACTTTGCAAACCTGATGTAACATTAGTTTCTGCTGAAGGTGTGAAATGTGCAACCTCCAACCAGCCCACCCATTGTTGTGAATAACACTGCCATCCTCTTCAAAAACTTAGGCACATAGGCATTCCGCCTTAAGCAAACTCTCCTCTGGAAAAATCATTGAGAAAACTCTCTTCCATGTAACCATAAAGACCAGAGGACTGACAGCACCTTGGAGCAGCTTAATAAAAATTAAATGCTTCTGGGCAACACAGTATCAATAGGTTTTATCAACCAGCAGCATGTTCTGTCTCTGTCCCATCGACATCTCTACTAATTCCCACCAAATCACAGCGGCTCGCTCCACAGACAGCCACAGAGATCTATTACCCAAAACCACACGAGAGGACTGCACACCCACTCACTGCCGCTGTTCTCTGTCTCTGCCTCAGCCATGGGCATTCATTAACACGCACACGCTTCATTGCACTGTTGTTGCACAAAGCCAATTTCCCCTCTACAAACTTGTTCCCTAAAGTTTACACCCATATTCCCCTGCAGGTTTAATGTGATCCATGACAGAGAGGCACTTAGTTCTCTAGGAGACAACATGCACTCATTATATCAACAGGGCTTTTCTTTGACAGATATTGCAATATCAAGCAAAGGATGATTGTTCATCATAGTGCCTCTGGATGCTAGTACCTCAAAGTGCTGCGATGCAGGATGTCAGCTGAAGCTTTCTCCGTGGAAACTAAAGCCAACTGTTGCGATGACTTGGGATAAACCTGTATTCGCCCTCACTGTGTATGTGTTATTCGGCTAGGACCAGAAAATTATTATACTATTACAATCTTTTCTCGTAGTAATTACGCTTATATACAGCCAAATGCAACGGCAAATATGTTATGTAGGAAACGCAATCGCTGGCTGGATTATGAACAGAGGGATTTTTTTTTTTTTTTTCAATGAATGAATGAATGAATGAAGCCACACATTTATTAAAAACAGCGGATTTGCAAAGAGGTTGTTGGGGTAGATGGTGGGCGTACAAATCATAAAGCTGTCACTCCAGAGTGTGACAGCGGTCCTAAAAGAAAAATACATACTGACTTCAGACACAATGTGTTTATTTACATTCAACCAAATCCCTACACCTGACCAAAGACTGTGGTTTCGATTCAATATAAATAAACATGATGTGTCTGAGGTCACTTTGAACTTTTGTCTGTATTAAACCAGATTACGATCTTTCCCTAAACTTGACCATAAAAACTTTAATAATGCTGTGATATTAATAATGTTCAATAATCTGTGAAAATGTTACTGATACAATATCAATGTATGTTTAACTTGCCAAATATGTACGTTAACAACATAACCTCATTGCGTTAATAGAAAACATTATCCGGCTGCAATTACATTTCCCAGGAAACATTTTTGCTGTTGTAATTTAGTTATAAATAAACATCATTTCTAGGAGACAGAGTTGACTGTTACTATAGGAGTACTCTAACCCTGCGACAATGTCCTGCTTTTACTACTAGCTTTACTAGGTCTGATACAATTCTGAGATTCAGATCAATCAGATTTAATGTTTATGTAACATCAGCTGCAAACCCAGATCCTTGCATGAATGAATGGTTAAATGCAGGCCAGATATGTGTTGATTTTCCTGCATCATGTAGGAGTTTCACTAAGTACAAATTGTACAGGGTGCCACAAAGAGGGAGACCAAAAGAGTCTATATGTGAGATTATAACTGACTGCCTGAATGAGTTCAAAGGCTTTCTTATTGAGTGGATCCCTGTTTCAGCAATAAAGTTCTTTTTCAAACATTAAGTTATGCATTTTATACCATTATGTGGACGCCTCAGCCAGTGTTCAATACATCCTTAAACTTAGTGGGGTAAAGCTGTGTTCTGTCACCTCTGACTCTATTTGTAGTCATTTATTTTGGGTTTCAGTACCTTTTTTTTTCTTTTAATTCTTCATGTCTGCAACTGCAAGTTTGTGGAAGTACACAAACTACAACTGGCATCTTAGAGAGAATTCTGAAAAAACTCACTTTTAGAGCTAGACAAGACAAAGAGTGGATGGAGGGGTAGAACAGAGAAGCAAAGGTCTTTTCAAAATTATCTGCATTAGTGAGGATACGGTTTGATGTTCTGTGACAGAAGGCAAGATGGAGCGAGACAGAGTGGTTGATAGTTTAAAAGAGGGGGGAGAGACAGGCTAAACGAGAGTGAGTTGTACTGCCCTCGGGGTTTCTGGAGAAGCAAAGGGAATTGCAGCAGACAGCTGACCGGCTCTCAGCAGGCTCTCTAGTGTTCAAATAAACACTTTACCCCCTGTCACTGCTTGTGAAAGCATTCACGCTGGAGAGAAGCATTTATGAAGACACAATGAAGCACCCAAACAAACACACACACAACAGGACACAAATAAGACTCAAATCCAAGACACACAAACACCCAGCAGGAAGGAGAAGCTTAAACCACTGCAGTTATAAATTTTATTCTTAGTGAGACACAAGCATGAGCCCTTTCGCCAAGAGACATACAAAAGTCAGAATCCTTGTCAAACACAGACATACACACACAAGGCTGTGATGGGGTATCCGTGTCACTTCTGCATAGGACACAGGCAGGTCAAGCGGGGACAAAGACAGAGATTGGTGACCTTTTTCCCCCCAAACATCCCATTTACAACAAGGCGAGAACCCCTCATTACTGCCAGACCAGACCCTTTATCAAACATCCCTTCACTGCTACACACATTCAGCAGCTCTTCACAGAATAAGAAGGGGAACAAAAAGAGAGGAGAAACATTTGTGTAACGAGCCGTGCCCAGGCTATCTTTCTCTCCCATTCAGTCCCTTCCTTTGCTGCAGGCCTGCCCTGAGGTCAACTCCCCTCCACAACACCATCAAAACCCTGCACCAGTGATGGCAGCAGTTCCATTCACCATAGAGATTTATGATCTCTAATAGCTGGCAAATGGACCCGAGGCTGGGGCTCTCCCAAGGGGAGGCCTCAGACTTATTTTCTTCAAATCTCAAGAAGAAAAGGACAGAAAAAAGGGGGAGCTGAGAAAAGCCTGGGGCTGAGGGTGGGGGAGCTAGTGGGGTTGTCGGAAACATTTTCAAGGTTACGATCAGGGTGGGGGGGGGCACTTCAAACTGTCTGTCAGTCTTCAACTAAAACCCCTCCCCTACCAAAAGGATCCGGCTGTTGGAGGTAAAAGGACATACTATAACAGTACAAGGGACAAATGCCCCTTGTCGCCACTGACATTTCACTTCCTGGGCAATTTTGCAAGCAGGATCCTTTAACAATCGGCTACAATCAGGAGTTCAGCCAGTCTGCTGTCTCACCCTCTACTTCATAATCCTATTCCCATAATCCCGAGAGGTCAGCAAGCAAGAAACAATCCCTACCGTCCCTATGAACAGCTTCCCTGGCCTTACAAGGCCAGAGAGGAAGGGAGTGTAAAAACACTGCCTGGCAAACTCACAGTGACTCCATGAAGTGTCTGAGCGCTGCCAAGGAAAAGACCAGCACATAACCCCTCGTAAAACTATAAGTTGATGTCAGTTTTGCTACAGGTTAAACAAACGAGATATAATGTGTTAAGTAGTGAACTCCAGAGGTGCTGGTAGGTGTGTTTTTGAACATGAGCATTTGTGTCCCCTGGCTGCAGTTTCATATTTAACAGGCAGATATGAGAATGGCACTGATGTTCTCATCTAACTCTCTGTAACAAAGCAAATTAGAGTATTTCCCAAAATGTCGATCTATTCCTCTAAATCCAAGGAAAATACAAAAGAAGAAAGAGATTTGTGTCCTCAGAAAGTTTTAAAAAAAAGTCAGCTCATGAGCCAGAGAAAGTGAGACTGTTTTCCACTTCTTCCTTCCCTCTCCAAATGATTAATCAGAGCAGAGTCTCATAGCCAATATCTTTACAACTCACAGTTCTTGTAGAAATGTTTCAGAAACACTCAAAATATTGAGATCTGTGGTGACAGTCAAGATAATGAAATGAACTGTAGACGCTGACTTCATTTAGAGGGAAAATACCATAAAACATAGACAGAACACACAATTGTTCCATTAATGTCCCACAGACAAACACAGAGACACACACATGCCCATGAAGGAGATCATTCTTATCATAATGACACCCTCAGTGCGAGACCCTGACAGGCACCCTGAGCAGCTGCTGTATTTGCAACTATGGCTGCGGTAAACCCAGCATCGAAGATAAGAATGCCCCCCTTTGCCCCCGAAACTGAGAAGATTTCTATTAGACACAATGATGCTGTCAGGATTATAGTATTTTCACTGGACCGGACAGCCTGAAGGCTCTCCTTGGCCCTGTTTTCACACTTAGCCCTAGCATGCTTGCTTGGGCAATCCAATTCCAAGTGGACAGCTGTAAATGTAAGTGTGACTGTACCTAAAATGCATCAAAGACACACTGGGATTCAATCGCTATAGCGATTTGGAGGTGAGAAGACCGCATAAAAACAGAAATCCCCTGTTGGGATTGCAAAGGATTTGGGATAGAATCGCACACTGAAAAAAGTGGAGATAGTTTAACTTCCTTGCCATGTACAGTTTTTAACACTTGCTCCAGCCTACATGCCATCCTAATGGTAACTGTTCAGCAGCAGCAAAAGTACAGCAAGTGGGAATTCAACAGCTAGTGTTCTTGAGACACCTCCAAATTGGTACAATAAATAAAGTTTTTACTGCCCCACTGCACAAAATAATAATAACAGATCTCCAAGGGGCTGGGTAGAGTTATGTGCTCAATGTGAAGTGAAATTAACACTGGCGAGAACATCTCAATAGCTCTGATTTGTTTTTGTGCAAGTTTCAAAAAAGAAGAATAAATATTTTTTTTTACATATTTCTATTCTAATTTTCAAATTAAGTAGAGCACAGACAAATTGCAGATACAAAACCTATCTCTTCATTTTAAGAGACTTTATAACAGTATCTAGAAAAAGTTATGCATGGTGTCATGTATTGTAGTAATGGTCAATTCAGGAGGGTTAACCATAGTAAACTTTCCGGTCTAGACTTTCCTACCAGTGGTTTCACGCTATTCCACTGACTGGCAGGCCAAGAAACACAGCAATGCGCCAACAAAGGCAGGAAAGAAGAACACTGCAAAACATGGACATAAACAATGCAAGTTTCAAAATGTTCAAAAAATTGATTACGCAAATGTTTTATGAGAAAGGAAATGCATTAGGAGCACCCCTGTAGCCTAATGGTTACAGCACATACCACATAATCACAATGACCAAAGTTTGATTTTCAACCATGGACCTGTGCTACAAGTCATGTCCCTCTCTCTCCCCATGTGTCCCGTCTCTCTCTACACTTGGAAATGGCAAAAAAAAATAAGAAAGGAAATGCATTCAAGAAATTTGTGATTTGGTTAGTAACACTGAATGGAAATTTTTTTGGCTGGACCACAAATGCGGGGCCGGCCCTATAAACGCCAATGTCCGGTGACTGACTGACTGTGTGACTGACTGAGTGCGTAATAAAGTTCCACCAATGGTAAGCCGAAATCCCATTTGATATTACACCATTGGTCAGCCGGCCGAGTGTTGGAGTGTCCGCACTGGCCATTGCTCTTTGAAAATGAATTGGTGCAAAAAGTTTCTATTGTATCATCGGGGTCATTTACAGGCAGTGTTGCCAATTTAGCTCCTTTGTGGCTAGATTTACAGACTTTTCACACCGATTTAGCAAGTTTTCTTCACAAAATCACCTAGCGACAAATGTAGCCACTTTTTGGACAAACCTTTCCATAGAAGAGAGTTGCCAGTGTTGCCTTGCAAGTGCAAGGTCAGGCTTTCCCTCCACAGGAACACCTCTCTATGCCTCTCATTCAACTGATCGCACGGCAGCTGACACAGACGTGAATGAGCTTCTAACTTTCTCTCTGAGTGATTATTTTACAAGTAAATATAGCCAAAATCACAGCACAGCCGTTGTCTTCAACGTGATTGGTGATTTTGTCAGACGACGTCGCAGTTATAAAATCAGGATTTTAGCAGTGTAGAGCAGCAGCTTGGAAATGGCTTGGAAGTGACTGCTGGTTAACATGTCGTCTTAATGGGCAGCGTTTCAATCACTATTTTATACTTGTTCCATTGTCTGACAACAGAAACTGAAAAACATGTAAATGAGAACAGCTTTATCGGGAATTCGGCTGCATTAAATTACTATATATGTGAGCACAGAGAGTAGGAAACAAATAAAGGGCGTTCCAGCCATTTACTAGGTTTTGTCCTGGTCTTGTTTTGTTTACAAGAAAACTCCACAAGGTACCTTTAAGATGACTGAGTATTGTCCATGCTGTCCCCAATCCACAATGAATACTGTTTCATTGAGAATGTCATTTTAAGGTTATGTTTTCGCTAAAAGTTACCTTTATTCAGTCATGGTGGACCACTTGCCTCTGGCCTGTGATTGAAATGAGCTTCCTTCACTGAGGTGAACAGATTTAAAAAGTGGGAATAACACAACACTGGTATTGCATCAGTACTTGGTCAGTACAAATATTCTGAGTTGAGGTAATCGAATCAGTAATGGGAAAAGTTGGATCAGTGCATTCCTACTTCATAGGTGAGCTTTCTGGCCTTCAGTATTGGTTTTCAAGACCAAAGTGTCCCCAAGGCCTATGACAATATACTGCACGAGGATTTATTACCTCTTCACTGGGCTAATCTCTATACAAAAGACGTGTGTGTATTGAGAAAATATGACAGTTTTGAATCTTATGTACAGACAACTGTGTCTTATTATTGCAGTCCCCACTGTTGAACAACAAAGGATAATCTCTTCTCATGATCAAAACAAAAAACCTCATCTTGATGTAATGAATATGACTATACTTTAGAGAAGGGGATCAAAAAATCTTTTCACTCCCTCATACTCCACAGTAAATTTTATTTTATTTTATTTTATTTAAATTTTATCATCAGTGGCACTAACTCCATCTGTGACCTAATTTTATTTCCTTATTTTGGCATGAGCCTTCATCAATGAAACATACACAAGACATCTGGCCAAATTTTTATACACTGAATATTTACATGTTGCAAATGAGCAGTATGTGCTCTGTAGCGAGTCTAATCAACCTCTTCATGAAAACACACCAGCAGTCAGCAACAAGACTGATGCAAAGACAGGGGATGTTAGAATTCGGTGAACATCACACCAGATAATAAAGCATAAAAAATGGCCATATTTTCGATTGGTCTGTTTTTGGTGTTGTGTGGTTTGGCTTCTCTTTGTCACAGTTAGCCACTTCAGCACTTTGGCCCTGCTGGCAGCCTTCGACAGCGATGCCCTGTAAGACGACACGGAGGGGGCAGGATGGGAACGGAGATCTGGGTGAAAGCTAAGCACTGTCGCTCACCTTGGGGCATCTGCTGAGCCTGCTGCACTGGGCCAGGCCAGGTTGCCACAACAACAGCAAAACAACCAGGGCATCCCAGAAAAAGTGAATACTTTTATCGAACAGGCCAAAGTTATTCATCGAATTCAAAAGGCCACGTGGAAAACGATACTGATGATGCTTACATGCCTCTAACGATAATAATGACAATAATTTGATATTTACCTTGGTGAAAATAACATAACTTTAAGTATATATATATATATATATATATATATATATGTATCACGGTGTGTATCACTGCAGCATCTACTTTTCTTATTAAACGAACCAAAATAAATGCATGTGTAATCTGGACTACCGGAAAAAATCATGTTACTTGAAACCCTGAATAAGATATAATTTTCAGCTGATTACTCACAGTAACTTGACCATTCTGTGAATTTAAACAGTATTTTTCTCACTGCCTTTCCTTAAACGCTCTCATCCTGAAACTGGGACAACTACAGAGTCTGAGGGAAGCCACTTGTGCGCTCAATTTATTTGAGCAATCTTGCAGTGTTCGCAGACACATGGATCGGATACAGGGCTGCATAGAGAGAATGACTGTTATGGGAGAGGTGACTGTGATTATCACAGTCTATCACAGACCTAAAGCTGACTGGCTCCCCATTCATTTTGCACCCACTAAGCCTTTTTATTTCTGTAAGTGAGGTGTCAAGTAAAAAGACACTGCTTTGTGGACTGCAAGGAAAGACAAAAGCTTCTGGAAAGTTGTCATGTATACACAAACCAGAGAGGGCAACACTGAGGAAAGACAAATGAGAGAATAAGCACAGGGCTGTTCCGGATGTCTTTAAAAGGTAATATTGTGAAAGAAGAAAAGTTTTTATAAAACCTGAGAATCCAGAGAAAGCAGAAAACTGCAAAATGAATTGTTCTACCTACAGGTTTAGCGTGGGCATATACAGAATGGCAAAATATGCCATTACCTTTGAATTATGCATGTGTTGCATTATCTGGTCTACAACACGGTCTGTCATGACTTCAGCGCAAATTCTCCATGTTGAAAAGGAGGAGGAGGAATAAACAAGGAGACGCTGGTGAGGCGCTTGGTTAGAATAGTGCTTCCATGGAAAGCTGAGCACATAGTAAGACAAAGTGATGTGAAAGCCAGCATGCAATTTAGAGTTCAAACCAAGAAAGTGGAGCTGGCATTATAAATCTAGCACAAGGGCATAAACATCTGCGCTGGTAGTTGTAAGCTTTCATTTGTGGTGGTCGTCTACACACCATCTGTCTCAACAAAAACCAAACTGTTCATCTAGAGGGAGAACAGAGGGCAATGAAAGAGTTGTCTGAGTTGTACACTCGGTGTGGAATATACCCTAATGGGCAGCGCTTGACTGAAGGGGCAGAAATCAGTTAACACAAGCACCCACACACACACACGCACACACAGGTGAAAACAGCAAACACAGGGTTATTGTACCTGCGTCAACAGTGCACCTGCCAGGCTTCAGTGTTGACCTGTACGGCCTGTGGCAAAGGAATGTGTCCAAAAATATTTATGTGTGTGTGTGTGTGTGTGTGTGTTTCCTGGGATCTTACTCCTAAGATTTCCATGGTGTCTATAAGCTCTGCGATAAAACACAGACATTTTCCATGTCGTGTTCCGCAGGCGCCTAAAATCCCTGAGCCATCACTAGAAAACAGAGCAGTAACAGGCCTACAAGTCTGTCACACACTTGTACAGAAACACGCACACACACACACACACACACACACAACCCCCTGGTGTTGGTGTGATGTGTCTCTCTGTCAACAGCTCTGTAACTATGAACTGTGGGTAGGTATTACATTTTCAGCCATAAGGAATGAATGGACCTGCACTGCTTCTTTGATCCCTGGAGGACCAGCGTGACAGACTGACATAGGTAGCTGGAGGCTGTTTAACAGCTCTGCTTGACAGGTATGTTGAAGGTAAGGAAGATGTTCTTCAACTTACACTGAACAAAAGTAGTCTTGCTGCCACGTGTAGACGCAAAACAAACAACGTAATGATACATTCTGGCACTTGGCCTGTAGCTTAAGACTACGTCCACACTAAAGCTGTCAGTATGCTTTAGCAGACGTGCTTGTCCAACGGTCACACAGCGCCTGAAACCTGTTCCCCCTGCACCTTTCCAACACTGGAATTGGCAGGACTTTCCGAAACCAACATTCCACATCATGCAGTGGCGAGGCGTGTGGAGGCCAGAGAGTAAGCATGGTTTGAACTTTTCTTTCGAGATTGTTTTATATTCTTCACACAACTACTTCTGTCACTTTTTGTACGTACAGTCAACTGCAACACTATGAATTCCTTCAAGGAAATACTGTATGAAAGTGAACTGTACTTCGGTATCTCCTTATTTGAACGATCATTGCCCGCTAAGGCACTGTCTCGGGCATTGTGGCAGAAAAGCTAGTAAGACACCTTTCTGACACCTCTAACCCTCTCTATGAACAACACAGTTCGCCTGATTAAGAGGTAGCATTTATAAAGTGCAGTCAAATCACTAACTTGTATTCGTTCAGCTGTCTGACGGTAACAAACAGAAAAACACATAAATAAGACTGACTGCAGGAGAGGACAAGATGGAGCTTGCTGGTTTGCTGGTTGCTGAGACACAGTAATGTAACCGCCTGAATCTGTTTAACTTCTTAACAGACACAAATTTGCAGCTTTCCAAATAAATGAGTACAAAGAAGAGAAGATTCGCCCATTTTCCTATTTCTGTGACACAGACGTGCAACGGCAATGAAAAAGACATGCTAAGCTCCTTGTTCAAACCCTAATGTGATGTTTTCCCACTGGAGCCCTTCCAGTTTTTGTGGCGTTATTATAAGGCTGATGAACTATTGTGTGGTGAAGGCAGTGAACTGTAAACAGAGCTAATGAAAAGGGATGAGAAGAAAGCATGGATGAGCAGATTGGGACCGAAGCATCTTCATATCTGCAGTGTCGTCCTCTTAACTCTGATGGGGAATCAGACTTCAGACCAAAGAGATGAGTGACAGAGAGAAAGAGAGATAGAGGTAATAACTGAGAGGGCGATGACAGAGAAGATAGAGGATTCATTTGTATAGGAGCCCCATCGAAAGTCACACTTCCACCGGCCCTAAAAGGGCAGCTGGCATACCCGACTTCCACAACAAATGCTTGTTCAGCAAGTGCTGTATGCCGTCACTTTAACTGCTCTCCCTTGACTTCTAATAATGGATTTACAGTTTTTGGCCTGGTGGATACAAACACACTGTATGCACACGCACGTAAACACACAAAGTATATGAAGGTTGCTATATCACTGAGGCAATCAACTATCAAAAGAGACACTTTGATTTCTGCCACCGCTGCTATGAATTTGCACACTGTAGCCAATTACAGATAATCTGGCACATCCTATTTCTCTCATTTACAGATTGACAGGCACAGCAGCTATTTTTACCTCTGTACAAAAGCAGAGACTGTTTTAACACTTTGTCAACTGGAACTGCGCCTTTCATTAAAGAAATCTATTTAGAGCAGAGTAGGGGAGAGGCAGAGGAGCGGGGCAAGATGAGCTCTGATTTAATCTTTCAATGAAAATGATTGAGAAAAATGTCTGTTACTTCATCGGCAAATGGCCGGGGTGTTTTTTAGAAGAAAGGGGTGGGTGCAGTTTGCTGACTGTAACTACTTTTACAAATCAAGAAAATAAACGTTCAATATTACCACAAACTGTTTGTCGGTGGGTTATCTCCATGACTCAGGGGGTGTCAATCACTGGTGTAGTGTTAGATGAGCAGGTCAGCAGACTGCGACCACACCATCTGTGTATGTGTCAATGGCAATCAGGCTGATAAGCACATCAGTATGGCATAGATAATATTGATAAAAGAGAAAAACGACAAAAGAATCTGCAAAGCATAAATGAAAGAAACCCAAGAAGAGGGCAACTAATGGAAAAATGTATCCTACTAAAGTGACAAAAATGTGCCAAAAAGAAAAAGATAATAAACATGAAATATTTGGTTACAAGATCATCATCAGTTCTGTGATGTAAGAAAAATATCCTTTTCTACTAGTTGACCTCTTCTCAGATTTCTTAAAAGTGTAACCTTCACAGTGTGCGGGTTCCTTTCAGTCATTTTCTCACCTGAGAAAAGAGGCATCCTCACCTACTCAAAAAGCCAAATTGGATAGCTGTATATCGCCTCTACTCATGTTGCTGTCAGTAATTGGAGTGACTGCTGTTACAATCTCATTGTCTAAACCTCCTTTTGCCTTTATTGTAGGTAAGAGTGACAGGGTGTGGCGAGACATGCTACCACTGCATGCACCAGTAAGCGCAGCTGAGGGTTCCCAGTTGTCTTATCCATTAAGTACCAGTTACCTGGGTGGTGGGCCATTCGCTTGAGGTGCACTTAAAAAAAAAAAAAAAAGGAAACACTGAGGCGATGCCAGCTGTGCCATGCACGGGATGGTGAGGCGAGACAGTGCTGCCAGACAAAATGACTTTAAATAATGACCTTCCCTTTCTCTCAGCCATGGCCACTGAATGTCTACCTAACAAGCTCATTGAAATGCACGACAGGAACCCTGGGAAACATGAGTTCCACCAGGAACAGGTGGCTTCCCCACCATTAAATTTCTGCTTGTTTTAATTAATGATGCCAGTTGGGCTATTTTAACACCAGACCTCACTGTCATTACATTAGGTAAGAAGTGATTTATTGACATTTGTTGAAAATCTTCTGGTACAGGATATAACTCCTCTACACCAGCATTTCCAACTACAACAATAAAACAATAAAAACAATAAAACAATAACTTCTTCACACAAAGTGTGAAGAAGTTATTCTCTTTTTCACACTTTAGTGGAAATAATTTTAGGGAGTTCCCTCTTAAATCATACCTCTTATTCCAAAAGCGTAACACAGGCTCGGCTCTGATAACATTTATTTTGTGAACAAGCTCACAGACCTCAATCATGTCATCTCAATGTCTCATCTATACTAAAGTAGGTAATTGTAATTTTCTTATCCTCTCCTCAAATGACATTTCTTTCAGATCTGGAATTAGTTTAGTAGCTCTTCTCTGAACCCTCTCTATTTGTTCTATATATTTTAATTTATAACGACATCAGACCTAACTTGCAAATTCAGGATGAGATCTCACCAAGGAATGATATAATGGCAGAAATATATTCTTGCTTCAATTTTTAAAAGTTCTTCTGATTATCCCCCGCATAGAGTTTGCCTTTTTGATGATGATGATGGGAAGATGATAGACGACGTTTATAAAAGGCCGTAAAGACTTTTATTTGTGCGGTTCCAGTGAGGAGTTTGAAGATCACAGCTCACATTCAGAGGCTTTTCTATGCTACAAAGCAAGAAATGAAGGGCGACAGACTTTCATGGAAAGTATGCAGCCATGTGAAAGTGTTTAATCACTAAGCTCCTGTGGGCTCCTGCGCGGGGCATTTCAACATGCCATTGTAGGCAGGCTGTCAACACAAAGGCAAACTGTGGACACACATATGGATTACAGACACATAGTCCGAAATCAAAGAAATGTTACTGTTCACTGACAGCTGTAGTGCCTTTTGTCCTCTATCATGTCAATAGACAAAAACTCCCGTTGCAATGCTGCTGTGAAAAGCCATCCGAGTACAAAAAACACATTTCTATAGGACTAAAAAGTGTTTGCACCACAGATATGCAGTCTATGGCTTGTAGACTGTCTCTACAATTGCTTCGTCTACTTTGAGTTGAGCCAGATTTCCAGTCTGTACACCTGGGGACTTCCATTGTCAGGCTTTACAAGCGCTGGGACATCCCCAGTCATCTTGGATAATGACTTTGTGCATCTATGCTGTAGGTGTAGCCCTTCATAATCCACCCTGTACATAATCGCTCTCCAGACCAATGCACCTTAAAGACAGAGAAGGTTTACAGATTTCTCTTTCTACCTATGAACATGAGAAGAAAAATGATGAAGTTAAAAGACAAGGAATTCTTGTAAAATGTTCCTAATTTAGCTCCTCCAGTCGTATGAGGAAATCCATCTGATGTGCCTTCCTGGGGAGTACATAACAAATGTGTTTGATTAATTTTGGGGTGTGATGTGAACATGTTTAATACGGTTTGTCAGATAAATGATGGAAATAAACTGTGGTCCATCCTCAAATCCCCATAAATCCTCAAAAAAAAAAAAACCAAGCAAACAAACAAACATGAAGGGGCAATTTAGTGAGTGTGCATATCAGTCGGCATAGCAATGGAGATTCCAAAACAGACCGTTTCTTCTTTTGGATCACTAACATACCGTGAGTAAACAGGCTACAATGGCTACAGTCTTTCCAGATTGATGTGGGTGTGTGTCTAAAGGACAAATAGCAGCTGGGACACTTTGATTATGAGGGAGAGAGAGGCCAGTGCAGCTGCTATCTTCCTAACAGCATCTCCTCTGCTTCATTACATGTCGCCTCTGTCTTGTGTTCAGTCCTCATGTTTGTTTCAGGCGATGGGGAACATGAATCAAAGCATTCTGAGGTTTGCTCTCTTACTTCCTGAACGCTGGGGAGGAAAGCACTTATGCAGCAACAAAATCCTCTCTGGGGACAGGAGAGAGGAGTGGAGGGGAAAGCGAACAGAGCGACGCAGCACTTTGATTCTGATTGTCTGAAACCCAGAAACTGATAGCTGTACGTAGTTCACATGGGAGCCTGTAAAAATGATATGACGGGGAAGGTTTTGAACACAACCAAACCTGCTTTAAAGAAGCTGGAGGAAAGCCAATGTCAAAAAAAAAGAAAGTTGAATGAGAGAAGACGATCCTGTCTTCTCTCTGCTGTGTAAACATCCCTGATGAGATGGACAGAATAGAATGTGCTCAGCATTTGACAAGGCAGGGATGCCAGAATTGATTAACACAAGAGATGCATCATTGTCTTCATTGTCATCATCTCCGGACTTGTTTTGCCACACTCACTGGTATGTTCAAATGAATAAGTTATAACCACCAGTTAGAAGGTCAAATTGTGGCTTATTAGAACACTGAAAGGATGAAGAGTAGGGTATGCCTGAAAGAAAAGAAAGTTCCTACAAACTATAATCCGCCCACATCTAACAACAAGAACATTTATAGTTGTTCAGAATGGCCCCACCCAATGCCAGGATGAAAAGCCTGCAAGCATGGAGAGGGTTGAGTCACAATTTGGATCCCCTCCCCCATTTGGAAAGGTTTGGAGGGAAGGGGATCTAGATGCTGTTTGAAAATCCAACAAGAACTTCATTGAAGCATGGCGAAGCCTGTATTGGTTTGTGGGTCGTTTGACGTTGCCGGGCCAGCTGGACTCATACCATCTTGACTCTCTTAAAGGGCAACAATGAAAATGTCTTGGCAGTTCAACCCCCCCTGTGTGCATGTCAAAGTGTCCTTGAGTAAGACAGTGAACCCCAATTGCTCCTGATGGTTGGGACAGCACCTAGGCCAGCAATCAATGGTGAATAAGAGGCAAGATTGTAAAGCTCTTTGGATGAAAGTGCTACATAAGAGCAGCCAACACAGTGTCATCCTTGACATTATTTCATAGATGTGTTACTTTATGTCTGCCCCCCCATAACATTGGCAAATAAACTAAACTATAAATTACACTGTACTCGCATAGATGCACTTTGTAGTGTGTATTAATGCATTAGGTAAATAAAAGTCTGGACCTTGCTCTTTGTTCTCAAGCAGCATTTGTCATTTCTCCCTTACGCAGGTTGCTGTTCTTTTCCTGGCTTTCGGTGACCCATCATTTCTCTTCCTTAGTCGCTTCACAGAAGCCGGGGGTCTCCAAGGTCAGCACCCTTGACAAATCGAGCAACTCATTGTGAGGAGGAAGGAGGGAAGGAGAATAAAAGAGTGAAAGGACATTTGTTGCTGCCAGACTGAGCAGCAACCTCTGGACAGACCCATATTTTTTTTAGACCGACGTCCACTGGAGGAAACTCAAAGCTGTGCCGCACGCATAAAGACAGTGGATTGAGAGGCCCACTTAATGCCTGTCCATAGATTATGCTCCATTACTAATACACACACACACATGCACCACACCCCAGCTATCCTTTCCCATAATCCCATGGGACCTCAGTCTCCCTCTGAAAGAGTGAGCCTGACACGAGCCCCTGACTCAACCCTACACATCCACACTAACCCCTGCTCACACACACACACACACACACACGCATATACAGCTCCCTCCGGGAAGAAAGTAGGGGGCCCCAGGGTGGGCAGGTGCTGCAGCAGCCCCACAAAGTGATGGCTGTGTGTGTGTGTGGGTGTGTGTGTGCGTGCGTATGTGTGAGATAGTAGGGGGCCCGTTTGCCGTCTGTCAGTCCAACCTGCTGCTTGCATGATCAGCCATTCTGTGTTTTTCTTCTCCTGGGGTTTCTTGGCTCTATCTGTACGTTGCATGTGTGTGTATATGCGTGTGTGTGCACGCCTGCATGGGTTTCTCACAAGATCAGTCTGACAGATCAATGTATTCAGGATTATGTATCACCCTAATAGCATTACTGGGGTCAATGTCACTGGACGACACACCCACAGCCTCCAGTGTGATCCCACTCCCCTGATGTTCTCGTCTCTACAGGAGTTGGGTTTGACAAAGGGGCGGCACGGTTACATGTTATGGCGTCAATGTTACCCAGCAGGCAAAGGATTCAAAGCTGCACTAGGCAAGATTTTGATCTAAAAATATATTTTTCTAATCAGCCTAAATCACAAACTGGGGCTGAAGGAGAGGCGCCTGTGCCATCTGCACCAGCTGAGACCCAATAAGTTTGCCTCATTTAGCCAAATTAAATTCCGGTGCCAGGTACATTTACCCAGAGAGAGAAACAAATCCAAATGAATCAGTGATATACGAACTATAAACAGCAGTAAGTGAGCACTTGAAAAATAGATGTATTCACCAGTATTAGATCCTTTGGGATGCTTTAAGCGGCACAGATGGGTAGTGAGGGTAAAGTTTTTCTGACCATTAACACTTGGTACGAGTGTGCAGAATTTCCTAGTGCAGGTTTAAGTCCCTTTCATTAGTGATAAAGCCAGTGTTACAGCATAATTACAGTATCAAGGTCATGATAAATGGGCAAAATTTGTAAAAATCACACCATTAATTGTAATTTATCAGCATAGCACCAAACGCACCAAAGCACTACATACTAATCTTTTTCACATTAAAAAAATTAAAAACTTTATCCTGCTTTTCTGTTCCAACTGATGGTTATGATTAAATAGTGCATATGATTTCTTCCAAAATCTTCCCCATGTTTCATGACCTTTAAGCGGGACACTGCAGCGTTTCATCTGTTAAACACATCTGTGTTACACTGAGCTGCTATTAAGGGGATTAAGTCAGAAGTCACCCACGGCTCGCACACAGATGAGCAACTTTGAAGACAACACTGCTCCACAAGGAGTGAAACGTGCAAATGGAAGGAGATCCAAGCCACTTCATACATACCTTGTCAAACAGAGACTTCCATTGCTGAGACAAGGAAAGAGAGAGAAAAAACAGAGCAAGTAAAGGAGTGAGTGAGAGGAAGAGGCTGAAATGATTTTTTTTTTTTTTTTTTTTTTTTTAAAACAAAGTCAGAAACAGGTGCCAAAGCAGAGAGGAGCACCTGTTTGGAAATGATGAATCTTGGCCAAAGGGACTCTGGCCTGTCTGTGTCAGCCTTGAAATCACTTGCTGTTTTTATCTGATCATTGTGGTCAATGAGCTGCAGCAAAAGATAATAAGGCACCAACGTGTTGATCATTATGTGTGAGGGTTCTCTTAAAGTAGGCTATCTGAAAGACTGAGACAGCTAATGGAGGGAGACTGGTGTGTGTGTGTGTGTGTGTGTGTGTGTGTGTGTGTGTGTGTGTGTGTGTGTGTGTGTGTGTTTTCTCCCTTTGAAAACAAAACAACAAAACAACAATATTCCTAGAAAGGATGTGCTGTGTGGTAGCTACCGTCATTGTCCTGCAGTACTTTTAAGTATTTTAAATTCCCCTGGTATCAATGTTAAACTCCAGTTATGAGTTACACCATTAAATTTTGATTAAAAAATAAAACCCTTCTAAAATGAATTCCAGGCTGATGTTCACATGACATCCTACCTCATGAAATCAAACACACTGAGAGCGAGTGGAGGTCCTGCTGCGCAATTACAGAAATGTGAAATGAAACGAGTGGTCGTATGTGCGCTTCGGGTCGCTCTGTAGCCGGTGAAGACTTACGTCCTCTGGAGCCACTGGAAGGACGTCGGTACTTTCCAAAACCTCGATCTCCTCGCCCTCCGCGTTGGCCGCCACCGCCGGGGAGGAGTTCACCGGCGCCTCGCGAGTTCCGCCCGTCATCCTCGGGCTGCTCGTCTCCATGCACCCGCGGGGAGCAGCGACTCGCTCCTCAGGAATGACTCCACATACTGTAGTTTACGGTCCCGTCTCGCTCCCGACGTGCGTCAGCGACGACGGAAGGCGAGAAAAGCGGAGCCCCGTGCTCGTTTACGCATCCCCCTCGGGTCGGATCTCCCTTGGCTTCTGGGCAGTCGAATTAGTCCAGGTGAAACGGCAAATGCCGCGAAATTAAAAAGCTGCGCGTGCTCCAGTGATTCCCAGCTCACTTCCACGCAGCCCGGGCAAACAGATCGTCACCCGCAGAGGAAAAGTTGATGCGCTAATAGTTCAGAATGAGTTCTGGGGGTATCCGCTCCTTTCTGCGGCGTCACACCATCAACCGCCGCACCGTTACTCGGCGGCGGCAGCGGTTCGCGGGGCCGGCGGGGACCCGGAGCACGGGCGGCGGTCCAAGTTCGTCGCGCGGGGGACGCACATTCGCACGGCGAGTCTGTGCACTGCGAGGGACGCGACGCAGCGGCAGCGCGCGGACCCGTCTGGGAGAAATAATGACATCATCAAATACTGACAACAACGTGAAAGACGGGACGGAGATGACAAACCGGGCTGGGTGACGCACAGGTCTCATACGGCGTTCTCCGTCCAGGGGAGCCAGTGAAACTCGCTTGAAAGAGAGTGAGGGGGGGGGAGTCACATGGCAGACTCAAAAAAAAAAAAAAAAAAAAAGTCCCGGCAAGTGCCCAGTTTTCTGGTGAGTCATGATACCTGGCGAGCTGTTCTCTGCCGGTCGGCGGCGCAGCGCGAGGACAGCCGTCTGCCTTGTCCGCCGAGTGACGGCAAGGGAGGGAGCCTGGGAGGTGGTGGCGGTGGCGGGGGGGGCAAACCGACCGACCGCCTCCGCTGGGATGGTTGGTTCAGCTCCAGGAGACGCGGGGACTCTGCTCCAGCCTCATGCGTCCTTCCTGGCACAGAAAGAGATGGAGAGAGGGGGGGGGGTCCCGTTCGGGGGGTTTCGAGGAACTCCGCGTCCCTGGCTGAACAGCTGGCTGTCACTGTATCACTGGCTCCGAGGTTGTAGGTCGTTAGGTCATTTGTGGCCGATGATAAAATGCAGCAGTGGTATAACTATATGCTCGTTTACCACACCGATCAAACGGACAATATACGTACCATCGAGCTATAGATGGTTCATTTATACACCAGCCAGAAGCATTTAATAAGACCAAGTTTGGGTTGCCAGGTGGTGAATAATCCAGTTGGCAGGTTTATCCTTTCTGTTTGGTAATAATGCAGTTAAAAATGTTAATAAGTCATTAATATATGCTTTTTACCATAATCCATCCAATCTGCAGCTATAAATATGAATAAGTTGCTGTAATCAACGGACTTTGGTCCTATTACTCTGGAAACCTTTCCCACAAGTTAAGTGATCTCATTTTTTAATCGAGTGGTCTTTCTAACAAATTAAACAGCTACTATTTGCATTTTATTTGGATAGTCCGACTCTAATTCTTACTTACAATCAAATGAGCATAATGTGTCAGTTTCTAATGTGAAAATGTTCAGGTTAATTTAAGGATAAAAACTTATGGCAGGATTGTACAATTTAGGGTTCCAGTGGCTTCAGAAAGTATTCACCATTCATTCTGATTGGTGGGCAAAAATGGCAGTTTTATCCATTTAAAAGTAAATGTCAAACACAATAAAGTGGGGAAAAAAGTGAAGGGGTCAGAATCCTTTCAGAAGCCACTGCGACGCCACACTCAGAGCTCCCAGGGTCCGTGGAGATGGAGCAGATAGACACGTTGCTGGATTTGTCTGAGAAATACAATAACTGCTACATTTCATCTGTTGCTCAAGCCCAACAGAGCAGTTACCGTGTAGTTTCTGTGCCTGAGTGGCAAATCAGAATAATACTTATTCCTGTATGTTCTCCTAGTGGGTCTCTGCTACACAGGTGGGAGCTAGAAACCGCACAGTAGCAGCTCTGTTGGAGATGGGCGGCTCCTATAAATCGCTGCACAATCTTCCAGTCTGTGCATATTTTCCAAGTGAAGATCATTACTTGACAAGTGCAGGGCCAATGTGATTAAAACCTACATTCTACAGATTGTTAAATTCACTTGTAGATCGAGGTCACGGTTCTTCTTGGGTATAATTAATGTAACATATTTTAATCTACTCCTCTTGTATACAGCGTGGATTTAATGTTTTGCTGTGTCTCCACACGCTACGTATTTTCAGTAATTTTTTAGGCAAAATTCATTGTTTTACTGCTGTTCACACACTTTGGAGACAAAAGTTACATTGTACTCAAAATGCTTTGTTGCTTTGTTTATTGTGCATTTGTTCAAATACTTTATTTTTCTTTATGTATCCTGATAATTATTCCTGCTGCAATGGCCCAGTTTCTCAGTGGGGTTCGTTCACTTTTATTGTGATCTGATCTCATGTTATAAATACTAATTAATCGTGTCCCACAAAAACAGCATTCATAAATTCTGAAATTGCTTGCTTTAAAGGCTCAGGAAGGAGGGAGTGCCCAAGCTTGTAATTTGCAGGTTGTTTTATGGAATATAAACTGTCCCCTCCAGGTCTAATCACCCAAATGACGGGGCCCCGTTTCAGACAAACACCCACTTATTACCTCCAGAGACATCAAACAAACCTAATAGTTGGGTGGAAGCCATGTATGTGGAGAAATGATGTGATGGCGGTGTGGTCTGCAGTGTGTAGGTTGATCAGAATCCCTCCAGTGAAACTCCCCCAGGTACGGTATGCGGTAGCATTGCCATGGAAACAATACGGCCAGTTGATATTTTTAACCCTGGGGGTCTTTTCGTGACTCCTACACAGCAGTGTTGGGTTAAAGTTGGAGTCTGTTGTGTTGTTAAAAAAAAAAGACTCAGGAGAAATTCTCTATCAGTGGTCAGAGATCAGCAACCCATGGCAAAATGTTTGGATTCTGTATTTTCATGTGGTCTTTTCGCGGAAGGGAAACAAGTCTCGTGGAATTTTGTCAACTTATTGCGGCATCACACAAAATTCAGACTTGTAAAAACATTAGCAGCCTCAAAATAGTTCCCTTTTACATCGCACATGCTGATAATCATAAAACATTGAAAAACTTAACAGCTTCTGTGCAGACAAAGCTAATACATGGTCAGACTTAAGGGACTGAATTGCCAGTCTGTCGCACATTCATTAAAATAAGGACTTCGAGGCACCAAGTGTATTTCAATTTGCAGATGCAGTGTTTGTCTTTTATGCATAAACTTAACCGGAATCTGATTTAGTATCTTAACAATTAACACAACTAGTTGTTCTCAGCTGTTCCAGGATATTCCGAAACAAACAGGATGAAACTGCACTATACAACTGTGTATGGAGAGAATGAATAATAACACCACATGTGCTGCTTGACAACAGCTGCACAATTTTATTAAAGTTTCTTATTTGGGTTCCAGGACGAAAAGAAAAATTTACTATGACTTAAAAAAATCAATTAATAAATAAACCTTGTCATAATCTCCCCAGTCTTATTACCAAGGAGTGAGGGGAATTATTGTCTCATTAGCTACAGGCACCGGGGGAATTTCCATTAAAAGCAGCTAATTGGACAAAATAGGCTTTGACGTGGCTTTGCTTTCGCAAGTCGTGTGCTAATTTCAGCTGAAAGGCTGTAACATGAGAGGCAGAGTGAGATGACAGAGGGGGACTGCGTAATGAGGAAGAGAGTACGAACAAAAAGGAGAGAGACAAAAAAAAAAACATGTACAGCAAGAAAAACACCTGCTACGTGGGAGAAGTCAGCTCATTTGCAAATTAACAGCTGGGGAGTAGGTTGTTGCTTACTTTTAACAGGAGTCTCTCTTGAGGCTGCTTGCAGGCTCTAACTGTTTTCACTGGTTCCCAGCCTTTCCTGTGTGGCATAGCCCTATTGACCCTTACTGATGAACTATTATAACAGAAACCCTCTGCCATTTTCCAAATGTGTTCATTTGATGTGATAATAAACCGGATGTTTCACACTCTTAAGTGTATATTGTTTTTTCGTACAATTGAGCTGTCGGTGTTTACTTCCGTTCGGTCAAGTTTGCAAGCTACACTTT
The DNA here is from genome assembly GCF_016859285.1 of Xiphias gladius. NCBI lineage: Eukaryota > Metazoa > Chordata > Actinopteri > Istiophoriformes > Xiphiidae > Xiphias > Xiphias gladius. The sequence goes on along the minus strand of NC_053414.1, from coordinate 19,598,684 downwards.
GAGTATCAGATGCTGGATTTTTGAACCATTCATCCAGTACTTTTAGCTGGTTATCTATTTTAACAGTTATTACTTTGAGCAAACAATCTCTGTTTATCGACTACTTTAAGCTAGCTAACTATTTCAACCATGCATCCAGTATCTTCAGGTACCTATTTCAGCTGTTTATCCATCCCTTTCAGCAAACACTTTCAACTTCTTTGCTGGCTTGCTAACTTTTCAGGCACCCTCAATTGCAACAGGTGGTGTTACGTGTGTAACTGCAGGCTCAATATGTTGATATATATTTTCTTCAAATCAAATCGTCGTTCCCTTTCTTTTTATTAAATCGAGCCTCTTCCAGTCTTTTCATGTAACCCGCAGAAAACTGAAGAGCCCATGGTTGGGAATCACTGCTCCAAGGCCTTAATGTCCTATTTGTGTCCAATACATACACAGCTTTAGACTACATTACTGGTATCAACAAAAAGTAGGCTGTACTAAGGACTTCATTTTCATGGTTAAATGGGATTTCTCATGCAGCACAGTGTCTAACTGTCTCAAATAATTACAGATACTCATTAGTGAGAGAACTAGTGTTGCTTTCAATGTCCCGTGAAAGAAGCTGCACCAAACTATTCAGCTGCAGATGTCCGAATGCAGTGTGTCTTAGAAATAACTTGTCTGCCTTTTAGAGCCTCTTCAATGGCCCAGGGTACTGGTTGACTTAACATAATTATTTTTTATAAAAACTTTGTTGGTTAGTGAGTCACTCTGAAATAAGGTCTGGAAGAAGAAAAAAAAAATAAATCCCCCATGGAATAATTTCATATACTTTCAAGATTCTTCAACCAAAGATGCTCCAGACTAATATGCTTGTGAAAAATGACAACTTAATACTCAACTGTTGTAGTAATTTCCATACATCTGTTCTTTATTCTTGGCATCTCTTGAATCTGGCAAAATACCATCTATACGGCTTAAATACATTTTCAGCCCAGCACCAAAAACACATGGCAATCACCTGTCAATGCAGATAAAAAAAAAATAAGGGAGGATTAAACAAAGTTTGCACAGTAAATCGTGTTTTACTCTACTTAAGGCTTTCCATCGGTAGAGGCAAGGCCTCTTTGTTGAAGAGTATAGTGGGTTTCGTAGGTCGAGCTTATACCTCGACCACATCGTTGTACTGTGCTGTGGAAGAACAATGCGATATTGATCTAAAATTTAAAGCCATATATGTCTGATATTTTTCAAATCGATTCCTGATGCAGCTCTTCCTATATACTGAAAAACCTCACCTTGTACGAGGTCACTGACCACTTCGACATGATCTCACCCTGGTCCATACTGCCTTCACCAGACTGGCTCATTACGAAAGCTGGTGTACTTATCTTAACACATGAACAAGCCTGAGTCAGTTTCACACTAAATGTTAAAACATACATTACAGGGCAACCAATTTGGTCTTTGTTAGTCACTGGTGAGGATTTTTCTAAGCAATGCTGCCCTCTTGTGTCTTAGTAAATCCTGTTGTCATATCATTACATGCTTCTTCCATACAATCCGATCTTACTCAATAGAACCTCTTGTTGGATATCATACAAAAGCACAATTAAGAAGTAGTAGTAGTAAAAAATAATTGACAAAGTTCATTTCCAATAGTTAAATTATACTGTCTGCATCATGTTCAGTACAATCAAAACTTGACCCTTCCTGGTAGGTTAGTGCTGTCCAGAAATACAGAGAAGAATTACATTTCCTTAATTTCATTACTGGAAAACAAAAACTGGTCAAATCTTCAAATCTGTTGGTGAAAAGAATAAATTCCGTCAGACCAGATGTAATAGACATATTTCTTTATTGTAAACTTTTGGAAAGGCAGGGCTGAGTGAATACATCAAACTGAACCTGGTTGCAAGCAGTTACAGCTATATGGAAATTAACATCTGGGGCCACGTTATTGCATGTTCTGTAGGAGAGATGACTTGGAATCACAACAGGGATCAAATGACCGTCAAACCTCACCGTGACTCAAGACTCAACTATCGTCTGTTTAGCACTCCTGTCAATAAACTTCACTACAACCCTGGATTACTCTGAGCTGTCGAGCAATGTAGAGAAGTTGACGTGGTCATTTTTTGGAAAGGAAGTCTTAAAATACTGGAGTGTGGTCGGAAATTCTGAAGCATGCACATACAAAATGTACAAGATGGCTGTGCAGTGTAAATTTTTGATATCTTAGCTTATAAACACATACACACGCACACACAACCTGACAAATAAAGTGATCGACATATGAAGATGAGAGAGAGAGAGAGAGAGAGTGGAGAGACAGCCTTCATTCCACGCATTCAGTTCCACTGATCGAACACTGACATGCTCAGATGTACAGACTTGACAAAATAAAAAAAATTTAAAATGTGCATCCAAGCGTTTTGGCCACTGACAAACCAATGTTCTGTCCATGTGAGTAATCAAGGCTAATGCTTGTGCAAGTTCATGACCTGGCTTTTGGTGAGAGTCAGGCATGCCCCTTTTGGACCAACAAATGTACAGTCTACTATGTTATATACATCATTTACATATTGTTCAGTCTAATAAAAGCATCAATTCTATGGCGTACCTCACTCATCGCAATCCCTATTTCAAGAGACACAAAGTTGTTCATCATTTCAAATCAACAAGCAACCAAAAAAATAGCTATATTTGTAACTCACTCATATGTATCTCACTACAGCTCACCAGCAGCTTACAATCATTTTTTTATACAAATATAAATATATTACTTTACTTTGCAAATACTTGCAGACAGACAGATTAAGCAAATTAGCAATTTTGGTACAAAATTAAATATTTTTGTCTTTTATCCCCTAGAAGAAAAAAGAAAATGACAGTGGAATGAAAATGCAAAAAGTATGTGTGCTAAGTAGGTTTGCACACATTTTCTTCCCTTGAACACAAAATACATTTTTTCTATTAAACTACAAAACCATGACTGATTTTCCATAAATCTTTCATTTACTTAATGCAAAAAGAAAAACCTAATGTTGTGACTGGTCAAAATAGTTTTATATGTACCATGGGTAAAGGAAGTTGGAGCCGAGTGCCTGAGAATCACCGTGGCTTGAGCAGCACTCTGTACATGGTGAAGCCCAGCACAGCAAACACTGTGGCCCCAACACTTGCTCTGAGCCAGAAGGTCGAGCTCTTCAGGTCTGCTTGGCTTACATGCCTGTTAAACAGAGGGGTTGAGAGATAAATACAGAGACTGTGTGAAGGGAAGCACAGTAAAGAGTATTTTCATATTCATCTCTTTAGAAATGACAAAGAAAAGGATGAAAGAACCAAGTTAGAGTAAGCCAGAATTCTATTTCATAGATTAATCATAACTGGGTCAGAGCTGACTGATCACATCTCAGCCTCTTTGCACAATTTACTGCATCATCTAAGCCAAATTCATAAAATTAAACAACTATTTCTTAAACTAATAACTCTCAAGTTTGAAACAAAAGTGACGAATGGCAGTGTCAGTAGTGATGGGTTGCTAAGAAAGATGATTTGAATATACATCAAATTAACATGATGAGAATATGGAAGAACTGATGACAGAACAGCGATGGAGCCTCTAAATATGGAGATGCTGAAGCAAAAGCCAATCAATCAGACAAGGGAAATGGAAAATTGTACTTATGATGTGAAACAACACGACCAGAAATGAGTTATGACATCTGTTAGATGAGAGGGCTAAGGAACAATCACATGAGCAAAGAAGACAACAACAGGGAAGCTGACACCAACCGTATGACAGTGGGCTTCAAATCAAACATAGAAACACTGCTTAAAATCCCTATAGAGAGCTTGCAAGCAACATCAAGATTAAGAGAGTTGAAGAAGAATGAAAGACAGAGGAAAATGTAGATACCAAAAAGGAGTGTTGGAAAAAATGGACAAGAATGAAAGAACTCTGACAACATGAGACAGGCAAAAAAGGAGAAAAGTGCCAGGAAAATTATGTTCTAGAGAGAAGAAAGTTAAAAAAAAAAAAAAAAAAAAAAAAAGGCATGCTTCAACATTGCATTAGTAAATGTAAATGAAAATAGAAAAAAAAAAAAAAAAAATCGGAGGTAAAGACAGCCTGCAAACATTTAGTCACTTAATAGATTCTGGCAGTATTATCTGGAGCTACACTGAAAACTCATGTCACTGTTGTTCCAAATGTAAGTAGAGGCAATATTCACAGAAGAGAGGATTTAAATGTCTTTTTGTTATCAATTCACAACAAACAAAGTCACCAATATTAAACTAATCAGTCATATAATCCGATATTTTACTCCACCCTTATATAGCACTGTAAATAGTATGTGTGTTTGCAGTGATGAGTCACTTCCATGGGGTGGAACTGCAACAGCCTGCTGTGCTAAAGCATTGGCCCAATGCCTCAAAATCCAACAACTTAAAGAAATGAAAAAGAAGAAGTGATCGATAAAAGACAACACAGGCTGGTGATGGTCAAAATATCGAAGAGGTAAAGAGGACCTTCTAAGTACGACAGCGTAGAGTTTGGCCCTGACCGTCTGCAGCAGCTCAGAGTTGAGGAAGTTCTGACACAAGCAGAAGGTGCACCGGTTACAAGTGCACATGCAGCGCAGCCTGGCGTGGCTGAGGAGAGATACGGGGAAGACGTACCCACATCAAAACACACAAACCACACACGTTGGGTTTCAAAAACATACCGCAGCAAATGGGACACACACACACACAAGACACACAAGGGGAAGAGGGAAAAAAGTTAAGAGTTGAAAGATGCCACCACCATTACAAGAGTCGAATGCAGTTCATCACATGAGAGCCAGGTCCATAAAGAAAAGTTGAAATGTTTCTCCTGCGAGATATATTCAGGGGAATGAGGGAATTCAGCACACTAATCACTAAAATGTTATTTCAACTTGAAACCACAAACGGAAGAAAATTAAGGGAAAGTAAATTACAATTTTTTTTTTTTTTTATAATGTGGATGAACCAGCCCTTTAAGGACTACTTGTGCTCTGTGGACCCAAATGAAACCGCTGCATCAAGTAAAACGGTAAAAACAGTAAAACTAATCTGAATTTACCAAAACCTTCTCACAAAATGTTTGAACAAAAATTCTCTCTGCTCTATGACATTGTAGAGCTGGCATGTGAAAAAAACAAAAACAAAAACAAAATATGTTCTGATTAAATTTCTGTATCTCAGAGTATACCATGATGTAACAATGTTTAACGATGTGATGTGAAGAGAGGTTATCTGTGCTGACAACTTGACTGTCAGAGTGTGAGCCTCTGGGAGAGATCAATATTAGTGCTCTGCAGGGAGACCCTTTTAACTACAGTGCAAAACGCTGTGGAATCAGACTGAAAGCAACATGTCCAGAGGGCAGTGAAGTGTATTAATCCATGTAGACTGAAGAACTTGATGTCAGATACTGAGACATGCAGAGAGCAGGGACCTCCCCAAAGGGAATAAATTTGTCCTGAGTGAGGGTATGAAGTAACAGAAATTACAGAGTATGGTTTTGAATCCTAACCCAAAAAAAAAAAAAAAAAAAAAAACATCCGATCCACCCCACCTGTTTCAGACAGATTCATTTCATTCATTTTCATTCAGAAATTTGGTTCAGATGATCCATAGCTGAGGATTTACAAGACTAGTTGGCCAGTGCAATTTTCCATAGATCCAGAGGTATGTAAGAGCAAGCTGCAGATTGTGTTAAAAATATCTCCAATCGCCAGAAGCTACATAGGCAATTTTAAAAAAACACTGATCTTGCATCAGAAGGAAAAGACTAAGTTTCCAAATTGTAGCTGGAATTACCAAACTACATTTCCCTTTTTCTATATACTATTGGGAGCAAAAGTTAAACATCTTCACCCATCATATCCTGACATCATAGTTACTCATTAGCGGGCAGGTTTTCCAATAAGAAAAGTGATAATAAATGCATGTTAACTTTAAAAGTTCTGCTACGACTTTGGAACATTTTAAAGCAAAAGTGTGAGCCTCATGTGTACATACAGTTAAGAAATGGTGTAATAAAAAAAAATATATTTTTAAATATACTGTAAGTCCCATCATTTGAAGGGCATTGTAATCGGGTCAAATAACATATGAGACTTTAGTCTATAATGCATTACAGAGGTGCAACATTAAAGTTACAGCTACAGTAATAACCCTAGCCCTTGCTCGTGAACAAGAGCTGGGTGAAGATGATATCACCTTCAGCTCTAAATACACGTTACTTGGATCACTTTAAATGACTTCTTGTTAATAAAGCTCTTATTTCAGTTAACTGTGCTACCTAATGTGCAAAAATAGCTAGAGCAAGTTTAACGACTCTAGATCAAGTGTCTGTATACGTACGGGTACATGGCCATGGTGGTAAGCTTGGTGTAGATGTCTCTGCATGGTGCTACTGCTGTGTTACAGGTGAAGGACTGGGGAGGTGGCATTTTGTGCCTCCTACAGAACTCCAGAGGACTGCAGCCATACATCTGTTTGATCTCTGGCAGGTCTGACTTCGTTGCTATCATCATACATGGTGTCTTGCTGTCCATGAAGTATTGCTGAGGGAGAAAGAGAGAGAGAGGGTGATGAATGATTGTGTTTGAGATATTAAGTGAGTAAATATTTGTCTTTCGCGAGCCAGTGCATACACAGTTTTACCTTGAAGACTTTGGTGCAGTATTCAAAGGAGTAAGGGTTGCTGACATCATAGACCAGGCAGACAATGTCACAGGCCATATCAGCATCAGACAGGTAGTCAAAGTCAGGGAACACTTCATGAAGCTGGAGAGGAGAGGAGAGGTGACTTAAAAAGTTTAACATAAATGGAAAAAAGCCCCTTTAACATTAAATACACAGAGATATCCTGAAAGTGAGAAAAACACAGCTGATTTTCAAAAGTAGTCCTGTGGCTTATAATTGCTAATGCTTTCTGCATCACTGTCGTCAGCAGTAGTTTACTGCAGCCGTTAGGTGGTGAGTTTGTCTGGATTTTGTTCCCACCATTTTTGGGGGCTTCACAGTAGCTCGGTCCGCAATCACAGTTGAGAGTGCATGTTGTTTGGCCAAATGGGACTTCTTATCCTATACACACTGGATATGGATTACTGCGAACTTTATAATATATTGTCAGAAATAAAATGTACTTTAATAAAGCAGAGTCTTCTGTTAAGGAAGTTCTACTGATGCAGCAGCAACACAGCATTTATGCTCCAGTTGTTTAGGAGTGCCAGCAGAAACAGAGTCACTACGCTGCGCAGTGTTTAACTGTGGATGCCAGCACAGAGGGAGTACCTGAGTGTGACACCTTTTTCAAAGACAAAGAACCAGTGGCAACAGAAAGAGTGCAGTTGACTTGGGTAAATCTAACACTGTGTTAAAAAATGGCGACAACGTAACACAATTCAGGGAATTGTGGTTTAACTTCTAAATGTGTCTAGCTAAAAGTAGCCATTCTGCAGAGCTAATATGTTCAAGGTTTTGCCTACATCTTCACAACCACACAAAACTGGCCATATTTCAGTTGCTGGGTATTTCAATATCATATGCAAACGCTACTATGTCTGCACTTTTGCAAGTAAGTAGTGTAATGCTGAGGCTTTTGTCAAGCAAGTACAAATGCTTGCTTGACAAAAGCACTAGATGAGCGTGATAAGTAGCTTATATATGCAGCAGGATAAGTACAGCCAACCTCAGGCTAGCTTGACCTTGATGGTTCACAGTTGACAGCCTCCCACACAATGCATAGTGGTGCGTATATATACATATTGTAGTTTTTTTTATTTTATATATAATGAAATGTAATATAATCATAATATTAGTAAATAATACAATTATTATTATTGTAATTATTGTTTTCAGAACTGGAAGAGCACGATCGCACAAATTGCTACTAATTCAAGTGATATCTGAGGTGTGTGATACTCACAAGAAGGTACTTCTCCTGGCCGTAAACATATGCTGTGCTGATGGCATAGTAGGACCTGTGTTCCTCTCTAATCATTTTTTGGCGCTGAGAAGAAGAAAGGTTACGTAAATCAGATTACAATGTGAGATAAACGGTGATGTAAAGCAACTGGGATAAAAGTCCATGCCAGTCTATACTGATACAGTCCCATATATGCAAGAAAAAGCAGTGAGTTTTGATAGTATGTAACTGTAATATGTGACTCTGTGAAAAACAGACATCTGACCTGAAATATTTCTGTGGAATATTTGTAATATATCAGGATGTAATGCAATATTTACTTTTTGCAGTGTCTTTGTGGTGGAAGGCTTACAAAACAGAGAACACTGTTCCATTTACACCTGAGACATAGTAAAATATCTTTGATGGCAAAATATGCATCAAAATGTGCATCTTCATAACTGGTGCTCATTCTTGTTTTACCATGAGGTTTCTACCCAGGAAAGCTTGGAGGAAACTGCTCTTGCCGCTGCCAATGTCTCCAAAGACATTACAGCGAAAGACGCTGCGCTGGGTCTGCTTCTTTTGCAGGTCAATCTTCTTATCTCTGGTCACTGCAGGGGGCAAAACCGCACACAGGCATTGGGGGATCAGTTTAGATTGCTGCTGCACACAGCACATGCCTGCACTCAGTCAGCAACGACGTTCAGTTAAAACTCCTGCTTCAACAGTCCCACAGCTGATGTTATGAAAGTGTTGACTAACTGATGTAAATACTGAACGCATGTCTGTTTAAAGCATTTTACACATAATAACTACATCGTGCTACGTAACTACATCAAAATGTTCTCAGGCAGTATTGGGATATTACAGTCAACACTGTATGGATCAAGAGCTCATCGTGTAGCCAAATATTAGCTAATATGGAAAAGAAGATATTACAATACCTGTAATTCCTGATGCTTGGGACTCCTGCTCAGCAATTATTGAGTAACCAAGGTAACCCAAATACTCCAGGCATCGTTGGACGTCAAGATATGTTGTTAGCCTGAACAAGAGTAAGTTGAAGGAAAACCATTACATCCATTAAATATACAATGGAAACCTACCATCTACCCAATGTGACAGAGATCAAACATCTTCTACAAAAGCCATTCAAGAAAACACCTTTTTCTAAACAACAAAATGAGCCAAATGTAAACACGTGCACTGTTTCATTTTTGTCCTAACACAAATGGTGTACAAGAATTTTGCCTAAATAAAATACAGTCTAAAACAAGCAAAATCAATAATAAATTGGGAAATATCTAATCAAAAAGGTACATAAACAGGTGTGAGAATCTGACCATGCACGCAAAGTTAACTTGCGGTACTTGGTCTGATACCTAGCTCCAGTGGGGGAATAAGCTTTTGTTTGTAGAAAAATGAGACAGCAGCTTTTCTGTTACTAGCATCTGAGGTTGCCTAAATTCCACATGTGGCTTTAAAATAATTAAATGCCCACTTACGTCCACTGAGAGAGATAGCCCTGGTAGGTGATCCAGCCATGGTCATTAGTGCAAACTGTGTTATTGACATCAGGACCCCAGGGCATGTAGGGAAAAACATCAAACAGGTCCTTCAGCTCCTCTGGTGACAAGGCACAGTCACGGTCCTGACAGACACAAAGATTGTTGTTCAGGAAAGTAACCTATGCCAAAATATGGAAAATGGTGCTCGCAGCAGGAAATATTTCAGGTGGGATTTTAAGGGTGGATGTAAACTGAATGAACTGCACTTGCTCAGTAGATTACAGAAAAATGATTCACTTAGTTTGCTGCTTGTCAATCTCCTCTACCTGGGAAAAAAGATGATGAACCAAAGCACACATTCACAGTTGGACACATATCACTATGACAGAAAGCAGATCTTGGCACAAGCTGCCACTTTCACTCTTTGACTTTCATTCGGGCCTTGCAGCTAATGCTCTTGTCAATCCCTTGTCAGTGACGAGAGGTTAAATCATGCCTCAGCAGGTGGTCAGCGTTGGCTGTGAGAGTGTATTTTGGTTTTGCACGGTGCTGTGTACTGAGCAGCTTCTTTTAAGTCTCCAGGGCAGAGGCTAAGGTAAATAAAGAACCAGACGAACAGGATTGTACCTTGTCATGTTTGTCAAAGACGCTCTGGAGGAAGAGGTAGGCATTGTGGTTGAGCTCTGTGGTGCAGTCTGGGGGAACTTTCAATCTAGAGAGAGTTAGATATCACAATATACAGCCATATTTAAAGACAAAAAGTCAGTTTAAACTGAACCAAAAAGGAGAACATTATGTTTGAGAAAAAAAATAAAAAAAATAGTCTGCATAACTTCATGTGTCCCTCATATATACAGAGGGAGATAATTTGATGAATCACGAAAGAAGAAAAAAGGTGTCTGGTGGTAGTTTGAAAAACAGACTCACGGCGGGAAGAGATAGTCCTGATTTAACTCCAGATCATCATCGTATCCGAACCTCCTCAGCACTGTCCAGGTTGTTTCATGGCGACCACGCTGAATGAACAGGGTGTGGAGGAACAGGAAACCTGGAGTGGAGAGTCACAGAAACACAAAAACAACACAGTCAGAAATGATGTGACTGCAGTTTTGTTAGTTTATGTTTTTTTTAAAAATGAAAAAGAGGTCTGTCCATCTGTTCCTACCTTTAAGAGTGAGTCCATTATCACACACTCCATCACTCAAATTCTTCCTCACCACATTTTTTACATCCTCTAATGCCTGAGGCTCTAGTGGGGTGTTGAAGCATGTCCGCTATGATCAGTCAAGACAAAAACATCAATCTAAGTATAAACTAGCAAAAAGATTATTGTCCACAAGTAAGTGAAACGATAGCATAAGGCTGAGATGATAATTCTACTTTTTTTTTTTTTTTTTAAACCCATTGTTAACTTTGTCAGCTACAATATTTACCAATTGATTTACCTGGAAGAAGTTGAGTTCATTGTCATTAAGAATCCCATCATTGTCTAGGTCTGACACTTTGAAGATTCGAGTGAGAGCTTTTACACAAAGCAGCTTCATCTGGAAATCAAAAAGTGGCGAATCAAAAGATCAAAATATTTCACTCTTCATACTTTGCTTAAAAACAGTTTATACCCCAACGTGACATATTTAATTTTTAACAGAAGTGTGGGCTACAACAGCAAGGACATTCAAATATTGTACTATACAATTCTATCAAATGTGAATTCACAGAAATTTTCAAATGCAGGCCTTGATGCAAAACAAGCTGAGAACCACTGGATCAAACAAACAGTGGTGCTGAATTTGCACAGTTTATTTTATCTCTTACATCTTTTTTCTCTGGACAGTAAAGGGGGCCGGTGGGGTGCAGAACGGCTTTTTGGGCGTAGTAGAACAGCTCTGAGATGTTCTTCAGGTTCTTTGCTGAACACTATACATAACAGGAAAAGGAAGAAGGTAGTTTGGATATACATATATGAATATGGATTTTCAATGCTACAGTGCAGTTCTATAACAATACAGCATTTAATAGCCTTGTTGCATATAAAAAAACCTTAAACACCCTTTAAAGTACAGTGTAGTACTGCTTGATGTGTACAAGTATCAGCATTGAAGCTGTAATGCCAACAGTGTCCTGGCAAAGCAGGGCCACTGGTGTTTACCTACCTGTCAGTGTGTGTGTGCATATGTTTGTATATACTATATATGTGTGTATGTGTGTGTGAGCGCTAAGTCAGGGCCATACAAGGTATTAACATACAGGATAGGTCTGAGAGACATGGCGCGTCTAATCAACCAGTCTGAAAAAAACAACAACAAACAAACAAACAAAATAAACAAACAAACAAAAAAACAAACAAACGGGTGACTGCCTGTTAGGAGATAGTAGTCAGTGTTAATGAGTGACACAGGATGAGGTCAACAGACAGTGAACTCAGCACAAACACAATCAAAACAGCAGAGTTCTCACACATTAGGAGCTGGTTCATCTTGTGCAGTCACGTCACATAAAGTGTTCTTAATGATGTGGGTTTGAGTTAAGCTCATTGCAGGTGTCAAGTATCAAGTCCTCTTGTACTGCCGTCCCCAACCGTCACTTAGAACTTGGTGTCAGTTAATAAAATCCTGAAATTCAGCACATTTACAATTGTTGAGCTTCCTCGTTGGAAAGACTGTATGCAGTACAAGTGCAAAAAATAGCATTCGCCAAGGAGAAGACAGCGGCTTCCAGGAAGGATAAAAAAGCACTAGCGTTGACAAAATAGTCAATTAGGTTAATGTACCTAAACTAAAAACTGACAACATTATCTGTAGGCTGCAGACCTCCCCAGTTTGGCAGTTCAGAGTTCAAAATCACATAGCCGACAACTGACGCAGTGTATGGGAGAAACACATATTCGGCTTGGTTGAAATATGTACTGTAGGAGCAAAGGCTGTAAAGGGCTTTACTTGTAACCCCAGGTTGCCAAGTATGTCACTGTAAATTAAATATCACGAGAAAAGATAGAGAGAGAATATTATTAATTTTGACCCATCTGTAATCTGTGGTTATTCTATTTCTATACTGCCATCATGTAAAAAAAACAAAACAAAACAAAACATTTCCTTCTATTTATTGAGATTTTAATGTTTTCATTTCAATTTATCGATTTTTTTTTGGGGAATAATAAAACCCCTAAAAGCACCACAAATAAAAAAAATTTGTTGAGAGGAGCCTAAAGATTAGGCTTTTCCTCTTGGCTCCTACAGAGTTCACAGTTTCTACTCAGCAGTTATTGTTGAACCTCTATCATGTTTCATCCCCTCTTTATGTTTCATTTATGAGTATGCGATAGAAGATATTCATTTCATTTGTTTTTTGTCCACTTCCATCTGTGTTAGTCTGTGGTCTGTATCAATAGCATTGCTACTGAATTAAACTTGTAATTATCGTGCAAATCAGAACTTATTAGATGATCATGCTCCACTCTCACAACCTCAATTTCATTGTTTTACCACTGAGAAACAGTCGCGACGGTAAACAGAGTGGTCAGTCTCTCACCTCAACACACGTCTCTATCTCACTGTACTGGTTCATTATGGGCAGTATGGTCTCCATGCTGCTGTGTTCCACCAGGTCCGACTTGTTCCCCACCAGGATCAGAGGAACCCTGGAAACACCGCCAAGGCATCGCATTAACACTAATAAAATACATCAAATGTAAATTTAACAGATAGTGCCAGCTAATTTAAAAAAAAAACAGTACATTGTATGTATTTCAGTATTTTCCCTCCCATAGCAGCAGTGACTCGTTTCAGAAGTGAGAATACCACAACGCGGGAGACTGAATCTGCACGTGTGAAATGCGGCAACTTCCACTGCTGCGCCCTGCTCCCAGTGAAGCAACCGTGAGACATTTTCCACCCTGTGCCTACAGGTCATCGCGTCAAGTACTACTAGAAAACTTCGATGTCTGGGCTCTTTATACAGAAAATGGTCTTTTGCAGACTTTCCATTGGGTTGATTAGGAGCACATGGCACGCTCATGGACAAAAATGGGAGACATAGGCACCCTATTCTGCCCCATATTCCAAAACTGACGTTACAGAGAAAACTCTGGACTATTCTTATACAAGTTCACACCTGCTGTCCTTGTCCGTGTTCTCAGTGATGAGGGGGATCCAGTGGCTGGTCACCTACCGGGATGAAAACAAAGGTGGGAATGATAAGACATGAGGGATTCTCTATTTTGAGAGACAAATTCTGATTTTTGTGTCCCACAGTCACACTGACAGTCTCCTATGTAAAGTTTTACAGTTCGACTGCAATATAAACAAATGATGGAAATGCCGGCAGCAGAGGTAACTCACCTTTTCTATGGACTTCTTGTTGTTGACAGAGTAGACAATGCAAATCACATTTGCCTATGAGAGAGACCAACACAGAAGCTTTTACCAGAACTCAGTTTGTAACAGAAATGTAACAGAAGTGTAACAGAAATGCTTAATTCACTGACGGACCTTGGAGATCTCCTGAAAAAGCTGCTCATCTGTCTGCTCTGCCTCTGTTGGGGGAAGATAAAGGTACCACAGTTAAAACCTGGAAAGTGCTCTCCTTTCTCAATTGGCAATTTTTTTTTTCCTCAAAAAACATGAGGACACATCTTTGTATATTTATGATTTCCCAGCATGGGTTACCAAAGTGAACGCAGAAGAACTGAAACACCAGTAGACATAAACATTTTTCAGTCACAGCAGAATCAAAAAAATGAAACAGTCCCGGCCTTCGAGTACCTGAATAATCCACAATGTGTGTGGGGACTCTCTCTGGCGTGACATCTGCAGGTATGGTGATTTCCTCAGCTCGGTAGGGCACCTAGGACAGACAAGTGATACACTAGACTATGGCTTACATAGACATGCTTACAACTGGCTACAGAGCTTTGGTAATCCAGTCAAAGTAGCGGTGTTAAACCCCACAAAGGCAGATATTAAGTTCAAGGTGCAGAGGCATCATCAAGGTTACCAATATCTGACATAATAAGTTTCTCCATACCACATCTGGGAACTCCTCGCTGACCAGGGACATGATGAGAGACGTCTTCCCCACCTTGGCTGCAGAGGGAGGGAGAGACCAGGGGAGTTAGCATACTCTGAACCATGTTCGCTCACCAGCTCATCATAAATAATGTGAATGTGTTAGCTGTGGGGACATCACTCATTCCTCTTACAATGAGCTTTACAACCTATTCAGGCCAGAGACTGGGACAAAGTTTTCACGTTATGGACATTTAAAAAACCACAGGGCAATTTGTAATGGCTGTGTCTGATGTATGAAGTGCAGCTTCCATCCTGGCTCTGATTTGAATATTTTTTGATTTGCGATATTCCACGAATTCAATGAACAGAGAAAAGCAAAACAGGAAGATGTCACCTGATCGTTTTTGAAGGTCTTTGTACACAGATATAAATTAAAATGTACCTATATCTTTGGCTTAGTTTGGAGTTTCTCGCCAGAGATTTCACAGTTCAGGTCAGGGAAAAGACCTGAATGACATCAATTCAGAGTGAGCAACCTTTCTGTGACAAACCAAGTGATATAAGGTGGGTTACACCACGGGTTAAGCGAAATGAAAAAAAAATGTAGAATTTTTCATACACTGACCCATTATTTCAGTTACCAAGAGAAGACACACACAGACACACACACACAGACACACACACACACACACACACAGACACACACACACACACAGCTCCTCATCATCATGAGACACTGGTCTGGTTGTCAGCATCACATGCTACGGCTGGTAGCATCAATGCAACGAGAAGCGAACACTAAAGGCTGACCCTGCCCGACCGGCGCGCCGTACACGACAGCTTTACTTACGCTCTCCCACTAATAATATCCTCACGTCCTTGCGCATCCTCTCCGGCGTCGACGACCAACTTTGCAAACTGGTTTGTGTGAAACATTTATGCTCCCCTCTGGGCGAGGGATACGGCCGGCCAGCTCCCCTCGGCCTGGCTCACTTGCTAACGGCTACGTTCGCATTCCAGCTCCGGTTTACACTGGCTCAGGACCGACGGTACGCCGTCACAAATTCGTTTCAAACCGTTAGGTATCCGGGATAACAGCAAGCTTTTTTTTTTCTTCTTCTTTATTCTACCTGCCAGACACAGTCAGTCAGTAGAAGGTACCGCTTATGCTTATGCTGCTGCTGCTGCTGCTACACACAAACTTGACTGTTACGGCAGCATTACCGGACGCTGGCCAGCGCGTTTTCCACCACGCCCCTCCGCTTCGGCGAAGATCGTGTATTGTTAACGGAAATCACTTAAACGCTTACAGGTCACCCACTTTCTTGTCCTTCTAGTAGGGTCGTTTGCAGTCTCTTGACAGTGAGAACGCAAAACGACAAAATTGCGACTTAGATCAAATACAGAGGTCTTAATATTTTTTCAGACTTTACTTGGTTGGTTAGCCCGATGACATTTCTGTTACCGGGAAAATGTTACAGAGTGAGATGTCTTGATGCAGCGCCTTGCAACATGCGCCACCTGGAGGTAAGAAGAAAAAAACTAAACAAAAAAAGAAAAAAAAACAGCAGCCACTAGAAGTTTAAAGATCTGCGGGAGTGCTGTAGATACACGGTATGAACCGGTGCTGTGGGCTCTCTGTTATGATTGCACCATGCTGCTGTTACCCAGTTGAAACAGAAATCGAATTCCCAGGCACAGACTGAGGCGTATTTTCAGTTCAGCCCACTCAAACACTCAAGCCACTACTACTGTAGGAGTAGGCTTCGAAACCATATGGCAATTCATGGTCCACTTTATCACCAGGGCCCAGATGCTAGGGGGACCCAGTCTCTCCCACTTTTAGTGCCTTGTGTATGTATTAATCGCTAATTTATTCACTAATCATTAATTTAGGAGAATACACCTTCTAAACACATATAGTATTAAGAAACAAAGTTGCTAATAATTAAATGACCACCAACTAATTGCCAAATGGTGAACCTGGAGCCTTCAGGTCCCCCTGTGGGTCTGGGGGCAATGTGGCAGTTGTACACATGGCCCGGTTGGTAATCCACCCTTGTATATCACTATAACTTGTCCATGATAATAAATGCATCTGGGTAGAGGCACCTCTACAAGGCCTGATATTTTTAAAAAAAAATGGTAAAACACGAAAAGCAGGAATCAGTTGTGTATCAAATTTATTTAACTAATGAAGATTTTGCAGTGTAAACTATATACACAGTTAAAATGCATGTGTGTGGGAAAGATTAATCTTTTCAAAAATGTGCAATTTTAGTTAATCAAAGAAAACACAAAAATAGAAAATTACTACAAAGAACAGCTCATTTTATGTAAAATCTATAGTCCCTGTTTTTAATAAATACAATATTTGGTTTCAGTGTATTCATAACGTAATGCAAGCGAATTCTTTTATCAGTTTTCACTGTGGCACGGACAATGCAAAACATTGAAGAAATACTGCTTCTGATGTGCTTGGATCTTACAAAGCAGCGACGTCTCGGCTGTGACAGCAACTTCTCCAAAGTGTCACACTGTAATCACAGACGCTGCAGCCTGTGCAAAGTGTCGGGGTTGAGTTGAGTGTCAGTGGTGTTGAACAGTCCTGCCGGTAAGAGGGAGAGTTTGTCTCCATTTGTTTGTTTTGTTTTTCATCCCCACTGACAGCTGACAGAGCTATCAGTCTGCTATGTCCTAAAAGGATATTTTCTCGTTATCGCATCCTGAACTTCTGCACGCCAGCAGGTAAAACTGTTCCCCGTCATTTCCCCCTTCTCAAGTTGGCCTCATCTGTGTCAAAAACAGAAGGAGAGAAATACCACGGACTCAGTGGCAGAACGTAATTCACCATCAATTCACGTTCATGCCATCTTTAAAACACAGCAGGACGTTAGCTGCGCTGCGTCAGGTGCAAAATCAGTATCTTACTAGCGTAGTCCTCTGGGGTCATGGGTTGAGAGATGACCTTTCTAAGTGCCTCCAGCCACTCCCTCTGCTCCTGCTCCTGCTCGCACATAAACACAAACTGCCTGTCTGGAGTCTGCAGCGTGATGCCACAGCGCCACCGGCCTCCCCTCAAGCTCTTGCCGCTGCTCTCTGAAACAGAGTAGCTGTGGCTCTCTGTGCCGATAAAGACAGCACCCAGCTCTGTAGCATCCTAAAAGCGAATAAAAGCCAGCACAGGGATGTGCTTAGTGAAAACCACTGGGTGTAATCAACTGCAAACCATATGCATTGTTTCATATCAGGATAAAATCTGCATGTGATTAAAACCTTATAATTTACCTAGAAAGGTTGTCTACCTCCAAAATAATGCAATTAGTTTGAATGCATAATCATTGTACTTTTTTTATAACTGTTGAGTGTCAGAATTACTGCCTAATATTCAAGTAAAAAATTTCATATAATTTTTATTAAAAAAAAACAAACACTTTTCACTTTTCACACACACTGTAGACACTTCGGCATATTCTCTGCTCTTTACCAGTGGGGTTTTAAAATACAGAAGCTTTCTGTCCATTGACCACAGTGTGAACCACCTCTTCTTGAACGGCTCCCGTTGCTGAAAACACAGAGAGCAAAAGGGACAGAGAGAGAGAGAGAGAGAGAGAGAGAGAAAGTCAAAGCAAATCAGTTTGTCATATATATCAAAGGTAAACAAATCCAAATAATTTTTGTGTTAATTCAAGATAGCGGACGGACCGTGGGCCCAGTTTTCTCCATGTATCCCTCCTTCAGGCAGTGTCTTGTCAACTGAGGTATTAACTGTGTAAAGAAACACGGGTAATACTGTTATCTCAGCAGAAGTTGCAGTTTAGCTCTTGAACTTTAACGGCCTGTCTGAGTGAATCTTAATGAAAAACTGTCTTACATCATTGTCTCGAAGAGCGGGATGTTTCTTCTGGAGGTATGCCAACCGTGTTGCCCGAATAGCATTGAATAAAGATACAATTACCTAGAGCATAGGGCATCAGATATAGGACAATAGATCAGAAAGACTAATACTGTACATAAATAGCATCCATGCAGGTATATTGTCTGGACAGTTTCATACATTTTAGGCATACAGCATAGGGGGTAAGTTTCAGAAGGTCTGCTGAACGAGATTGCATTGGGTTTTCTTTTTCTCCCTCTCCCTAACAGTAATTTGTTAGATTCAAAGGTAAGAGGCTCTATACAGGCACTGATAGGTGTCCATGGTGCAGGCTTTGTGTGCTTTATGTGCCAAGACAAGTCATTCACCTGTTACAAGTGGAAATAAAACAGCACTATACTAGTTGAGCCCACCTGCCCCTTCTCGTGGTACACAAACAGATTCCTCGTACGTTCGTCCTGCAGGTAGGATATCTGCAGACCGTGGGCATGGCCGACCTTCTCTGTCTGGAAAACTGCATTCAGATCCTTCATACTGATGACAGCTTTGGGAACCTTGGACTTGTGTTGTTTTTTTTAAGAGGGTTGGGGGGTTTAAAAGATTAGAAACAGTTTTTGAGCGTAAGCCAAGTATGCTCATAAAACACTGTAGATGATGACATGGCAACTGAACTACTCACATCCTCTTTAATGAAGTATCTGAGGGTGAAGTCTTTCTGGGACAGCAGAAAGAGCCTCTTAAGAAACTGCTTGTTGTCCCTGCATTTCTTCCACAGTGTTGACTCAAATGAATCTGGATCAGATACATCAAATAAATAAAAGGGATGCATCTTACAATCTGTATAGTAAACAAAAGCAGACTCTGAATATTTTGCTGTTTGGAAGAATATCCTCTCGTTAGCACAATGGCAGTATTACTACCTGAGCTATAAACTTGCTGAAAGCAGTTCTTTTCTCCTGTGAATTCTCTTCTTTCATACTTTGCGCGGATCCATTGATCCTTGAGAACACTAAAAGCAGAGCAAAACACCCATTAATGTGTCCTCATGGACAAAACACAATCACTTAAGTAAATAAAAGCCACAGAAAACACGTTGGCCTGTCACTGATGAATAAACAAAATTCATACTGTCTCTAGCAGAAGCTCCACCTCAGTACTTAAACCTCATTGTATATACTGTATGTGGCACGGGAGCTGTCCCCTCCCATTCACTAAATAGAGTATTTGTTGAGTCTTCACTTTTCACTTCCGCTGAACTAATGAGGTGAATGGGCGGTACATGCGGTAACTCACATGCAGTCTTTTTGCTGTGGACGGTAGAAAAAGGCAGGGACACACTTCTCAAAAATGGCTTTGGCTGCAGAATTTCCCATCTCCCGCATGAACTGAAACCAGGGATTTCAAAAGTAACAACAAGACGACTGATATTCAGAGTTATGCAGCTAATTTGGATATCCTGCTTTGTTTTTTCAAGACAAACCATCGGGGGAGATTATAAACAATAAGAAAAAACAGATCAGAGAATACTCTCCAGCAAAATTAACTTTGTATCTACCCACAACTGGAGCATTAACACAGCGGACTGATTAGCTTTCGATATTCAAAATTCAAAGGTTTAATTTGTCACATGATCATTCAATATGTACGGTGAAAGGCAGGGTGATGTACTCCTGATGTATGTGTTAAAAAGAGGCTAGTGGGAAAAGGATAATAATCTGAAGTGAGAGTCAACACTAGGAATAGAAAAATAAATCTAAGAAATAAAATTTCAAAGATAAGAAATAATTATAAACATGTCAAATATACAAATGTAGATGGAATAAATAATAAATATATGTTATAGCTATAATTGGCCATTATCAGATGAATTCATACTAGAAAGTTATACCTCTACTAGTGAATCTTCCCAGAGATCCAGACGTATGGATTTCACTTTGCTGACAGCGGGCAAATTACGATGCATCCCTGAGCAGTTCAGGCACACAAAGATGCCAAGAGTGTAGGAGGCCCAGTCCGGCTCTGGAAGCAAAAATGATCACAACGTTTACTCTGTGAGAAGGAACCACATACGGTAAAACCTCTCGCTGTGTGAAGCATAATTACATTCCACAGCAGAAAAAAGTAAAAGTGCAAACAAGGGTTTCTTTTCTGGGCAAACGTAGACTACAATTACGTGGGTAAACTGAACCACGACATGAACCAAAGTAGCGGTATTTCTTGTTTGTCTTTACATGTATTTTCTCTCTCTCTTTCTTTCACACAGGTAAAAACACACACACACACACACACACACACACACACACACACACACACACACAGTATTAACTGTCCTTGGCAGTGATGGCGACAAAGTGTTGGGTTTTATAGGAGGAACAATGAGGTCATACCACAGAATATACAGCAGCTCCACTTCCCCTTATCAAAGTTAATTACAAAATATGACTTGGCATAAACCTTTATTTTGGATAGTTTAACAAACAACATCACGTGGCTCTGTGGTACAGGCCGCTGTTTACCATTCTTCACATTTAAATAAAGAAAACACTTTAATTCACACAGAAATCAGGTTTATGGGGGAAATATGTATTGTTGAAAAGTTAAGCAAACATTAAACAACGCTAATGTCCTGATTAAAATGTATAGATTTTGGAGATGAAACTTTGTCAGTGTACTCACCAGGAGCTCCACAGTCGGCGCACAAGTTGTTACCTGGCTGTCGCACCAAATCCAGCAGGATTTTGTTATTTCTTTCCAGACTGGCCATGGGTGAAGGTACTTTGCCTCTGTTAGAGTTGAATCCCAGCGAAAAATCTACTAAGTGTTAGCTCCATATTGATTCTACATTCAGTTTTAAGGTGCAGAGCTATTCTGCTCTGTGGCAGGTGAAAAACATCACTTCTTCTCACTGCCCAGTGGCCCAGCATTTCCTCTTAAAAGCACAGCATCATGCAGTTTATTGTTCTGCACACAAATGCAAAGGTCCAGAAATAACAGAGAAGGGAAGTAAAACAGACGTCACCACATAGCAGGGCGATTGACTTGTATGTAGTTCATAGAAAACTGTTAGTCTGACTGGTGCGGGCAAGGTGTTATGTTATGAGATGTAGATTGTAATGTATGTGTAGGCTATCGTGAGTAAAGTTTTGTTCGTTTAAGCATATTTTGCATTTGATTAAAATGCAGAGCAGACACAACAAAAACATCCATTATTGGAGACTATGCTGATAAATACATCCAAGCATTAATATCACTCTTTTGGAACCTGTCACTTATTATCATAATTATTAGCTTGTGGATGTGAACAGACTTTGCTTGACTGACACATCCCCGACTCTCCTCTTGAGCTTCCACGCACTCGTAAAGGCAGGACAAAATGACGCCTTTACCTTTTTAGTCATTACTACTACGTAGATTTTGGTGACCTCGTGTAATTCCCAGCACAGCTTCACTTTCGCTTCGGCCTGAGGGGTGCGGGATCTCTACAGTGTGCGGGGTCCTTAAAGACAAACCCATGAGCACAGTCACTGCAACCTGCCGGAGGGTAGCTACGATATCTGACTGCAATAACCCCACACACCCCTACACAGCCAGTGGCGGTATACATTTTTAAACACAACAGAAGAAGGAGCGGCAGTCCGGAACCAATCCAAGCGGTGTTGCTGTGCGACACCGGTCGATTGTAAAGCGTCGTACGACAAGCAGAGGGCAAGGTTTTCCAACCCGCGTGATGTTGTAGCTCGAGCGATCGAGTATTAACGTTAACTGACGACGATGTGGGTCACCAGGCGTTTTCTGTCCTCGCTCGCGCAGAGAAGTACGTTTTCACGCTGTTAGATTAAGTCTCAGTCTACAGACTGGTAACGCTAGCTTAATTTAGATGGTTGCAACCGCCTAATTTAAGCTGCCAGAGCTGATATTAATATTTCCACTGTTGTATCTGTTTTAGACCTTTTTTAAGCGACGTATCTATTTTACAAGTTCACAGTAACTAACACGAAGGCTTTATATCCGCGTGTTGTGGAGAGTCCCAGCTATTTAAAGGTCTCGCTATGTCCAAACACGTACTGGTTTGGCCACTCAGCTCCCTCTCCCGTATTTCGTCCACAGGTCAGTCTGCAGGACAGTCCGGTTTATTCCGTCGCCCTAAGCACCGCTCCCTCCCCGAGCTGGAGATTCGGCATCTCCAGTGCACATGCTGCTGGAGAAGCCAGGTTCCCGTGGCCGGCTTTGAGACCCTGAACGCCGCCCTCTCCTCCACTTCTGAGCCCTGCAAGGACACCGGCAGACCCCTGGACGCCTGCTACACCTCCGAGCAACGAGACGCCATCCTCCAGCTGCTTAACAACGCCTCGCCGTCAGAGCTGGCCGGCGTCAAGCTCCTCAGAGGCCGCAAGTCGCTCAACATCGTGGACTACAGGACTAAAAACGGACCCTTTAAAACTCTGGAAAGTGTGGTGAAGGTGCCGCTGCTGAAGCACAAAAGTGCCGTCATAGTCTTCAACTCCATCCTCAACCCGGTTAAGAAGGAGAGGAAAGTGAGGATACAGCTGGCCAAGTTTATCAGGCCAGAGGTTGACAGGTCCTGGTTGGAGGTGAGGTACTGGTCCTGTGTATGTGAATTTAACGGTCTTTTTCAGCTCGGCGTTAATACCCAGATTAACCTGGTTTGGCTGAGCAGGCTACAGAGATGGTCTCAGCCTTAAATCCCTGGTGTTTTCCAGCATCTGCCCAGCCCCCTACAAACTTAACATTGCTGCTCTAGTCTAAATGAGCAGAAAAGCATAATGAATGCAGACGCCTCCACACACGGAAATCGGTTTGATGAGTATGAACGTGAGGTGAATCGTATGCTGTGGCCTTCCCCGTCACCAGTTCTCAGCACCTAGGGGAGATTCTGGAGCAATGCGCTGAAGAACACAATCCACCAATATCAAAACACCAAATGAGGGTTTCTCCTTTAATTCATCCCCCATCTCTAGATAGCTACGCTATTGGTCTGGATCTGCCTGAGATGCAGGTACGGGTGTAACACAGGGCAAGAAAGTCTGTTTTCCTGTTGTGCAGGACGGCGACTCTCATCTCTGACCTCTGATGTTTGATAGTCTCAGTGTTCGTCTCATTTCAGTTGTCACACAAAATGTTAAATGTAAAAAGAGAAAACAGGGGAAACCAATTATGACCACTTATCATGATTCTGTATTTGTTTAATCAGGATGCCAGTTCCATAGTGTCAATAGTATGTGGGACTAATAAAGTCGCCTGGGCACATGTGGACCGTGGGATGACTGTACTGGATTGGCAACAGCTGGAATGTCCTAATTTCTTGAGGGGAACATACATGGCTTCTGCTTACTTGAATGATGTGAGTATGTAGAGTCCATGTTATTTTTGAAATTTTACGCCGTGACTAGTTGAATGAAGCTCACTGACGTTTGGCTGGAACTTACCGTTCAGAATCTAAACCCGTATCCCACTGCACAATTTGTAATTTCTCTTTTCTGCCGACAGGTTTCTGCAGTCGTGTCACTCCTCCCTTCTGCCGACTTCTACATTATAGAGAAATCCTCAATCTCAGTCCAGAACACTGCTCTGTTCCCCGTCATGGCTCACATGAGGACGGTGGAGGCCATGCTGTTTGCTCTGCTGGAGCCCAAAAACTCAGCACCAGAGTCTAATATTCCTCCAAGGTGGGGAAGGAGTGATTTCATGTCAATAATGACTGTTCTCAACCTCAAAGCTTGACTTGAGCTTCAGCTCTGTCACTTTCTGTAGCTTGTCTGGTACAGTGTGCATTTTAAATCCTGAACGTAAAGGTAGTGACCTGACACACAAATTCCCTCCTTAATTTCTTTCTTCCTTTGCAGAGTTTTGAACATTATGCGAACTGCTGTGGGACGCCATTTTGGACTAATGGTGGGCGAGTCCCGGACCAGCGGGGCACAGACAGTGCGACAGCTGATGACTGAGTCGGTGACGCAGAAGCTTCCCAGGATAAACTTTCCCCAAGAGCTGCTGGTCAAGTACAGGAACTCCTTCCAACTGGGGAGCAGAAGAGGAGGAGGAGAGGAACTCTGTGATGCCCTGCTTCAGGCTGTAGCTTTTTACGAGCTGCTCTCTGAATCTTCCAGTTAGCCCCCACCTGGACCGATCTCCTGCCCCAACCATGAACTATTTCCACTATAACAAACCTCATAAGTGGCAATTTGAGCCCTTTTGAATCCCTGAAAAGATATGGTGGTGGTTGATGTTATATTTAAAGTACTGAATATACCTATGGTTACATATGACACTGTAGTAGTAATTTTTTTTTTTTTCCCCCCTTCAGGATGCTAAGCATGACTGTTGCTACAGTGTTATGTTTTTTTTCTGCTGTTGATCTTGTTCGATTTGGACACTAAACAAAACTAATTGCTGTCTACCATCTTCTGCTTTCTGAGGATTTTTATTCAAGTTGGTTTGTGTTACATTTTATGCAATATTATATTAAAGCAAATATTATGTTTAGCAATATTATGTTTCTCATCAGCAACCCATGTCTGTATGTGAACAGTCAAAATGCTTTTCGTTCTTTAAAAAGGGAGACCCCTAAAAGAATTTTATAAGATCATGCTAATTTACAAAAATAACTTTTATTTACTCTTCATGGTTGCATTTACATACGAATAAAACGGGATTTCCCATCTCAAGTGTGTAAACTTCATTTGATTAACAGTATTCAGTATTCATAAGGTGAGGTAGTCTTTCCAGATTTTTCTCTAAGAGAAATCTTCTGCCAGGAGTTGAAGAGTTGACTTTGACAGGCCCAGGTCTCTGCTGCCGAGGTAGTTCAGACACCTGTTGCGGGGGATAAATCATTTAAATTTTGGCTGCAAAAACATAAGTAATTATTTGGCCGTATATTATCACATTAAATAGTCAAATTGATGTATAGTACTGTGTATGTAACTAACATGATTTAATCCAGCAGTGATTCAAATTGAAGACCTAACTGATTACACTACTTGTCTTAAAAAAAAAAAAAAATGTAATTACGTAAGGAAGCAGTGGAGCATAAGATACAGCTGCCATCATCTGCCTTCCATTGTCACGCTAACAACTCTGGTGTTACAGGCATCATTACAATGGAAATCAAACTGGATTTTAATGTATTCGTAATAGCCCGTTAAGTGTGAAATATTGACTATTTGTACAGGAGACTGTAGACCTCCTGAAGTGAAAGTGAATTTAAAGCTGTGTTGTATCTGGCTCACCCGACCGGCTCCTCTTTCTGTTGCTGTGCTCTGTGAAAGCGACAGATGGAGCGGAGGGCCGGAACGTAGTCGACACTGACAGCTTGTCTGTTCCCCAGCAGGCTGAAGGATTTACTGCTGAGCACCGTCCTGCTCAGCTCGTACCTCCTCTGGGACACACTGGAGGGAGAGGCACAAATATAACGTGGTCGAAAAGCAGACATTTTTGTTTTGGCCCTTCCAGATTACGGGAAAAATCAAAGTAAACGAATAATGTTTTTGAAGATAACAAAAAAAAAGCATGGATGGAAAACACATGGTCATATATTTTATTAAAAACATAGCATCTTAATGCGTCCACATGACTTATCCCCTGAAAATCTGACATTCAAATGATTAAAGGAAGCTTATGAAAGGACAGCTTAAGTGAACACAGGGCACGAAACCCATATCGGTCATCTTCCAAACTGAAATACCAGAGAGTAAACAATCTGAATCAGTATTCAGGAGTTGAGCCTCACCTTGGTGCACACAGAGGTTGAAAACTAAATCTGAGGCTCTGTGTTTTGGGAGAGGCGGGGAATGTCAGTCTCTCCACCAGCCTCTCCCACTTTTTTTCTTCCACTTCCTGTCTGTGTTTTTGGGCTTCAGTCCACGCCTCACGTACTCGCCGCCAGCATCTGTGACACCCCAAGCCTTCAGCAGCAGCCTGAATTTCCAACATCCTCTCCTGGCTCCAGCTCCTGCCCTCCTCCTCGCTCATCTCATCCAACAAGCCGTCCCTTATCCCTGCTCCTGTCCAGACAAAAGCCTCAGGTCTACATGAGCCTGAAACGAGCAGTGCTGTAGCCGGCAGTGTGACGTCAAGGTACGACATGAGGTCAAAGAAGTCAGCCAGGGCGTCTAAGCAGTCGGTTTCCACTTTGGTTGCTATTTGTTCAGTCGATTCGCTTGAACTAGGGAGTCTTGAATGAGCCCCCTTTAATGATAATGAGGTTCTTTGAGGTTTGTGGGTCCAAGTGGAAGATGACGTGGTGTCGAACACTGTTGCCATATATTTCCTTCTACTAAGCCTGGAGATATTCCTAACGCATTTGCAGTTGGTCGCTGGCGCCTTTGGACTGACATTGCGATTGAGCCGCTGGAAGTGAGGATCAGTGTCAGAGGGCGCCAGCTCGCTCTGCAGCACGGAACGAGTCTCCTTGTCCGGGTAGTGCGCTGAAGTTTCCTTGGCGCCAATGGGTAGAAGGAGATCCAGGTTGGTGTAGAGAAGAGGCACACCTCCTTTCCAGCTCTCAGCTAGGAGCCTCAGGAGCTTGTTCGAGTCTGTTTCAGACCAGTGCTGACACAGAGGAATGAAAGACTAATTACTGACAAAGTGCATTTTTCTTTGGAGAAAAGCTTATGAACCTTATGTAGAGAAAGGAATACTTGCCTTTAGGAGGTCCAACAGTTGGTTTTGGTTGACAGGGTGGAGGCCGAGCATGCTGGCAGTGCAGCCTGTGTCACATGGGGGAAGACTGGAGCCTAAACTGTCTCCCCCTTCAGCAGCACATGAGTCTAGATTGGGAAATGGAAAAAAACTCCTGCTTATCTTTACTGGTATTTAAAGTTTTTTTTTGGTGACAAAATCTGTGCCCATAAAGTGGGCCTGATTGTGATATATTTAAAGTAACATACAGTGTATGGGAGTAGGCTCCTTGGGCAAGCCTCCACCGCTGTCCACCCAGAACTGCAGCTGCAGCAGGCAGCGTCTGACGTCACCACAGGTGAGTCTGAGGAGGCTGCGGACATCATCCAACTCCGGTCGCAGATTCTCAGCCAAACACACCAGCTGCACGTAGCTACAGACATTCGCCTTGGAACAGATGGAGTAGGTTCATGACAAAGCGGGTCATTTTTTTTATCATATTTGCTCTAATGATTCTGCATGTGTGGGGAGCCTATAATAGTACACTGAGCAGCCAGCAGAGGGTTTTTTTTGGGGGGGGCACAAACATACACGGAAAGTGTGGAACTACATCAGGGAACAAGCATGCATTTCACACTGAAGTTGCACAAGAATCCGGAAAGAAAAGTTTGACTTACCACTGGTGGGGTTTTGAAAATGATTTCCCCCAAGCTGCCGTTGAATCGCTCTCTGAACAAGGGATCTAAAGAGGGCATGTATTTTGCATCACAGCCGGTCTTCAGAACTGCTCTATTCAAAATTACACAGCGTGTGTGTGTGTGTTTACCATTGGTGGTCAGAATGACTGGTCTTTTAGTGGTTGTCATGAAAGTCTTGATGGCTGCGAGGAAACCTACATCGTCGTCAAATATGACATCAACCTGTGGGAGCAGACGGATCAGCCCAGACCAAAGATGGGTTACGAGCAGCTTCATATCCATTAAATTAAAGGTCTTACAGTGTCGCGTTTCCACGGTTTACCTCTTCAAACAGAATGAGTGATGTGGCTGTCTTTTTGCTCCGTGGCGCTGTTTGATCACAGCCGGGTGATGAGAAACCCAATTTCTTACTGTCTGGTTTCTCAGATGGCGACAGGCCACGAAAGTGTAAGTGATCTGCTTTGGCCTTCATCTTAAAGTAGCTGGCCAGCGTGACTGTGGCTGGATTAGCTTTTCCTTTGCGAGTAGAGCGGCCAAAGTTCTGTGCTCTCCTCTTTTTTGAGGTAGAGATGACATTTTTAGGAGGCACTGTTTTTCCTGTTAAAAAAAAAAAAAAAAAAAAAAGAATACAAATGCCTGTAAAAAATGTTACAAGATCACGGGGTGCTCCATTACTGTCTACAGATATATATTTAAACCCTACGTAAACTTGACACTATGAGGCTTTTAACTTTTTTCACAACACAATCATTGTTGCAGGCTTGTTTAAGTAAGTCGGTAAGTAAGTAAGAGATTTTGTATCGTTGTTCAAATTTTAATGATGACCCTGCCCTTTATCGGTCATCTCCTACCAGGTAAAGCCTCAGGTTTAGCAGCGCAGCTGCTGGCGTTGTAGTTGTTGAAGTAAGTTGGTTTCAGCGGGTCCTTGCCCGACGCCTCCACTAGGTGGGACTGGGTAGCCTCCTTCAGCTGGGACAGAACATGGCGGCCACTGCGCTGTGAGGAGCAGTTCACCTCAAACACCTTTGATTGAAAAGGAGAGGAAAAATGAAATGATGATTGCTCTTGGTTAAGTATGACGTCCAGATGATTACTTGTCATGAAAGCAGTCTAAAATCTGGTGTAACTCATGTGATTTGATCCTAGTAAGGGCCACAAAATATCAATACAACAACAGTTTCATCTTAAATGTGTCCTTTTTACGTGATTTCATTTAGAATAACCAGGGTCATAGTTGTTGATTTTTGTGACTTATCTCAAATTCTTGATCTTCTTCTGAGGCAAAAGAGTCAGGTAACAGTGACAAGAGGGCATCATTTCAATCAGCCACAGGAGCATGAGCACAGATCGGAATATAAGTAAGCTGCTCGTCTTTGAGTAACATACTTGTGTGGAACGGAAAACATGTCCTCAGAGGCCAGGAGAAAGAGAAGGGGATGGCAGCAGGGGAGCACATAACAAATCCATGGTTTCATCTCACAGTCTCGAAATAGAAAAGAATTGGAGCTGGAGCTTACAAAGAGAAGAAAATGCATGTTTGTTTTTATGCCCGGGTGAACTGGATATCTGAGATGTTTAGTAGGAGTATGCAGCCATATGACCTATTGGAAACTTTAATTTATGAATGATTTTGTCAGGCCGTCTGTGGTGTAGACGCTGTGGACATAATAATTTTAGACCGCATGTAGAAGAGTTGTGCCGCTGACTGAAAACTATTTTGCCAAATAGCTTTTTAATAACAGTTGTCTAAAACATTATTTTTCAATTACATGAGTTAAGGTATTA
Organism: Xiphias gladius; assembly: GCF_016859285.1. NCBI lineage: Eukaryota > Metazoa > Chordata > Actinopteri > Istiophoriformes > Xiphiidae > Xiphias > Xiphias gladius. The sequence continues at coordinate 19,569,237 of NC_053414.1, read as the reverse complement.
CTGGCGAGCCTCTCCATGAGTATCTGTGTGAGCTTTTTCAAACAGTTTTTCATTATTGTAGGTTAGGGTTATGTGTGTCAACTTTCTCGTGTAAATTTGTGATTAAAACCTGACAGTGATGCAGTTTCTACAGCTAAAGACAAACTGGTTATCTATGGGAATTCATTAATCTGTTCATTTTAAGGGGTTGTTTCAAGGAACAGATTGGATTAGATTTGACATGTGTAATCATGCTTCTGTTATTACATTATTGTTCTCAGTGCTGAGTTAATACTGAGACTTTTCACCCCAACAACAATCAGTGTTTGGTGGAAATGATGGGTTTTTTTTTTAAGATATAAAAATGGATGCAATTGACACCTTTTGGCGGCACGTATTGAAAGATATTGGACCTTTTCATAAATTCCAACCTTGAACCCAAGCTCCTGTGCGCAGGCATACACCGCGGCAGTCTTCCCCACACCCGGAGGTCCCGTTATCAGCATGGCGTTACACAGTGGATCCTCTCTGTCGCCTTCTGCCCCAGCCTCACCTTGGAAGTCTCCACAGTCCCACGAGTCTGCACAGAAGCACAGTCACTACTTTCCCAGCCAAAAAAAAAAAAAATCCCACACACGGAAATCCTCGCATGTGAATACACAAAAATAAGCAGGCCTGTGACAAACATTTGGTCATGGCTCACTGGAACCCACATTAAAAATTTGACCCTGAGTGGAGATATAAAGGCTTACCATTGCTGTTGTCTTTATCTTTCCTTTCCTCCATGTTTCTCCTCTCATCACAGTCAGCTCTCAGTTTCCATTTCCTCAACCAACTGAATCCCAGACCAAAATGAAGAGAAAAGCGTGTGCTCACTCTGATTTCAAGTCCAACATATCGGTGAAGGGGTTAGGAAGCTAGTGAAGAAAACTCACCTGTGGAGTTTATTCACTGAGACAGAGTTGCCGACGACTTCACTTGAATGCCCAGGGCTGTACTTGTCTGTCCAGAGAGTATCCCCCAAACTGCATTCTTGGACAAAAGGAAAGAAAAGTTCATTTTCTGTCATTAAAATGTGACCAAAACAGGCCTTGGGACTACAAGCGCGTCGGTGTCTGAGAAGGTCTACCTCCGTGGAGAGTACCACGGGGCATGGGCGACTGGCCGGAACATTCCACGCCATCGGTGCCTCCCGAGTTCGGCTCGCGGCGGCTCCCGCTCTGCTGCCGCAGTCTGTGAGTGCGACTCAGCTTCCTGCTCCCTGGCCGCCTCGTCACGGGGAGGACGGTACTGTCCCGGACGCCCGGTGCTGACAGGGGACACCGATCCCTACCGACGACACCCTGTGCAGTGGGACTACACCTCGGGCGCTTGGACTCCCGCTCGGAGCCCTCATCTCCTCGCTTCCTCTTCTCTTTGAGGTGCTTCTGTGGGGAGTCCCCTGCTTTGGACGGGAGCATTTTGGGTGAACGCAATGCGCGGACAGTCGCGCCGTTTACAAGCCGCTGCTCGGTCTCACCCGAGGGTCCGGAATCCTGCAGTCTTCCACCCGCTTTCTTCTGCAAAGCGCCGAACACTGTCTGGACTGGAAACGCCGGATTAGACGTTTGGATTTCTTCTAGGCAGCTGTGCAGAGTTGAGGGTGACAGCCGCCCTCTCCGAGTAGACGGAACAAACCCCTTTGTCTCGGTCGGTAACCGATGCTGACTTTTCACCCTTCGCCAACCCTCGCTCTGAGGGGAAGCCAGTGGCTTTCGCAGCTTCTCATCGCCGCTCGCCTTACTCGTCTTCTGCCGTGGTGTACGTAAGAAAATGGGCGCAATATTAATCTCCTTTTGCGCAGGACATCTTGCTGCGCTGCCCCTGCGGTGGTCGAGCTTTTCTTTCGGGGAAGCCTGCAGCGGCAGCATTTGAGCCGTGTTTGTCTTTCGCAGCCAGGGAGGCTGAATCTCCCTCCGGTGATGTTTCAGCATTGGAGCGGCTCGACTCCGACGACACGAACGTTGTCACCTCGGTGGTTTGTGCTGGGTCTTTGCTCGGACCCGCTGTATCCTCACAGTTTGTGCCCCGTTTGAGTTCGCTTCGCACGGCAAAGCAAATCCAAATTCAGACACTGTCCGGATGCATTTTGACTTTGGCGCTCGGCTGTCATGCATGATGTAGTCGTGACGCCAATTTGTATGCGACGTTAACTTTAAATACGCTAAACTAAACTGACTTTTTTTTTTTTTTTTTCACGGAGCCAGCTAGCTAGTCAAGTGTTTTCGCCAAATTATTTCAAGTATAAAAAGGTAAAGGCTAAGGATAAATTAATAAAAAAAAAAAAAAAACCCGACAACTTCGAACTCTAACGGTTTCCATCGCGTGGAAAACGTCCCAACCGCTGTGGAACGACGTCAAAAACGTGCGCGGGGAGGTTTTGGTGTGGCCCAAGATCGTATATAATCGGACAAACTACACAGATGATCTCCCGTACAGTTTAGCATGTGAACTGAACTGATTTCTCCAGGCACCCAGACACCAACCAGTACTCTAGGACTGAAGTGATTAGTTGATTAATCGATTGGAAAATCAATTTGCAACAAGTTTGATAATTAATTGATAAGTTGTTTTTTTTTATGCAGAAATGCCAAAAATCCTCACATACCAGCTTCTCCAGTGTCAGGATTTGTTGTTCTTCTCTCAATAACCTTGTAATTGGTTTTGTGAATATTTGCTGCTTTCCTGGTTTTTTTTATGAAAGTAAACTCAAAATTTGGGGGTTTTTGACTGGTGGTCCAACAAAAAAACAAAACAAACAAAAAAAAAAAGACATTTGAATATGTTCATTTGGGCTTCAGGGAATAAAATTGCCATTTTTTCTTTATTTTCTGACATTTCATACACCAAACAGCCACTCAGCTATTAAAGAAAAGAATTGTCAAATGGATTGATAATGAAAATAATTATTGGTTGTAGCCTTACAGTACTTCTATGATGTAATCATTCTACCTTGGCCAAGGTTTCGTGTTAAACTGAAAAATTGTAGTTTTATAAAACAGAACTGTACAACAAAATGAGTTCAATATAAACTAAAACAGTTCTGGTCATAAAGCTAGACTTTGACTCAGAGTCCCTCTACAAGACAAGGCCACAAGTCATAATTAGTATTTTACTTCAGTGGTGCAAATCTCCAACAAATTTGCAATCAATCAAATTGTGTTAACCCAAAAGATATTGAATAAATCTAGGGCTTTTGGGGCCCCTGCACAGTTGCCCACTTTGCTTAGGTGGTAATCCAGGCTTGGAGAGGACAGACACATCACACTGTATTGATGGCATAAATTCAGTGAATCCAGGTGTGTCAAACACTGTTTGCTTTCAGTGTTCTCACTCAAGAATGGTGAACATGTTTTTTTTGTCCTTCCAGCCGGATGGTCCTACCCATCAACATAGACAGAGGGGATATCCTACCTGAGCAGCATGTCATTGAGGTCACATGGAGAACCAGCTTAGGCCAAGACGATGCTTTCCCATGTTAAAGACGAAACTCTGAGGTGTCCACTACCATGTACATTATCAGCTTATATCTCTGCTAGTGATCGACCTTCCCAGACACTGTGTGTTTGGGAAGTTTGCAAGTTCTACACTCAGCATGTCTCTAGTGAGTATCTAGGGGACATAGGTAGAAACCAAAACTCCAGTTAGCAACGAATTCATCTTCCAGAACGCCTTATGTTGACATACATTTTAAATGCAAAAATGATCTTGAGTACAGAAAGCTCATTAAGACCAGTTATGAGCCACTGTAATGATGAACCTTCACACTGAGTTCACCTTTCAATATACAGAACGACTTCACTGAAACCTCTGCATAATTACCGCCTAATTAAATACGCCTGCTCAATCAAACTGAGCAAGCTCGATCTGGTGATGAGGACAGGGCGATGTAGTCAAAAGCCCCAGAAAGAGTGAGTTTCGAGCTGAGGTTGTTCTGTTGACAGGCAGCAAACTGCTTTGGTGGTCTTGACTTTGTCAACCAAAAAGACCTATAGCATAACCTGCAGCTGGCCATTTCTTCAACCTTTAACCATCTTCACTGAAAAATATGTTTCATTCTACATATGAAATATTGATAACCTTTTGTTGCATGAATTGTTTATATGTAATTTATAACCAGAGGTTTTAGTCTGGAGGGAATGGTATTATTCAGATTGGGTTATTATGCGACTGAAATCGTGAGGCAGAGACCACAACAGAGAGAGCGTAATGATGGTTAATGTCCAAAATCGACCATAAATACGGTCAAATGTATTTTATTTCTTTAAATATAAAAATCCCCTTAGCCAGAGTGTACAGTTCACGATTTTTAACAGGGTGTTTTGACAATAATGGTGAATATGTCTCCCTTTTTCCAGATGAATACAGAAACCCTTTATGAATAGTGGAGGGAGGAAAAAAATAAAAAAATATTGTTAATTTGGTTGTCCACAAGGGAAGTCTGATGAAATAATGAATGGTGATGATCGCATTTTTATGTGCACACTACAAAATACAACTACTGATTTTTTAAAAACTGGTTATGGAATGAAGAAAAAAAGATACTAAAAAAAAAACAAACAAAAAAAAAAAAAAAAAAACACAGAACTAAGAGACCGATGAAAATATTCCCCTTTGGCATAAACTGCACCTAACGACAGACAACTGATTTGGACCTGAAAACCAACCATCCAATAAACAGCATATTGCTTTGTGAGAAGAACTGCAATCTGTTTATCATCGGAGTCAGACAAGGGCACAGAGCTAAACATTTGATGTGATCACATGTACACACATTTCTGTCAATCAGCTACTGATACTCAGAAGCCATGTTTTAGAAAAAACGTTCAAACCTCAATGTGAAAAGAAACTACAGGTGCCTGTATCATCAGAAAACTGCTGACTTTTATATCTTTAATGCTATGCACTTTACACCTTACACGGGGTAATGTGCTGCTGGTTTTTTCAGTAAGTCTTAGGAAAAAGAAAATATTCAGAAAAGTTCGTTTCCCTGGCTTTCCTTGAGCTATTATCAATGTAGGCCAAAAGGCTTAGGGGTGATGAAGTAGGAGTTTAGCTTGGACCCAAAATCTGAATTTATTCTCTTGTCCAGGATCCAAGCTTACTGTATAACACTATTGTCGTCATGGCAACCTACCAGCAAAACCCACAATCCATCTGGGGGTCCTAACACAAGCTTTACAGGCTTTATAAACTCTAGACATTGATGCCAAGTGTAGATTTTTTTTTTTTTTTTTTTTACTGTGATGTTCTCTTAACAGTATAACCCTTCAAATTAAATGTTATTCACAACAGTGAAGTCAAACCCACTACCGTTTCTCCACTGATGACAGTGGAAAAGCTGCATTCACATTTGGTGCAGCGTGATTAAAAAAAAAAAAAAAAAAAAAAAAATATTACAGTTTCAAGGTAAGCTTTCTAAATACAAAAACACCAAGTGCTAAAATAATCAGCTAAAATGATCAATTTTCAACAAGGTTATTGTGTATGTGTACAAATAATCAAGGGTGACAATGTTGCCAGTACAGTTTTAACTGTAGTCTCAATACAGTTGTCTCTAACAAGGACATACCAAAGGCAGTCGTGCCACGTTAGAAGATTCTGTTTGTTCACTCTCTCACTCCAACACAGATACTCCAGTGGCTCCTACAAAATGCATATTAAGTAGGTTCAACTTACATCATCCAGTCCTCAAATTCCTGGTTTCTGTAGCTGTGGGTGATTCACTTTTATATTGTTCATATTTGGTTCAGTTCTCAAGTTCCAAAAAACTTGTTTACCTTGTATACTGGTCGGCTTTAGGTCAGATCCTCCACTGACCAGTTCTCCCACCTATCTAAGCACCAAAGGGTTGGTAATGTTCACTTAAGGAGAAGAAGAAGAAGAAGAAGGAAAAAAAAAAAAGAAAAAAAGGAAAAAAAAAAAAGAAAAACCATAGACAATCATTGTTCCATCCATCCAGCCTGCATCAGTCTGTTAGCGCGCTTTTTGTCCTCTTGCCCTGCTTTCCCCCACTGGAGGTGACGGCATTGCCGTTGCAGGCTCCTGCTGATACCAGAGTCTGGTCCTGCTGCTCCTCCTCAGTCTCCGGCAGCTCTTCCTGGATCTGCCGCAGACGGGCCATGGCACGGTCAATGGTGGCTGTGCTCATTAGGTTGAAGTCATGCATGCTGACTAGATGCAGGAGGAAGTTGCGGCAGAGGTTGCGGCGGATGATGTGAGCACCACGGTTTTCCACGAAAAGCATGATTGCCTGATTCATCTGGTTGTCTGCTATGAAACTGTAGGGAAAATGGAGGACAGAGGAGCTTAGATTTGTGCATTTCCATAGATAGATGGGACAAGAGTGGCTGTACAACATATACAACTGAAAATGTACGGCTACAGTATACTACTGTATAACTGACTAAATTGAATATAATCGCATTTCTAAATGTTCTTGATTTGTTTTAATTTGTAGTGACCCTGTATGAACACCATTTAAAATCAATAATTGACAATAGATTCACATAGCAACAAAATTCAAGATATTCTCTTCAGAGTTTAGGGCAAGTTACCAATCAGAATAGAATCAAAGTAAAACCACATGAATATGCACATTACACAATCAATAAATTGTTTAAATATAATACTACTATATGGAGGATCCAGGAACGTCTACCACTTCTCAGTACTGCTATGTAGAACATACCCATGCTTCATGACATGCAGGTTCCACAGCTTCATCACCTCCTTCTCTCCCTCATTGACATCTGTGAACTCATCCAGTTGCTGTAAGCAGAAAATGACAAGTTATGATACCTGTTTGATGCCGTATGAATCTTTGCTGTAATGTTAGGTTAGGTTAGGTTCCAATACTTGTGAACAGATTGTAATGAAGGTTGGTTTTGAGAGCAGGAACAGTTTTGATGGTGATCATTTCATTTTAGGCATGTTCTGTCTGTCGTGATACTAAAAGTGATAGAGACTTATTCTAAAGCATGTAATATTAGCAGGCTCAGGAGATCAATGCTCAAGGGATAAAATTGTTGTGTATGGGTGTAAGAACAAGCTGAAGATGCGTAGAGTGTCGGCAACAGTTTTTCCTCTGAGAAACTTAAGTAATTTATGGGGAACAGGCACGACCCAAATGCTTTGAGTCTTTGTTGCCATGGTGATCCAAAACCAAAATCAGTATATCAAAGCTTTATTTTTACGTTTTTCCCCTCCTCTTAAAATTTTCTCTAGGCCCCTTAGAAACACTTGCACACAATTGTTTTTTTTCCTGTCTGTCAGTTTCCCAACTTCAGTCAAATTTCATTACACAATTTTCATTTAGTAGATATCATTACTGGGCTGTTTGTTACTTGCATAGCTGCTGCTTCAAATAGGTGGGATAACATGAGAAATTTCCTGTTTGGCAACTTTCTGGACCCTTAAAGGGTGTCTCCTTAAATGGTGCTTCATTTTTACTCAACGGTGAAACCAGTCAAAGTGACTCAAGTAACGGCTTCTCACCGTGGCAGTCTTCTCTCTGAGCCACTCTGGATCTCTCTCATCCTCGCTGTCCACATCCATCTCCTGGGGCCGCAGGGGCATGCAGCTGTCACTGTGGAAGTAGAGGCGGTTGTGTCCGCTGACGTAGGTCCTCTGCTGCTCCAACTCTCCGTCCTCAGACTCCAGGAACTCTGACAGACTTGGTTTGGTCCTCTTGGGCCTAGCGGAAGGGGGAGAAAACAAGTCCTGCATATACACTATGTACGTTGGAATTTCAAATCTTCATATTCTCATTTTTTAGATATTACATATACACTGACACTTCAATTACCTCAGTACTGGCCTTTTCATTTTTTTTTGGTAATATTCTAGCATGTGTCACATTTATTTTCAGTGCTTCTCACACACACTCACTCCGCATGAATATGCTATATATAATAACTAACATGAATCTGAGTAATGCTTCAAAAATTGTTTTAAAATGCAACCTACTTTGCGCCATTAAACTACCAGATCACTCACTTAAGTCTTAGAAAAAACATGCCACTAAGCCTCTCTCTCTCTCTCTCTCTCTCTCTCTCCACAACGTGAGCTTTCATGCTTTTATTTTCCACACTTGTTTTTTTATTTCCACACCAGTAGAAACCTGCTGGGTCGCTTTCTTGCCAAATGCCTCAAACAGTTCTTGCTTCATCTGTTTTAACCCAGCTCACTGCTCACGATCAGTTCATTAAAGTAATTTGAACTGATTACCAATTCTTCACTAGGCTAAACTGAATGAAAGGCCAATTAAACTGTTAAAATAAGCTAATTACATTTTCTGACATGTGCTGACTTTGAACATGAAAACTGCTGCTGAACGAAGGTCACATGTGTTTTTACCTGCAAACCAGTATGTGAGTGACAGCAGTCCTCTTGACCGGACCGTTGCGGCTGAAAGCAAAGCCCGGTTGGCTGTGGATGTCCTGAGGGTTGCCAACATATGAGCCGTCATAACACTCATTGATGGACACGTCTATCCTTGCCCCTTTGGGGTCAGGCTGCAGAAGGAAAAAAAAAAGATGAATGAAATTTTACAGGAAATTGTATTCAGCGAAAACAGAGGGCCTGGATCTGCTCAACCTGGCACTAACTCAAGGTTAAAAAATGTGATTTCTCAAAAGGGTAAGTCATAACGTGCTTTGAATAAAAGTGTCTGTTCAGACAGAGAGGTGCAAGGTTCTCCAAGGACGCTACAAGCATCAGAGGGGTAGGGGAGGGAAAGCAACAAATTGAGAACGAGTAGAAACTGGCTCTGTAATTACAAAATAGGTGGGAATAGACTAGTTGTCCTAGACCATTTGTTAAACATGACTTGCCCTTTGTGGTGTGACAGATGATTTGAACTGCATCTTCTAAAAGCTGAACTACTTAACATTTTCTCTTCGCACTGTGTGACAAAAGATGGCCAGGTGTTTTCCGACATGATTCCCAACAGGTCTGAAAGCTAAAAGCCGCTTTCTTCCTCTGAAATATGAGCTCAAAACTGTTTCTTTCAAGTAACACATCTGTGTGGAAAGGCCCTCAGAGTGAACCCTTGAAAGTTAGCTGACTTGAAGGAATAATGTAATTATTTAAATTTGTATATAAAGTTGACAAGGAAATGGCATCATTTACCACTATATTCTACTGCACATATTAGAAAACTCTTTTGCCACAGTGCCATTACATTGTTAGGTCTGTCTCTAATTCAAGCATCTTACCTTGTCATCCAAAAGAAAACCCTGCACCTGTAACATGTCTGCCACAACACAGCCTTGCCTTTCCCCAAAACCATCTTAAACGTAACTCACAATCTGGTTATGTTTTTTTGCTCCAATCCTGACAGGAGTCATGTAATACTGAGTATCTTTCAATTCCAGCCCGAATATTAATTTTTCTCAACACAGATGTACTTTGCGCATTTAAAGTATAAGGCTGGTGGTGATACATTGATTGTTATCATCAAAAAAAAGAAAAATCACAACCAGAAATGTATTTATCCTACTAACAAGAGTGGTTTAGTCACAGCCTGGTATAGCTTCAGCATCTGTGCAATACAATACACATTAAAAATAGCCATATTGCTGCATTTTTTCATTGCAATGTACTTGTTGCTAAGTTTATTCATTCATTTCAGGCCATCCTTTCGCAAAGCAGTGCAAAACACAGAACCCCGTTCGTCAGCATGTGCAGTGCCATCTAAACAATAAACGACGGCCGCTCTGAAGACCCCTAATTTTTTTCCACCATGCCTCCACCAAGCTGTCCATGTTTGTTACGGAGCTGTGGCTTTATAAGCGAACAAGCTTTGCAGGCAAGAGCTGCAGCACAGCATCTTTGGTTATGTTACAGACAGACTTCAAAATTGTTTGAAATCAGGTGGTGTCTTACATATAGAGCCCAACCACACAAACTCACTCTCTTCGCTCACAAACCGTGCTCCTTACCACGTAGCTGAAGATGAAGCGGGAGTGGGAGAGTTTGAGGTGTTTGAGCAGGCTGTAGAGTTTGCTGCAGTTGAGTGTACACCAGGGACAGTGAAGATCATCTCTTGCCTCTGTCTGCTGCCGTGTGTTATTGTTGTACAAGAACTGAGCAAGAACAGATTGCATTAGTAACTACAAGGTGAACCAGAGAAGGTCACCCGACAGCAAATGTAAATGGGTGATTCTAACTGTGTTGCATATCTTCAGAGGTACTGTCACATTTGGTATCCGAACCCTAACAGGGTCAATACAGTTCATAGTGTAAGCTATGATTATGATGAAAAATTATAAATCAGTAAAATTCTTCTAAAAAAATTAATTTAAAATAAAATAAATAAAGAAATAAAGAAAATACAATACAATACAATACAATAAAATAAAATAAAATAAAATAAAATAAAATAAAATAAAATAAAATAAGGTCTCAAAATGTGGCGGTAATTTCAATCATTTTTAAAAATGGCTGCATAAAAGTAGACCCAAAAAAGACATTTTGTTGTTCAGCCACCTCACCAAAGGACTGTTGTAAATCAGTGTCCCAGGCCCAGATGTATTCCTTACTATTGTGTGGTGTACCTGATAAAATATACGTAGCTTCTGCCGCGGCTCACAAGGGACCTGCTCTTTCCTCGTCTGAATGTCTGTGCTGACTGACTCTTTCACTGCTGATGGGAACAGACGGAGAAGTTAATTCTTGGAGAATCACCAAATAACAAATTCTGTGGGTTTGATACATTCAACATGTATTTGAAAAACTGTAGAAAGTGCATCGTTTTCCAATAAAAAACAAGATTTGAAATTCTACAGTCCCTTTCAGACATGGAATCTGTAACATTGCCGGCTTCATCTACCCATTAAAGTGATGGCTTTTTGGCATGAAAACATTCTGTAGGTCTCTACAGGTTATGTAAACGTTCCCTAAAGGCTCTCTTTAAAAGACATGACAAATTACAGATGGAACTCCAATGCTTGTGTAATATTTGGCATTTGGTACAAGAGAAGGAGCGAAAAATACCTAATTTCCTTCCCACCACTACAATAGTACTGCTGAAGAACTATGGCATTGTTGCAATGTAATGATAAGAAGGGAGAAGAGTGTTTAAAGCTCACACACGTTGCATCAGTGATGGATTTTATAAACTTATTTTGCAGTTACATGTTTCCCTGACCATCATGCACCATGAGAGCTAGAGGTAAGCTCGACCCACTTCTCACTTGTGAATTTAATCATTTATTACGAAAAGCAAGGCACATTTATTTGTATAGCACATTTCATACCTACAGGCAACTCAAAGTGCTTTACAGAATACATAGAAAACAAATGATAAAAACTATTTAAAAAAAAAAAAAAACAAACAAAAAAAAAAACCAAAAGGCAGGTTATAGACACACAGAGTAAAAACAAATCAAAAGGAGACAACCAAAAGCATACAATAAGAACAATGGAAGCAAACAATCCAAAACATGGGTGTTATTAAAAGCATGGTAAACAGGTAGGTCTTCAGTTTTAGTTAAAAAATAAATCACAAGATGTTAGGTAACTGTCATGTAATTCCCATTTCTTATATGTTGTGCAGGCATTTTGCTGGATATTTTTACATACTAATATAAATTTTAAAATAAAATAAAATAAAATAAAATAAAATAAAAGAAAATACAATACAATACAATAAAATAAAATAAAATAAAATAAAATAAAATAAAATAAAATAAAATAAAATAAGGTCTCAAAATGTGGCGGTAATTTCAATCATTTTTAAAAATGGCTGCATAAAAGTAGACCCAAAAAAGACATTTTGTTGTTCAGCCACCTCACCAAAGGACTGTTGTAAATCAGTGTCCCAGGCCCAGATGTATTCCTTACTATTGTGTGGTGTACCTGATAAAATATACGTAGCTTCTGCCGCGGCTCACAAGGGACCTGCTCTTTCCTCGTCTGAATGTCTGTGCTGACTGACTCTTTCACTGCTGATGGGAACAGACGGAGAAGTTAATTCTTGGAGAATCACCAAATAACAAATTCTGTGGGTTTGATACATTCAACATGTATTTGAAAAACTGTAGAAAGTGCATCGTTTTCCAATAAAAAACAAGATTTGAAATTCTACAGTCCCTTTCAGACATGGAATCTGTAACATTGCCGGCTTCATCTACCCATTAAAGTGATGGCTTTTTGGCATGAAAACATTCTGTAGGTCTCTACAGGTTATGTAAACGTTCCCTAAAGGCTCTCTTTAAAAGACATGACAAATTACAGATGGAACTCCAATGCTTGTGTAATATTTGGCATTTGGTACAAGAGAAGGAGCGAAAAATACCTAATTTCCTTCCCACCACTACAATAGTACTGCTGAAGAACTATGGCATTGTTGCAATGTAATGATAAGAAGGGAGAAGAGTGTTTAAAGCTCACACACGTTGCATCAGTGATGGATTTTATAAACTTATTTTGCAGTTACATGTTTCCCTGACCATCATGCACCATGAGAGCTAGAGGTAAGCTCGACCCCACTTCTCACTTGTGAATTTAATCATTTATTACGAAAAGCAAGGCACATTTATTTGTATAGCACATTTCATACCTACAGGCAACTCAAAGTGCTTTACAGAATACATAGAAAACAAATGATAAAAACTATTTAAAAAAAAAAACAAAAAAAACAACCAAAGGCAGGTTATAGACACACAGAGTAAAAACAAATCAAAAGGAGACAACCAAAAGCATACAATAAGAACAATGGAAGCAAACAATCCAAAACATGGGTGTTATTAAAAGCATGGTAAACAGGTAGGTCTTCAGTTTTAGTTAAAAAATAAATCACAAGATGTTAGGTAACTGTCATGTAATTCCCATTTCTTATATGTTGTGCAGGCATTTTGCTGGATATTTTTACATACTAATATAAATTTTAAAATAAAATAAGTAAATATATCCTAGCTAGTAAGATTGCCATTGTGATGTCTACAGGACAGTGATTCAGGGCCTTGTTCAAACATGACGCCAACATGTAAAGTTGCCAACGCATTTACGGAGTGAAGTACATGTCTGAAAGGGACTCAACAATTATTACTCAGAGTGCATTTCGCCATATTCAATTACAAATAGACCATCCCACACAAATATCACAGTGGGTGAAAAATCCAAAACCATGACCCATTCGGTTTTGCTCAGAGAATCTGGCATTAAGTACATCTTTGGTTGGGTGTTCACTATGAACAGTTTTAAAGTACTTTTAATAGAGCAGAAGGTGGAATGGTAAACTGTTTATCTCCCCTCCCATCATTCATCATCTTTGGATGTTTTCTACCTCCTGCTCTTAAATTTAATATTGGATTAAATGTAATTCAACATGTAACAAAAGGATTTTCTAAAAACTGATGGTTCCGCTCAAGAATGTTAATAGAAATCCTCCACATAATAGCACATTTCTCAATCAGCCTGGTCTTAAAACAAAGTAGCCTACGGTTTTTACTTACTCATGAGGGCAGCTCGGTGGTTGCTGGTCCTGGTCTCCATGGGGCTGGAGCTGTCCGAGTTGCGCGTAGCAAGGGGTTTCGCGACAGGCGCAGTGGACTTTCCGCTGGCATCACCTGTCCACCGCAGTGTGAACTGCAATGTGGGTCCCTGAGAAAATGTCTCAAATGGTGGCAGTCTCTGTGGGACAGCCACACAGTGTAAGGCTCAGTGACGTGGCAGTGTGAAGAGGACAACAAGGTCAAGCTAAAGTAAAGTAAGAAATCTGGTATTTAATTCACAGGTTCTCATAAGTCAGATGTGACAAATGAGGTTGTACTCTCCTTGCAGTAACATCTACAAACCCGTCATACCTTCCCATCGAGAATGGTTTCCCATGTGGCTTGCTTCTTGCTCACGGGGCTGTCTTCCATCCCTTGCATCGAAACCTCGTACTCCCCGTCCAGCAGCTGCAATCTCCTGCAAAGGATAAATCAGAGCCCATGACTGAGGAGTTTAATCAAAGGAACAGCCAGGAGGCAAGGTTTTACAACTTAAAATCACAAAACCTTACCTATTCTTATCAAAGACAGTCATCTGTGCAACATATGTCTCTGTGGTCTCTCCTTCCTCTCTATGGGATGAACTTCTCTTCTTTCTACTAGGAGTATCTGTTACATCTGTGCACAAAAAATAAGAATACCAAAAATAGAGTAACAGGGTGAGAAGGAAAAAAAACACATTCAACCAGCAACCATTTCAGTTATAGCTAACATTTTTTTTTTTTTGATGATGCGCCCAGAGAAAGACTGGCTCCTCACAACCAGCAGCTTGCCAGCCATATTCTGCGCCATCATAGTCTCTCTCCTGGTGCATCCCATATGCTCCAACCAAGATTCACTGTTAAATCATTCACCCCAATACGAACTGTACTATGTCAAAAACAAAAACACAAAAAGCTTTGATGTGGACGCCCTACCAATGTTTTCGTTGGCTTCTCCGTTGACCAGACCGTTAGTATCCCTCCTCCCCGTGCGCGACACCCTGAACAGGAGCGAATAGGACTTCACCATGTGGCTGTTGCTGGGCTCAAACTCGTTGCTGGAGACCAGTAAGGAAGGGTAGGCGCCAGGCTTGGTTTGGTTACTGTCAGGATTCAAAGGCACCTGCTTTTTACCTGTAGGCACTTGCTTTATCGGGCAGCTGACATCCTGAAAGAAAAATACACAAAAAAGAATTTAACGAAACACAATCACTAGTAAGTAACAGCACATGAAACGGTCTGCTGCTAAAGTGAGAGACAGGCTCAATAATGGTTTACCTTGCGTTTTTTATGGCAGACTTTGACAAGTAGCACCTCTAAAGACACGGAATTTTGTTCATTTTCTGAAATCTGAGATGGCTTTTCTGTATTGGAACAAAGAGAGTTCAGCATCAATCATTGTGTCCACATCGCTGCTGAGTGTATCTTTGCACTTTAAAAAAAAAAAAAGCCAAACACTTGCTCCAGTACAAATGTTTAGCATGCTAGTAGTTGTTGACTGTTGTTGGGTGGTTTCATGGCAACACAGCACTTACAACAACTGGTTATTGCAGGAATGCCTGATGATAGCCAGAGCACGACTATAAGTAAAACAAGTGCTTTACTCTGCCAATTTTCTCTGTAGTTTCCCTTTATACAAATATACTAAACACAAGCACTTGAAGAGTAAAGCCTGCTTACCATCCTTATGGAAGAACCCAGTGAAGGTTAACTGTAGATGTGAAGACAAGCTGAAGAGCAAAATGAAAAAAAAAGAAAAAAAAAAACAAAACAAAAAAAACAGGTGAAATTGGTTCCAATCAAGTGCTTTAACCATTAAAATGAATGGTTGAATGAACAACATCTATCAATACAACCACTGTAGTTGGATTAATAGACGCACAATTAAAAAGACATAAATAATGTCAGTATAGTCAATCTTGTATTTTAATCTTTGAAACTATCCAGCAATAAAAAGCAATCACATCAATTCTTGTAGAGCCGTTTACCTTGGAGAATCCTGCTCTCCCTTCATCTTCTCCACTGTCTGCAACATATCATCCACTTTGAATGTTTTCCTGGGAGGAAGGATACAAAAAATTAATTAAAAATTAATACTGCGACAGATTATAAACAAGTCATGTATGAATCATCTTTTGAAATTCCCCTGGTGCATCTTTATATGCAACACAAGGAACCCTGTTCATATATGATAACTGAAAACACATCACCAGATTTCCTACCTCCTGGTATTTGTTCGACCATTTCTGTGAGACATGAAGGTGAGCGTCCTGTGCAAAAATATGGGCTAAAAAAGGGAAAAAAGAATAAATTATTCAAGCCCTCAATTGAAGTGAGCAGGCTAATCAATAAAAATACTCAAGAAAAGATATGTTGAATAATTCACTTACGGCAATCAAGTTCCTTGTGCGGAGAAATCTGTATATCTGAGTGGGTTCTGGGAATATATATACACATTGAAAAAAAGTGTTATTGTGACATTCAATTTAGAAACAATGACACAACCCTCCATCAGTCTGTTCTCAATTTCAATGTCTTCATGTCAGCACCTGAGAAATTAACCCAGATTATTACAAACACATGCCAATACATGGGGTTGTTAACAGGTGGTAGCTGGCGTGCCAAAACACCCACCAACTAAAGAAAATCTGACCAGACAATACATGTGTCTTTATTGAGTTATTCGGTCTCATGATTGCTGCCTAAATACAGTTATCACGACAGGCGTCTAGTTATAACAAACACTTTCTGTGGCTCCCTTTGGAGAGCGAGTTAAAACTACGGAGGCCTGTCTACCAAAACCAGATACTGAAAAACAAAATAAGTAACAGTAAAGTTAAGCGGGTGTCTAAATACTCAGTGGGAGCATGGAGAAGTTCTTCTCATGTTACCGAAACAGAAAAGCTGCATTACAAAGTAACGAGGGGTGGAATCTCACTTTCAAAGGCCTGTAGGAACAGCTCACGGTCGGCCTGAATCTGCTCCATCTTCGGCTTCTTCACAGAGTTCATCATCGCCGATGAGGCAGGGTACACAGCGCCGTTAGCTTTGCAACTCGCCCCACTCATAATATGACCTGAGCTCTGCGAGAGAGACAACGGCACATGTTAACACATAAATTATTACACAACAACCGGTGGCAGTACAACAAGTTAGCTTAGCAAACACTCGCGTTAGCAGTTAAGCTAGCTAGCTCGGCTAAAAGCACAATGCTAACATGTTAGCCAGTCTGGTATTTCAGCGTACTATCCATACGTTTATTCTAACTACTATTTACGAAAACCTTAAAATCGGCATGTGGTAAATATTTGGTATAAATAGAAGTAACCCACCCTGGCTGATGGCATTAATTTGTTAGCCTCGCTGCCTCCAGCACAAGCCTGGCAGACTCAACACCAGAAACCCATGAAGATGAAGAGGAGGCGACGAGACGCTGGCTAGTTAGCTAGCAGAGCTCGCATGGTTTACTAGAAAACAAACCTCCGTACGTCTGAGGTCCCCCCGCATTCAACTGTCACAGATGTCGTTTGATGTCAGAGACGGTTTGGGTATTTTGGATGAAGTTTTTGATTATATAGCTGTAATTTATTGTCGGTGTGGTTTTCTTCAATTTGTACTGAACAACAGAGCAATAGTCAGTTGTCAGCCAATGGGAGACGTGCTGAGAGAATCCAGCGCTGTGATTGGCTGCTACCCTCCGGAGATGACATACTACCCGCTCTTGCTTTCTGCGATTTTGCGGGAAATCGAGTTTATCAGCGTTCGCATCGAGGCTGCTCCGCAGTTAAAACTTTCCCATTCGCACCGAACTCTACCGACAGGCGTGATGTGAATAAACGCCATCTGACCTCACGTTGTCGTCGGAATTTATTTGATGAAAGAAAAAAGAAAAAAAAGAAAAACAACAACAAAAGGCGAATGGATCTATATCTATATATGTATATGTTCTGCAATCAATCTGCAATACACAGTAAATAGATGAAATGTATTACTTTTCCCACCGATGCAATCACTAGAGTGATAGTAATGGTTATGGTTTTTTATGGCTGTTGTCTCCTATATTGCTGCACGCTGTATAGCTATGAGTCTATCTTTAGTCTTTATTTTTTACTATGATTTATGAATACATTTATACTCTGTCTATTTGGATATTGCATATCATTTAAATTTTTAATTGCATTGTTTGTTATGTGAAGTTTTGTAAGCTAAGTGGCTGCTATTTTTCTGAAAATAAAAATGAAATAAAATAGGCCATCTATCTATCTATCTATCCATATATAAAAACACCACTTTGTGATATGATTAATTAGATATCATAATATTATACTGTGTGGAATTTACTGCAACGTATTTGTGACAACATAAATAAAAGATACGCCACTTGCTAATTTAAGTAAATGTAGCAATACCAAAGTATAAAAGTACTCCATAGTCCCACATTACAAAATTTACACAAGTAAAAGTAAAGTATTAGCAGCAAAATGTACACAAAGTATCAAAAGTACTCATTATGCAAATCACTATGCATATTGTATTTATCATATATATTATTGGAAAATGATTACTGACGCGTTAACATGTAAGCATTATTTTAATATCGTCGAAGTGCCCCTAAATGTTAGCCGCTTTACTGCATGTACTGTTTGTTTAACAGTGTATCATATTTTATAAACTGATTATGAAAAATAACAATCTGAAAAGTAACTACTAACTGTAGCTGTAAAAAAAAAATGTAGTGCAGTAAAAAGAGTCAGTATCCCCCTCTGAAATGCAGTGGAGTAGAAGTATGAAGTAGTATAAAATGGAAATACTAGTAAAGCAAAGTTCAAGTACCCCAAAACTGTACTTAAGAATAGTACTTGAGTGAATGTGCAGAGTTACTTTCCACCTCTGAAGTGAGCTTACTGTTCTGCACAAACTCAGTGTGATACCGGGTGATGAAAACAATCCTGACATTATGGAAATGTTGTTTTTGAATATGAGAGAAAAAGCAATTTGTCCTCGAGAGATTCTTCAAATATACAGCGGTTTAAGTGTCTCATATTTTTCCAAAACTGGAATTCAGTTCAATGAACAAGGCAACTAAGAAATACAAACATATTCGAGAGATGACTGTGGAAGGCATTGGAAGCACTGTGTGACAGTTGTTAAAACTGAGAAGAATTATTTACACCGAAAAGAATCAACAAATTCAAGTTTTTAGCAGCACAGACGGAGCAGGTCCTTGGCTTAAATCTGCGCATCTGAACGTGGATTTGCTGGATTGCATGAAGCATAAAGCAGGTTGTCTTCTGATCTCCATCGGGATTTCCCCATCAACAACTACTACATTTAAAAACAATTATGATAACGGTGTAAATAAACACACCTTTATTGTCTGCTTTACAACTCACTTTCACTCTGAAGATAAACACACACGGACAGACACACACACGCACAGACACACACACACACACACACGGACCGCGTTTCCCGACGGAGCTATTTGCAGGCGGAACCGGAAGAGTAGCGAAGCACAACTTCCACACATGTGTAGAGACGAGGGTCAGCCTCGTCGCTCAGAGTCCTAGGTTCCAGCGTGAAGCTGACATTAATAACGTTAACATCACCAAGCCACAAGTCAAACCCGAGCCCGGGAAGGCTGCGTGGAAGCGATGGCGGAGATCGTTCAGCAGCGGATCGAGGACAGAATCCCCGAGCTCGAGCAGCTGGAGAGGGTGGGACTGTTCACCAAGAAAGAAGTCAAGTAAGGCAACATCCGAGGGTTTCCACCCGATGTCCCTCGAAGCAGTGGACAGCGCACACACATTTGACAAAGACACCGTCGCAGGGAAGGCCTTCCACCCGAGAAATGTTGTGTTGTTGGCATCATTGGACAGTGGTACTGGGAGATGGCCGCGAAAACCTTGATATAAACATTCATGTTGTCAGCTCGTTCATTTCTCGATGACCTCGCTGCTACAGATTAGATATCGGTGGATCTAAAGAAACGTAAACACTGGAATAAACTTCACACAATGTGTACTGTTTTCATGGAACTGCACAGCCAAAAGATTACGAAATCCTCATGGAGTCAGTCAGTAATTCAGGGTTAGGAGGCTGACTCACGTCTTGAATCGCTGCTTTCTAGCTGTGTCTGTATTCCTAAGTATTTAAATCCAATTTCAACAAAATACCAACGATGTAAGTTCTGTTTTAGGGTGTGGTGTCCCTTTAACAAAAAAAAGGCCAATTCTTCATTCTTTTCTAAAACAGATTCTCGATAACTAATGGCCAAGTCACTATTTTTATTTTTTGTGACAGTATTCTCATGTTGATGTGCAGTATCTCCTTTGTTATCCTGAGCCTGACAGGCTGTTTGGCTCTTCACAAGATCCGTTCCCAGGAATGTGTGTACTCAAGTATGTGCAGCAAAGTTAATTAGCATGTTTCTTTTCACTATTTCAGATCCATAATCAAGAGAGCAACGGCCCTGGAATACAAGCTCCACAGGCTGATTGTAAACAAGGAGGACTTTGTTGCATACATTCAGGTGGGGCGCCATTGTCGTGCACGCTGCTCACCCTGGATTTTAAACAAATCAATAACGGCAAGGGATGATTTTCACAGCACTTATTCCAAAATCTTGTTTAATTACAGTATGAAATCAACGTTTTAGAGCTGATCAAGAAGAGAAGAGCGGTAAGTTGCCCGTGGTAAAATCGTAAAGGGACTCATTATATCACTTCATCTCAAGTTCATAGTTCCTGTGGATTGGATTCAAGTAAATAATTATTCTATTTTGGTAAACTGAACTTACTAACAGGCATGTAACAGTGCCGCAGCTTGAGTAGACACTGGCAGCCTTTTTTAATGGTGCTTTCAGATATTGTCTCATCATTTACCCGTGATTAATCTGTCTTTTGCAGCACATACACTACCAGTTCAAAAGAGAAGAGATCGAGTTCCCCATCATCCATAGAATAACCAGTATCTTCAGAAGAGCAACGAACAAGTGGAAGGTACTGTATACACGGCATTTATAAAGCTACAATTAGTTAACATGATGTATACTAGGGGTTAACGCGTCATTCATAACATCAAAACATCGACGGTGCATCAAGTTACGGCGGTTCAGCTACATTCATCCACTAAAAGAGATGATCTAAGTCTAATTGCTTTGGCTTTAAGTTTGAGTCAAACTCATTTCCTTTAAATCGATATCATAGTGTTGAAATGCATCATTACTGGGGAGTAACGTGACGGATTATGCTTCTTACATACAAAGAAGGCCAGTAAAGAGAGAGATCTTGCAATTTTTAATGACCCTAAAAAACAATGTACGGCTGTAGTTTGGCTTCCCAAAGAAAAACCGACAGATTCGTAGAACATTTACAGTATGAAAAGGTTTATAAATACCCTAAACTGAGTGAATGAATGACGGCAAGAGTCACATGTCTCGTTTTCCACAGGACGATGTGCAGCTTTGGCTCTCACATGTTGCTTTCTGTAAGAAATGGGTATGTAAACATCTCATCATTTGCTGTAAGCACAGCCGAGTCAGGTCGTACACCGCGTCCTCTCATTCTAATTATGACCTCTTCTGCGTTTCACTCATCAGGCCACCAAGGGCCAGATCAGCAAGGTGTTCTCGGCCATGCTTGCTATCCACCCTGACAAACCAGGTACAGAAGATTCTGCTTTTGGAACTGTTTTAACTCCCGTTTATACCTCCGTTGGGCTTTTATTGTTTTTAAATATACACATACATGTACGTGTGGAAATGTAAACTTGGGGATTAATTAAAAAAAAAAAAAAAAAAACATGCTCAGGCAAAATAAGAAATCAGATCAGAGTGTCTCCTCCAAATTTACACTAGCAGTGTTTTTGTCCTTATTTTTGCCACTTTAGCCCTGTGGATCATGGCCGCCAAGAGTGAGTTGGAGGACAGAAATTCCTCTGAAAGTGCCAGGCACCTGTTTCTGAGGGCTCTGCGCTTCCACCCAAACAACAGCAAGGTCTACAAGGAGGTAAAAGGCGCAATATATATATGTGTTTTTAAAATTTTTTATCCAAAGTGAGTCAGTCCCCTCCTTTTTAAATGATGAAACCTGTATCGAAAAACTTGGTTCGCTGGTTTTCTTGAATGATCAAGAGAGTGGAGGTTAAAAAAAAAAAAAAAAAAAGTGAAAAATCAGTGGTAGCTGCTGTTCGAAGTGTGATGATTGTGATAATGACTATCTGTCAGATTCATTGTTTTAATTTTCTCCAACAACTTTTTGTTAGTACTTCCGCATGGAGCTGCTGCATTGTGAGAAACTGAGGAAGCAGAAGAGAGATCTGGAGAAGGCTGAGATGGATCTGGTGAGTGTGTCATGAATTGAACACAAACAGTGGGAAATGCATAGAGGCAATACACACACACACACACAAACACACACACGCGCACACAACTATGCACAGAAGCTGTCACTTTATTCAGTGCCTGAACCCTTGCTCTTCACGCCTTCCAGGGTGAATATGAGTTCTCTCCGGAGATCCTGAGTGGTAAACTGGCTGAGGTTGTGTACAGAGACGCTACAGGGAAAATCAAAGGTAGGCTTTTTAAAATTAGTTTCTGATTCTCTGCGAAAACCTATAAGACATGAATATTAGAAATGATCAGAAAGTGTTACATTTTAAAAAATGCTACCATCCAGTATTGAAAACCAAAGACGGCACTAATTATGCTTGGGACAGATTTTTTTGTCTTGATTACTTATTATCTGATAAAATATGTCCTGATTTACACAATAATTTTGTCAATTTATGTACTCTATTTGTATTTTGAGTTCTCCAAACACTAAACACTGATGTATTGAAGTTCAGTGGAGGGGAAGGTGTAATGTGTGAGTGAGCTTTAGAGGTGCTGTTACACAGATTTAGCCAGGCTAGCTGTTTCCCCCTGCTTCCAGCCCTTATGCTAAGCTAAGCTAACCAGCTGCTGGAGCTCGATTAAGTAGTACGCAGACTTAAGACTGGCATCGATCTGAGTGATTAAGTGTATTTCCCAAACTGTTAAACTCCAGTCCTTTAACAACTGTATTTCCTGAATTCGGTTACTTCATCGTTGTGTTGCTGATGTTTTTGTCCCACAGAGGCAGAGTTTGTCATCGCACTTCTGAACATCGCAGCGATCTTTGACTTTACCAAAGAACTCCAGGACTCCATCCTGCAAGAGTAAGGCTCTTACAAAATATCTGCTTTTTTTGCTCCGTCTCACACACACTCTGCATTCTTGAACTCAAATAGAGCTTCACCATCAAGCAAGAATGTGCCTTCTTCCCTCCCTTTGTTTCCAGCTTAAAGACTAACTTCATAGGGGACAGCTTGACGTGGGATTTCATGGCCAGGAGGGAGCTGGAGGCTCCCGGGGCTGGGGAGGAGCTGCAGACAGCAAAAGGGCGGGCTTCAGATATCAACCGAAGAGAGGCGCGCTGCTGCCAGGTCTATGAGGAGGGCGTCAAGAGCCTCAACACTGGTATGAGCTCATGTGTATACACAGACAACACATGGACATGGATTGAAGATTTTTAGTATGAAAATGACCTAAAAGCAGTAGGAAGTCTTCATTTCAGTTGAGGTTTCTTCCCTCTGAAAGTTCTTCAGAATAATAAGAACAACAAAAAACATAATTTTCTTTACACAAAGAAATTATTATTATTCATTTTACCAAACAAGGTGTAACTCTATTTTACTTATTAATTCCCTTCCCTTAGTTTGTTCTGCAAATGCTGTCACTGTCATTTCCATCGTTGAATTTGAAGTAGGTCGGGTTTTGCCAACTATTTTTTTTCTGATCCAAATAGCCTAAAAATTTCTAAAACATCTTAAATTTGGCTTTCTGAAGTTTGTGGGTGCCCTTTATCAATTGACTGCTGATATATTCCCTGACTACAAGAGGTGCCAGTGTAACAGACCTTTGCTTTACGTGTGTGCCTAGAGCCCATGTGGACCTGCTATGTGGCCTTCTGCTTGGAAAGGCTGAAGAGAAAGACCAACGTCCAAGAGCTGAGGGAAAAGGTGATGAATAATCTTTCGGTTTGAAATGAATCCACTTCATTCTCACTATGACAGTTTTTTTTGCACACTGTACACTGGAAAATGTCAGTGGCTTCAGTGTTGTTTGGAGGTGGCTGTGTAAAGGGTAAATCCTGACGTGTTTGATACATTTGTTTCACAGAGGCAGGAGAGGCTGCTGGGAGTGCTGCAGCGCGCCAGCGACGCCTCACTGTTGAAGGAGGATTATTATAAGAATTGGGTAAGATAATGTCTTCATTAAATGTGTAACTGGAATCATAGGCGCCCTCAAGCCTGTATGGTTTGGTCTTTCCTCCATCTGAATGATAACTTGTCAGCTGTCTATTCAAACAAACCATGTTTTATGACATTAGTTTGTTTGGCCCCTGGGTGCTTCCAGATGCACTCTGGTGCAGTTCATAAGGAGTGACAAAGTAACTTCACTGCACTTAAAACGAAAGGCGTGATTAGAAAGAGGAGAACAATGATAACGTCTGAAGCTGACAGGCATTAGTTACTGAATCCAAGCATGATAAAATGATGTCGAACTGCTGGCTCCAGTGATTCGCAAGATTAGAGACAGCTAAATAGAAAAAAAGTGGGCAGAGTGGGTGTCTTGGCCAGGCCAAGGACCTTCTACGCATACCACCCCCACCCCATATTGCCTGTTGCCCTTTTGAATTGAGATAAAAAGTCTATATAATGATTTTGCACAGACACTTGACACCCTGTTGCTGCCAGACTCTCATGTGAGGATGCCTGGACACACAACGTCTTTGTTGATCGATAAATTTACGTTAAAAGAGGTAACAACGTTGCAAAGGTCCGATGCACTGTTGTATGGAAACGACCAACATGATGCTCCCCATGTGACCAGCTGCAGATTCTGCTCTCATCTGGAGACGCCGAGGGAGGGGCCAGCGTTGCCATGGCGGCCATGCAGCGCTACAGCCAGTCGGTGTCAGTGTGGAGCCTGGGTCTGCAGACGCTAATGCAGCTGGGGAGCGGAGACATGGGCGGGCTATTCCAGGATGCTCTCAAACATGTCAATCCTAAGGTACACACAGCGCGCACACACACACACACACACACACACACACACACACTTTGACCTCACGTAATTTGTTTACAACCACATCAAGTCTGTTCATTTTCTTTGATTACATCAGGCACATACACCACATCAACTGTGCTCTTATCATGCTCCAGTATAATCCTTGGAAAACACGCATGCGCACACACCAGCGCTGGTGTATAAGTGGGCCATCTCCTTGGCCCAATTAGTCTCTATTCCATCCTATTAACTTCCTCAAATGGCTTCCTCCGCCCCCTTCTGTATGTGAGAAAAGCTAAAGACATGTATGAGGCTTCATTTAAACCATCAGGCACTTGAACAGCCTTCAGGTATACAAGCAAAATATAATCCCAGAGATTAAAAATGTGTGTATTCATTTGAAGACCCACTTCCTATGAAACAAATATATACCGGGGCATATGATTTTTCTTTTTCTCTGTCATTGTTGCACAGTAAATCACAGTATAATGCTGTATGACTGCGAATACAAATGACTTGACTTAGCCACGGGCCTCTACAGTAGTGAGCAGAATAGCTGGTTATTGTTGTGGTGGGGGTTTCACAAGACTGTGGCCCTGAGCAGTAGCTGTGTGAGGAGGATTACTACACACTGCTCATTATGCAAGTCTTTGCTCTCAAGATAAACACTCTCTTTAGGTGTTGGGAAATCGTATAAATCCCCAGGGGGTTTTCGTCTGGTACGTTGAACAATAAAATGTTGCTATAATTCACGGCACAGGAGTACAGATAAATGACTGAAGAAAATGTACAGGCTCTCTAAATCCATCTTAATGTTGTAAACTCATGCACGTTCTAAAAAAGATATTGACCTTTTGGGAAACTGCTGGTTGACAAAAACAAATATTTGCATATAATGGGAAAACACAGTAGCAACATCTGCAAGCATGGGTCTAATCGTTCGAAGACAAAAAGGTGATGGAGATATTGTATGACCTTGACAACACAAACCTCCCTTCAGTGCTGCAGGAAGCAAACGTACTCCCCGCTGAGCGAGATACTGATTCGAAACCCAACTAATAGCTAAATCTTCTCTGTACTGTTTTGACAGGAGAGTCTACCACTTTGGCAGCTGCAGGTCCAGTGGAGCGCAGCCAACCAGAGCCCTGAGGAAACAGAGGCCGTCTTCAAGGTAGCCCGCCTAAATCCATCCGAGTCAGTTTGAAACTAAAGGCACAGCGTTCTCTCATTACAACCCACGTCTTTTGACAGCATTTACAGTTATGTGCTTCTTCAGTGACAACTGAAGGAAGAGTTCCCGGTAAACATGTGGCACATGCCTTTTTGTATTTCCTTTCACTGGAACTACATTTTAAACAGCGAAAGCAGTTTGCATTCGTTTCTCCCCACGCTAAGAAAAGTGCAACATAAAAATTAATGACGCCGTAAAGTGAAAAACTGTGTAGAAGTCATGTTACTGTTTTGTTCAATTATGTGACGTACTGCATACAGATAAACTGAAATCAGGAAAAGCAGGTGCTGCTTTCGATAATACTTGCAGATAAACACTTAGAGGTGAGGCAGGAAAGAAGCCTTGCAGACAATTTGTTTTCTTGTTTGTTCCCAGAGGGGTCTCCTGTCTGCAGTAGCAGCTGTTGCCATGGAGATGAAAGAGCGCTACCTTGATTGGTCCTACTCCACTGGAGGCTACAAGAAAGCGAGGAAGACCTTTACAAGGTAAGCACAAATCACTTTGTCTGCTCATGCTGTTCTCAATTTAAATGATAAATCATACTAAAGACACACACATTTTAATTGGTCTCAAAGAATACTGTGGTGCAAACGCAAAAAAGCCCAAAATAAACTTACAAGTGTGTCTTGTGATGAAACTGTAGATTTTAAGCTAACAACATTTTTTTTCTTCTTCGGTAGCTTACAGGAAAACCGGCCCTTGTCCAAGGCCTTTTTCACCAGAATGATTCAGATCGAGCAGGAACAAGTATGTATGCCAAATACTGTGACGTACATATACCGCACCTCCGTCTGAAAACCTCAGGTTTTAGGTACAGAACAGATTCACCATGACAATAGTTAGAAATCCTCACAATCCTCTTGTCTGATCTGCCACCGACTGGATCCGTTTGTAATGATTTCACTGGTAATTTGATCGACACATTGATACAGCTGTTTCAGAGGGCTTTTAACTGTGCCGCAAAAAAAAATTATGACGACCAAGGTGTGCTTTGATGTTATTTTTATTACCGATAAGCCATCAACATTGTTTGTTCTTCTAGGAGACTCCAAAGATGAACAATCTGAGAGACTACTATGAGAGGGCCCTGCAAGAGTTTGGCACAAAAGATGATGGTGAGCAGACTTTAAAGTCCTTAAAGGAACAAGAGTCAATGAGAAAAGTAGTGTTATTCAATGTGAATTACAAAATTCCAAGTTTCCATCTAACAACTCTGAACAAAACAAATTAAAAACAAAACAAAAAAACTGAACAACAATTCGTCAGATGATTTGAATATAAAAATACTTGAGTCCTTATTTGACCAGATAAAAGCTCAGATGTACTTAGAAGATGAGTGAAGATACATTCTTGAACAGAGACTGAATCACACACAAACAATTAGTCGGGTTTCCAGTCCGAAGAAAAAATGTATAAATTGGGATATGTGAAGCTGAAGAGACTTTTGTTGAGTGTTGTTATTTAATCAGAACATCCTTGTGCATCTCCACGATTAATTATTTTTTCGGTTCCTTCAAGATCTGTGGCTGCAGTACATCCAAGAGGAGCTGGGACCCCGCGGACAGCCGGAGAACTGTGGCAAGATCCACTGGAGAGCCATGAAGTTTCTGGAGGGGGAGAGTGTGGAGAGATTCACCTCCAAATATACTCTACTCCAGACTGGACACTTATGAGTAGACGTGTAAGGAGATCGAGGCGTTGAGGTTCAGATAAATACAACAAATGTTTAACAACTGTGCAGAAGTTTGTCAGCTGAAGAACCAGCACGTATTTTGGAGCAGGTGTTCCTCTTGGTCCTGTAGAAGGCTGGTACCATGGCTGCTCAAGAGTTGTTTCCTCGCCTTCAAGTGGAAACCCAGTGTTGCAGTTTCTGAAGTTCGCAGTTGTTTCTTCTTTAGTGGTTCTACCGGTGTTGCCAGTAATGTTCTTACATGTGATTGAAATGCCTCCGGCAATTACAGCTTTATACGGAAGTATTTTATAGCTTTGATTTACAACTTCAACTCACTTTCCATTTTTGTATACAACAGTTTGTGCTGTATTTGATAACAGACTCATGTTGGACACTGGCAGTATTGTAAGCAGTTGCAGTTTAACTGCAAAAATTCCACATTTTGGCATTTTGAGAAGAAAAAACTTTGATGCTGTTAAAATGATATTAAAATAGTTTCTCATCCTTGGGTGTTCTCTTGTTATGTTCCCTCTGGGACAGTAACAAAAGTACACAGATAAACACACAACACACACTTCTTTTTCGTAACTCAGGACTCTTATGGCCGTCGCTTCCAGTGACCCACCACCTCTTGAGACAGTTCTTGGTAGGTTAGTGAAGCTAAATTAAGTTACCATGACAAAAACATCCTTTATCCTCTAAAAGATACTTCACATTTCACACCACACATTGATCCAGTGTTTGCAGTCAGTACCTAGTATCATCGCATTTATTATGTTGGCACATGGTACAAAATATTGCCTTCAAATAACTAAACCATAAATATTAAGCAGCAGTTGTACTATGGGGTAGTAGCACATCTGAAAATGTCTCAATGGCCAGCTAAAAAAAAAAACAGCACTTAAACATAAATATATTTACAGTTTTTAAGGACACTTTATATCGTGGTGTTTTATACTTTCACCAAAAGCAACGTAACAGCTATGGGGTATTTTCTCTTACAGTCATAGACAACAGGGTTTTGTGTGTTTAATT
Organism: Xiphias gladius; assembly: GCF_016859285.1. NCBI lineage: Eukaryota > Metazoa > Chordata > Actinopteri > Istiophoriformes > Xiphiidae > Xiphias > Xiphias gladius. The sequence continues at coordinate 19,540,709 of NC_053414.1, read as the reverse complement.
GGTTTCAGAGTCTTTTGTAGAAAATCTTCCACAACAAATATAAAGGTGTTATCAGCCTACTCACTGAAAGAGATGTTCATAAGAGATCCATATGGCTAATATCGGGGGATATGAGATACGTTAATAGAAGCTACACTTCTTCTCTATCAAAGAAATTTCACACCGCAGCTCCTTCGCACTCTCCAGTCATCTGTTTCACAGACACTAGCTTCAGGGCAATAAGCGTCTCCCGATGTCTCAGTCAGGCTTCAAGAAAAATTAGCGCCAACAAAACAGAATGTGCTGTAAGGCAGAAGTTGTTGTGGCAAATGATTTTCAATAATGATCCCTTTAGGAAATGAGTGAATTACGCCTTCAAGGCCATGGACACTCACATACTGTCAACTGACGTTATCTCTATGTAAATGGAGTTTTTAAATGGTTCTGACACACACCGTTACTACAGTGTGTGTACGGGTTGCTGATAAGGTTGGTAAATATACTAGTTTGCTGTTGTATGTGCTGACACTAGATATTTTTTTTCTTTTTATATCAGGCAGCTAACCTGAGAAAACATTCAAATGTATTACGGACATATTTTAGTTACCAGCTCCAGCTTGCTTTTTTATGGTCAACCCTGTTAAGAATACAATTTTAGGAGGGAAAAGTTCATTCCTTTAGCGCTTAAGCCATTAAAATTAAGTGTTAAATCTAAATTCAAAATAAAAATTTAAAGATACTGAATACTAGTGCATAAAATCTGCCCGATATTTTTAATATCAGGCAGCTAACCTGAGAAAACATTCAAATGTATTACGGACATATTTTAGTTACCAGCTCCAGCTTCCTTTTTTATGGCCAATCCTGTTAAGAATAAAACCCTAGGAGGGAAAAGTTAATTCCTCTGGCGCTTAAGCCATTCAAATTAAGTGTTAAATCTAAATTCAAAATAAAAATTTAAAGATACTGAATACCAGTGCATAAAATCTGTCATCACTACAAAAACTATCTATACCGGCCTTTAAAAAACAGTTGGACCCTGTAGCTCCACATGCTCACCTCCTCCACAACCACTACATTGCTGACAGAGGACTTGAACCTCAGCAGGTTTTCCCCAAAACAGATTTATATAAATGGGGGGCACTGCAAAGTTTTTTTTTAAAAACAGTAACTCTATGTTTTAATCATTTGTAGGGTTTTTTCCATTAGGCCGCATCTTCGTACCACCTTGTCTGAATAAAGACAGTGTGCCTGTGTGTGTTAGGTCCCACCCCGTGTCCTCCTCAGTCTCCTCCCTTGGAAACTGCATGTACCCTCCAACTCTTATGAGCCTGTCTAATGTACCCAAAGTGTAAAATTCCCCTCGGTCTGTCTGATCAGTGTTTGTTTTACCACGTTCGACTCCAACGTCTGATTCCGGTCGGTCCACCTCTCTCATCAGCCCCAGCCCACCCCTTCACACATCTTCAGAGCTTCTTGAAGAGGATGTAAGTGAAGAGTACCAAAACGCCGGCGGACAGCAGCCCGATCACACACTGGTGGATGGTGATGACGTTCTCCAGGGCGTGGATGCGCTCCTCCATGGCGTTGGTGTGGATGTAGTCATAGATGGAGGCCCCGATGCTCCACACCGCCCATACAGCATCCACCACCGCTTTCATGGTGGGAGAGACCATTGAGAGGGCCGCCTGCAGCCCGGCGCTGGCCGCATCCGCTGCTTATTGGCCCCACTGCACTACAGAGAGCGAGAGAAGAGGGTGACACACGGTGCAACGAGGAGAGAGAAATGTGTGGGCATTGTGACTGCCTCTAAAACAGTAGCCAAAGTTACATCTCTACAACCAAGAACATACCATTTGGTCCAGAGGACCTCCATCTAAGAAGAGTGAAACTTCTGATCAAACACCCATCTTTAAACTTCCTATTTCTTAGAGGAGATTCAAGAATAGGCTAAAATAACTAGCTTTTAGCATAAAACTCATGCGATTCGAGCAATTTTATAGTTTTATAGTTGATTGATTACATCTGCTCGAGTACTGTTCTTGAGGGCTGCAACTCACAATAATTTCCATCATCGATTAATCTGCCAATTATTTTCTCAATTAATGGATCAAGCACTTGGTCTATAAAATACCAGCAAAATTAAATGCTCATGCTCAGTTAAAAATGCATATTATACTTTCCTAGAGCCGAAAGTGATGTTATCAAAATTCTATTTTGTCAGTCTACCGTCCAAAACCCAAAAGATATTAAATGTACTATAATGTTATAACAAGGAAAACAATTAATTGATTATCAAAATAGTCGTTGATTAACTTTGTGCTGATCAACAAATCAACTGATTGACTGATCGTTGCAGCTCTACTTAAGTACAATTTTGAGGTATTTCTACATTAGTATTGCCTTTATACTTCTACTCCACTAGAGTTTAGAGGCAAATATAATTTTTACTCCACTACTTTTCTAACCATATATAATAGATTAGTAGATTAAGAGTCTACTTAGCTTATAAAACATGGAATCATTTAATAAAATATGATGTATTCTTATAGATTAAACTTCCCCAGATACAAAATAGGTGGAATTAGCTCAATTTGGCCCAGCTACATTAAAATCTAGTTTACACATTAATACATTACTAATAACCTAAAGGTTTAATACAACATATGTAAAAATATAACACTGAAGCCAGTTCTTCTGGGTGCTTTTACTTGATATTTAAAGTACATTTTGCTGATAGTACTTCTTCTCTTTTAGTTGAGTATAGTTCTAAATGCCAGACTTAAAACTTCTACGAGAGTATTTATACACTGAGTTGTGCTACTTTTACTTAAAAGACTATAACTTTTGATGGACAGTGGTCAATATGTCAAGAAATCGCAACTGAAAAAAATAATGGCACATTCAATTTCACTGTATTTCCCAGTATTTTCATTAGTCCCTTACTCTAAAGATGTTATGATTACAGATCGAAAGCGATTTGGAAAGGGGAGTAAGCAACAAAGAGCAGATTGCGTCTCTTGGTGAGGTATGCTGTGTTAGCTTCTCTTTTTCCCTTTGTGATAAAACCATTGAAACCGAATCTATGACATGTAGAAAAAAAAGAAAGTGTTGTAGTAACACAAGTAGAAAAGATGTTTAAAAATCAGCAGACTGACACGGTAATATCAGTTGCACAGCAATATCTATGTTAACTTAGCTAATGTTAGTCACCATAAAGTACTGGTCGTACCAGACCAAGGCTGTAAAGACAAAACCCCCGGAAAACACTGGAATTGAATAAGTGTGTGTTTTTTTTTTTTTTTAATTCTACTTTTTTTATTTGTATGAGAAAGAAACTTTTCCTGTCCTCTTTCAAAAAAACTTATATAGTTTCACTCTAAGTACGGTATGCTGCAACAACGACAATGTAAGTACAGTGATGCGAGCACAGTCTCTGCCCGCGTGCGTGCCTTCACGCCCCGAACACCCGGGGTCCTCGTACCCCTGCCTCGGGCCCCTATTGGTCGACCGACGCTGACGTCATTTCAGTATTAACAAGTGTGGCCCAGCACTCAATAGGCTTCACATGATTTGACATTTGAAGTCAGCTCAAGATTAAAAAACAAACAAACAACAGAAACAAAACACTCTGAAACTCTGCAATGCAACAGGAACCCGAGTTCGAGGGAAAACGAGGAGCAAGACTGAAATGATGTTGAACAGGTCAAAACGCGCAGGCTGTACGACGGAGACATTTGGGACTGGAGCGGGAAAATAAACAAAAATAAAAACTCACCGCCGGGTGTCAGATGTTAACGCGAGGACGCGGATGACGATGAACATCCGTCCTGCTGTCTACGGTGTAATGCGTTATCTTGTTTACGAGAAGCCGGGTCGTTCCTGTCAGGGACAAAGTCGGACACTGCCATTTGTGGTCGAGCCAGCCCGAATCACACGCATCGCTTCCGCGATATCCTTCAAAAATAAAGCGGGGCCCCTCAACCTAAATCACAGCCTTTCGGGGTGACGGGGATTTCCCATGCCATTAGAAAAACGTGCACGGGGAAAAGGGGGGACGTGAGACCAGAATACAACACGTGGAGAGCTCGGGTTGCCGTTTGAATAAACACGGGGTTCTTCGCGGGGGGCCAGGCCTCGGGTCTTTTGTTCTGATAAAGAAAACCTTCCCACTTCCGGCGTTATTCGTGGCCTCTTGTCTACGTTGGAGCAGCTGACCGATGGCATATGTGAGCGTCACCGCGGGCACCAAAAGTGGAGCAGGACCGCGGCGGGAGAACACAGAGCGGAATCGAATAGAATAGAATGAAAAGACGACAATAGCGTGAGACTTATTCTTTCTGTCCCCCCCTTCTCATCTCATTATTAAATAGTATTATCCTTGACACTTTGGCAATGCTGTTCACCTGACATTCATGCCAAGTAAACGTACAGAATTGAATAGAGTTGAACGCAAAAAATTTCACAGTAGATTACAATAGGCGGAAAAAATAAAAAAATATAGTTATCATAATAACATAACAGACACTCGACTTAATAGAAAATCCGAGATGGAGCCACTGATTAAATTTGTCCGACGGCATCCAGCTGTCACGCTGTCGCTGCCCCTGATGTGCAGCTACACGTGATTCACACTCAGTGATCTGAATAAAACAATAAAGCTTGTGTCTGGCGCACGCATGTGCGGCCGTGTCGTGGCACGCCGCTGCCACCAGGGGTCGCGGCGCACCAACGTGTCGCTGGTCGAGGGAGGCGACAGGGGAGAGGTGTGATGAACCTGGGATGTGTGTAGCCTCCCGAGCGGCGTCGATAAAAGAGGGGAACACCTTGAGAGCGCCGCAGACGAGCCGCCCCGGAGCCGCCGGAGACGCAGCCGAGCGCGGCGCGGGCCCGCCTGGCGCATGTGGACGGACGAGCCAACACGCCGCAGGAATGCGTTCAGTTACAGGCAAACACACATGCTCGGACATTACTCAATGTAGCGCTCTCGGCCGTTTTTTTTTTTTTTTTTAAGTGCTCTTTCAGAGTAATTGGGAAGAGGGGGCCACGCTGCTGCGCCCCCAACGGAAAGCCAGAATTGGAGGCGAGCCAGTCACTCGCTGAAAATAACCAGGTTACCACTTAGCACCGGTCCATTTTGGGGAGGGCCCAAACACGAGGGCGCAGCACTGTATATCAGCTCCTTCCAGCTGTTTGGGAATATCCTGCTCGCAGTATCGAGGCTGCAGCATGGCAGCAGCAGCGGCGGCGGCGGCAGCAGCAGCAGCGGCAGCGGCAGCGGGCTCATTTCTCTCCCCGTCTCCCCCTGGCTGTCTCTCCTTCCATAATGGATATCGGGTGCTTGGCTGGTTGCTGGGTGCGCACAGGGGATCTCTCGGTGGGAAACGCAGAAGCTTCTTCTTTTTTTTTCTTTTTTTTTTTTTTTTAACGGGAGGGAGGGCGGGAAGGGGGAGACTGGCACAAGGCGCGACACTGTTGCGTCTACATGTTTTTTCTCCTTGGGCAGAGGGGAAAAGATAGGCCAGGGGGGGACTGTCCGACTTATTCCAAAAGACAATCCGTTCCCCCCACCCCCAAAAAGGATAATCTTGCTCGATTCGGGATGCGTGCAACACCAAGCGATCAGATATTACTGGGGCGGCGGTGGTGCTGCTGGTGCTGGCGGTGGGTGGACGGCGAAGTTCAACTTCGCTTGCAGACACGATCTCCTCCGGGCAGCCAGACAGCCAACCAGACGGTCGGCGCTTTTTTTTTTTTTTTTCTTCCACGCGAAGTCCCCATACGGCCACGGGATGCTGACACCTGCACGGTACGCAGGTAACGACGACTGGGCAGCATCACCTACCTCACCTTCCAGATGCCGACAGCAGATCAGTCGGTATGTATCGGCGTGGTCACAGATTAAACCCTTCGCATTCCCTCAGTACCTGGCCTGGCAGCTACATTTCGGGGCACAGAAGACATTTCCAGAAGCCATAGGTAAACCTTAGGAGTTTCCCTCGAAACAGAGTCCCCGCTTCGGGACTGATGATAATGATGATGATGATGATGATGATGACGGTGTGTGTCAGAGGCTGGGTCTTTGCGGGCAAGGTGAGTCCTCAGTTAATTCAACTGGCCTACAAAGTCCCAGTTTCTGGCTCACGTGATCACCAAATTAGAGACAATACACTTCTGCTGCAAATTCATATTTTAAAGAAAAGAATAAGGAAGAGATGGGAGGTTCTTACAAACGGGGAATTGCGGCAAATTAAAAAAAAAAAGCCTAGTGACAGGCTATGTTAGGGGATAAAGTCTCACTACAAAGCTCGATGAGGTCAGCAAACACATGGTTTAATTCCGCAGGTACATAATGTGCTGAATAGTAATTTTTAGAGAATATTGGAGCGAAACTGTCAAGCCTCAACGCAAAGTACAGTATGATAAGGTCACCATAAAGTCACTATTACGTACCGTAGGCGCATCGTAAACTGCGGGTAATATAATGCATTACAACACATTAGCTGTTTTTCTTTTTTTAAATGTTTGAAAAACACTTGAGACAGTAAACTACACAAATAATAAAAGGTCAAAGCTGCAGGTGATCAAAGAAAAGAAAAACATGAATGTGAAGGTATGTAAAATTAACTATTTAATAGCTCAAAGGGTCAAACCCTGGATGTCATTCCTCAATAATTGGCTAAAAAACCTTTTATTAGTCAAAGCTGAACTTTTCACATACAGCCTTGTGAAAGAGAAGCATGCTTCTCAAGAGTGTCTCAGAAAAACAAGAGCAGAGGTTGTTGCATACAATGATGAACAACTTTCACGTGTCATTTATCTAGAAAGAAAAAGGGGCTCTGCACTTCCTAGCTGGCCTCATTCTGCTGTACACTTCTTGATAAATAGTTTTCGAAACAAAAACATTCTTTCCAAGCTTTTTTTTTAAATTTTGTTTTTAGCTTGATCAAAAATAGGCCAAATTAGACAAACAGAAGACAGTTAAACTTAATAGGAGAATCAGTTAATGTTGTTTCCGTAATCTCTCTTCAAAGACCACACGTGATAAAAACTTGAATTAGTATGGTCACAAGCACATTATTCATACATTTCTTGAACTTAGATGAGCAGTTTAATAAAAAAAAAATGTAACCATCATTGTGGACGCTTACAGCTCAAGCTCTACAAAAAAAAAAAAAAAAGAGGTAGAGTTCTCAAAAATCATAAAGGGCCATACTCGATTATGTTGAACAAGTGTGTCAAGTGGGGAAGAAGTTGTTTTGGAGGCCTGTTTCTATATCTGTCCTGACCCTAGCGTGCCGTACATACCTCACTAATGAATTTAGCATCCTGACACTAGATGCTCTATGTAATTAATAGAGTGGAGGGCCATGGTGGCATCTCCATGCTGCAAGTGACACATAGGTAAGACATTCGCTGAAGCACGGGATTTTTATTTTAAAAACACAGGACCTAAGTGATTATTAAAACACACTTAAAACGGTCCTGTAAATGAAACAGGCTCCCCTGACATCACAGTAGCGGGAGGCCGTGATATTAATCTTTCTGTCAGTCTTATTCATTGAAAAGATAGTATTTGGCCACAAGGTATTTGTAGGTCTTGTATAACGGATCAGTGGGGGGTTATTTGTCTTAAAAAGCCTGCTATTTCTTGTTGCGTCTGTAATAAGTTGCAGTTGACTGAAGTTACAGGAAAGTTGACACTCTGTCAAGCCGCGTTAAGGTTTTAATTAAATTCCGTATGATTGTAGGTGATATAATTAACAATGTTACGTGTAAAAAATATTTCAAAGACTCATAATGTCCTTGTGATCAGATGGTTATCATAAAATATATTTAAAATCAAATATAGAGAACACATTACATTTTTCTAGTGCGCCTCAGAGTGGCTGAGTCCCTCCAACGAAGCCCACTAAAGCACGATGACACATCACAGAAAGCAGATAAAACCACTCCAGCCAAAAGCTCTCCATATATGCTGTAGGAGAGTACAAGCCAGTGCGAGAGCGAGAGCTGAGGGCCTAGTAAGGGAGGCTTGGTGGAATGAGCCTGGTTTGAATAAGCAGCGTGGCTACGGGGAACTCTGGGATAGTCACCAAGTGTGCTGATTAAAGTTGTGATATTAAACAGTGCTGGTTGCTGCTGCCTGCCAAGCCTCTCTCAGTGGCATTTCACATTGTTTAAAAGGCCCAATCGGACTCATCTCCCCACTTGCTGCGCAGTGTTGCTTACATCTTTTTTTTTTTTTCCACCACGGCTGTCTCATATTCTCTCCTCACACCATTTGTTAGCAGGGTCGTAGACTTACTTTAAATAGACTTTTCCTGCATTTCCCAGGTTGCTTTCTGCCTTGGGTTACAGGGTTCGCTTAGTTCTCAAATTGACCATAACAATCAGTGCAGGCGTATGATACTGTGAGCATCATACAGACGACTCTTCAAAGGTAAAAGCTTCAGATTGTGTTTACCTTTTTCTATGAAAGCTGAACTTCTAGTGAACACACGGAGCGCCCCTTCTTGGAAATTCTGCTCTGAACTCATTCAACCCCCTTTAAAAACGTCACAGCAAATCCCAATAAAACTCTGCCATTATAAATATACAATTCTTAAATACTGGGAAGCATGCTCACTTTTCATGAAATATATGACCCAGGCCCCCTGAAAAGGTCAAACTTCAGACGTTGTGGTCACTCCAGGTTGTTACATTTATTATAACACGATTGAACAGATACCAAAGTTACGCACCAAATCGCACTTGAGGAGCCAGCAAATGTTGTAGTTTGATCTCAAAAGTTTGGAATGAGACATACAAAGATTAAGCTAGGGAGGGAGGGAGGGAGAATGAAAAGGCAGCAAGAAAAGTGAGGGACTTTTAGGGGCAGCTGTGTTTTATTAACCCAGTCATAATGCCCCTAAAAATCCTTATTGCTCTTGCAATGGTCAACAAATCTCCTGTTGCAACATGTAGAGGATCTCTGAATGGTGTGTATGGATCCATTACCAACCGCCCGTTGCACTGCAGGGCCAGGGTGCAAGTCAGTGTATATGTATGGATTATATAGGTTACATTCAGTCAAGTCACGGGGCTCACTGAACTGCAGAACACATGAATGGAAGGTTACAGTCTATCAGGAGCTGATGAAATCAAACAGTTACCTTCGTTGAAAGTTTCACAATACGTTTGCTACCGCAGATTAGCACCAAGTTGGAAATGTTAACAAATCTATCTGGGAACTGCGCAGGTAGAATGAAAAGCATGTCTTTACCAACAATACCAATGTTTCCCTTTGTCAGACTTATTTTCCGCTGTCATTATTTTTCTGCCTAAGTCTTCGCGGTTTAAAATGCAGACAGGGGAGTCGATGCTCCGTGTCCTTCGCTATTTTGACTTTGCAATTGAGTGCCGGGGGACAGACTGAAAGACAGAGTCAGAAAGGCAGATAGGCAGGTAGACTGACAAACAGCAAAGCCAGAGCAAAAGAAATCCAGTATGACTTCATACCAGTATGAGCATGAAGATATACAGTACAATCTGGTATAAATACAGACAGGCGGTACGAATACAGTACACAAGTGTTAAAACAGATACACAATGAGATGTCTTGACTAAACAACAGCCGTACAGAGAGAAAGGGAAAATGGCAACCAGGCAGACATGCAGTGATGCAGGCAAACAGATAGATACAAGGAGAGACATCGAAGCAAGCAGGCCATGGAGGACTAGGATCCAGGCCTGGGTGTGGTGTGGTGGGCTGTCGTGGCTGGAGAGCGGGTGGTGTAGAGTGGAGCTCTCGATGTTGGTGAATGAGTCATCGGAGGGAGGCTATTCTGTTGAGTTTCCCTGTGGGACAGTCGCTGCTGAAGGAAGGAAGGAAGAATCCTCTTCACGTTGAGGGAAAAAGAGAGAGAGAGAGAGAGACAAGGGGAGAGGGAGTGAGGGAAAGTGTGGACGATGACTCAGGGCCACGAACCACATGGTGATGGAGAAGGGAGGGAGGAATTACTCATCAGAGCATGTGGAATCTCATACGGCTATCACAGGACTGACAGTGTGCTTCCCCCATGGCTGCTATTCAGCCGCCATCACTCCCTCAGGCACCAACTGAGCGCAAACCAGCCTCACTATTACCAACCGAGAACAGAGGGAAGATGGGGATCAGGGTGAAGCGGGGGTCAAATTCACATGAGAAAACTTTTTTTGATCCTTTCATCAAAGCCGGGTCTCCTCCAGTTTGGCCACCTCAGGGCATCATGAGGGACGATGGACAATAAATTACTGTTTAACTCCCTTATCAGAGCCGAATCCATTCCAGTGGTGCTGAGTCACACGACTTTTTTTCTCCAAATGGCTTCACTCCTGGTCACCTGGCTTTCTGCAGCTTCTGTGTGACTGATGGGAGTATGTTGAAAATACTGTGTCATTATCTGACAAAGTCATTTGAATTTCAGCAGAGGCTATAACAGCCCTCCCGATAAGCATGTTTCAGCTTCAAGTGTCATTCTGGGTATACGAGAATAGATCTTGAGTTTGGCTTGACCAAATGGAGTAGCTACAGTAGTTTCTAGAAACACTTAAGTGTGGGAGGCCAGACCGGCTCGGGTCCTGGTTTTAATCAAAAATGGGAAGTATTATAGGGTGTAAATATTGGGGCATTTTGAAACAAGACTCATGTCAGTCCGTCTGCATATATTTGGGTTTTAAATTGCAGCAAGTTGGTGCAGATCTCTCTGTTGCTGCTCCGAATAAAGCAATAATCTCAAAATGTTTAATCAAAGTAGCTTTTTAAATGGAGAAGAAGTGAAAATGGCTCTATGAATATGTATCTACAGTAGATGGCGAACAGACGAAGTCCAGTAGCTTCTTTTCTTCTCTGCAGCTCAGCTTACTAAACAGCTCTTTCATGGCTGCGTAAATCCATATTTACAGCGATAAATGTGGCACTACAGCCAGCCCGTGGATGACAAAGTTGTACTGAGTAATGACAAGACAGAGAATAGAAACGGGTGAAAGGGAACACAATGCACCGTGGCTTCTCTTTATCTGTTTGAGACTAAGCTGAACCTGTAGATGTCCTTGGATATGGGTGGTGGTGAATTAGGCGTCAACAGACAGCTCCGTGACGGAGGGGGAAGGAGTCAGCGGAAAGCCTCTATGACTGTGTACAACTGCACCCAGGTCTGCTTCATACGTATGCATGTATGTATGTTTGTGTCCTACACGCCTGTCAACAACTTTTTTTGAATTTTTAAATGCATCTGAAGCAAATATGATGTTGATGTGTACACCATGGTGGCATGACTCAACAGGTGAACTGGGCACACCCATAAGACTAGTTTAGCCCCCCCCACCCCCCCACCAGTGGCGGCGCAGCCCCAGATCTTTCTCTAACAGAGGCTGCCATTAGGGTGTGGGCTGACAGCACTTCACCACCAGAAGAACCACTCAAATCCAGAGCAAACACTGCAGACAAAAGGGAGAGGACAAGAAAAACTGGAGCAGACCTTCCCTGTGTGGATTCCTCTAGCACCCCTCTTTAAAAATGAGAATGAACCCTCCTGACCTGCTTTTAGCCAATCAGCCTGTGAGACCTGGATGACTAGAGAAAATAGAGTGTAATCAGCTATCACATATCTGCAATGGTTATCCCCCCTCTTACTTGTAACCCAATTAATGTGATGCAGTTGTTGCAGGCCACTGCCTTTGTGGATCTTCTGGAGTCGCTCAAACTTAGCCTAGTTTTAATGTTCGGTGTTAACTAAATGGAGATTACCGCATTACTAATTTAAAAGAGGTTGCATCACACAATCTAGTTATCATATGCTGTAGAAAATTGTTCTTACTAAATATTTACACCCCGGTCACTGCCAGGTGTAACTGTTGTGCAGCTAACTGAATTAACTGGTGACTGAGCCTGTGTAGCTTGAGTATCATGTTAGCAGAGCAGCGCAGCAGGCACAGGATTGTGTGTAGGTCACCCGCATTTTGGCAGCGCTCAGAGCCCAACACACAATCACTGTAGTTATGTGTGTAAAACAGAAGAAAATAGACTTAAACAGCTGGATTGATTAAAATAGGAGTACATCTGTTCCATCAGACATGCAAGACAGGCTGAAAAATGTGGCTGAAATGCCTCCTGTGTAGACATGCCGTAAATGACCAAATAACTTCAGTTAGATTAGAATAATCTGATATTTCCCACTAATTTTAAACTGCATGAATACTAGTAACTCTGAAACAAATGTAACTCTTTATTTGCACATAAAACAAAGTGATACTTACATTTCCAGTTAAGTTTAAAATATCCTTTGCCCCCCTAAAACTTAACTTTGGAAGTTATTATACAGCTTGTGAGGCTACAGTGACTTTCTTTTTACATAGATAATTCATTTTTATCCCAAGTCTATAATAGCTAAGATATTCTTAAAGTTTTAATAGTGTAACCCAATTTAGTAAGTCACTAGCTTGTAACTAGCTACTACTTATTAAAAGTTAAGAAGAACTTAACTAGGACCCTTAGTTTTACATTTATGAATAGCTGGTGCAACGCAGTCCTGGTCCTGTCAAAAAAACTTTTTGATGTGAGAGATCCAATTATGGATTCCAGCATCATAAATAAACTCTGGAGTAAACAAATTCCAGTTGCTCCGTTTGAAAAGATCCCGCAAAAGTATGCAGGAATTGTAAACAAATAAAATAACAGGGCTGTGCTGCACACTGCAGTAAGTTTAGGTGGTAGGCAGACTGAAAGGTCAAAATAAACACCACACATAACTCCCAGGTTTCAGCTATAGGTGTAGCAGTTTGTCACACACATATCGAAATGAGATCTCAGACTCAGGCCTCAGGGGTCAGCAATGTGTACACACAAATGTATACTCAGTGACACTCACTCACAAATGCACACAGCCAGACACATTAACTCTCCAAGTCTGAACTCGGCTTTACTCACTGTTTGCTTTTCATATGGAATGTCAAACTGCTTGTAGGTATTGAACTTTTCTGCACCGGGCTGCGTTCAGTTCAATTGGCAGCTGGGCCTAATCTTCCACTGTTTGTCTTTGTGATTATGTTTGCATATACATACGCATAGGGGCCGTTTCATATTTAAAGTGCTGATGTTTGTATAGTGAGAAACTATCTGCTATAGTATGAGGAGAAATGCAACCCTTATAGTTTAGAGTTGCTAGACTACCTGTGCTTGAGTTCAGCCGAAATATTTTGAGAAGTCATTGCTCCTCTCCTCTCCCCTTGCTCTTGCCCACCATCAACCGGGGCATGTTGGCTTCCAGTTGTTTTCTGGCTATTTGGGGTCAACGATGCATGTTGGCAGACCTCATCGGCACTTTCTCTTTGCATTGCAAAATCTGTTGGAAGCTGAACTCGGCTCAGCATTTGTGTGCCCTGTGTTGAGTAACAATGAGCTCCGCAGGGCGATTGGCAGATGTCTGTTTGATGCTGCAGATACAGTCATGCCATTGTGTGGAGTCAGCAGTGAGTGTGTGTGTTCTCGTGTGCATGTGCACAAGGGGTGAGGAAAAAGCGGGTGTTTGTTTTGGCACAAAGATCATTTGCCAAAGAAGTGGCTCCACTGCCAAAACTTACCCAACAAACCTGCGGCACTGAGTGTTTTATCTCTTCAACCTCTTCAGTAGTCATAATGGAGAGATGGCAATTTTACTCCCTGCACCCACCTCTTCACAGCTCTTTTGTGAGCCAAGAGGGCTAATGGTGAACCGTGGTAGGCCTATTTCAGTGTGGTCTTGTTTGAAATAAAAAATCAGACAGCAATAGAGTTAAGCTGCTGTTTCCCTAAACTTCTCTGTATCATTTGTAGTCAAACAAGGGGACGGAGTAAACATTTTCAGCCCATCAGGGGCGTGACAGAGCCTCATGGTCTCTCTGATCTTCTCTTCTACTCATTGTGGCTCACTTTAAGGCCCTCTGGACTGCCAACATCCTCCAGTCCAGAGGGCCTCTGTGCCAAGCTCGGCTCTGAGGATATTACAAAAAGGGAATAGCCATCTTCCCCAAAACCTTCTTCCATTACAGAAATGAGGTTTTCCGCTTCTATCGAAACTGTCAATGGAAGTTATTCAAGCCACTTGGAAAACATCAATTGCTGCTTTTTCGGTCTTTATGTTGGCAGAATCATCAGTCACGGGGGCAGCATGATCCTTCCATAGTTGGTTTTCAAAAGAAAGGGAGAGTGCGTGTGTGCATGTGCTTTTATACCCTTGATACTCTTTGGTGTTGTATGTAAGTATTGTTGATCTGCAGAGCACATGTGCAGCGGACAGGTCAATGAAATATCAACATCTACTTTGGTTTTGTAAGTGTAACCTTTGCAACTGATGTGTACATGAATACTTTTGCCTGTGTGCGTGTGGAGTATATATTTTAAAGTATCGAATGAAGAGCTGTTTTATGTTGGCAGCAGAGTGATAGGAGCCACAATGTGACAGGCAGGCCCGAGGCGACCTTAAGCGCAGCAATGTGCCTTCTTGGAACTTCCTTCTCATTCCTTGGGCATAAGAACAGTGGTGCAGCGTCTGACTGACTCCAAAACCAACAGTTTTGGAAATATCTGTTACATCTACATCCCAAATATTCAGATGTCCATTTATGATAGTCTTATTTGGGTTGACAGTGTTTTATTTTTCTTCCTTCATGCCTCATGTGTTTTCTTGTCATACTTGGCCGTTTTTGTATTGACTCATCTCCTCTGCATACAGGAGGGGTTATTTTGGGCCGTGCGAAAATACACAATATATACCACATACAGTATGACTACATGAAGGAACAGTGCATAGTTTTTTTTTAATGCTAGATTGATAGTTAACTAACCTTGTCATGTCATCACTTGTGACATCAACTACTCAGCTGAAAATCATTCTTAAAGGAATAGTTTAACATTTTGGATAATATGCTTAATTGCTTTTTTGCAGAGATTTAGGTGAGAAGATCAATACCACTCTCGTAATTGTCAGGTAAACATTAAGCTACCACGAACAGCCTCTTAGCTTAGCATACAGAGTGGAAATGGGGAAACATCTAACCTAGCTCTGTCCGAAGTTAACAAAAAACACCTCTAAAGCATCGCTAAAGCTCAATGTTTAACATGTTATTTCTCACTAGTTTAATCTGTACAAACACAGAAGTGTAACTAGAATTACCGCTTTGCAGCTGTATGCCTCTCCCAACCAGTCAAGTTGCAGGAAATATGGTCACAATCTCCCCTTCTGTTCCTGAGTTATGGCATTGAATAATGGCCAGAAAAGTATTTTTGCAGAATGTTAGGATATAAAATTTTATCATTTCAACATTGTATCCCATTAGACATTTGTGCATATGGACTATTGAGTTCTGGCCAAAAACGTGTTTTGTGAGGTCACGTGACCTTGACCTTTGACCAAATTCTAATCAGTTCATCCTGATTAGAAATTTGAATGTTTGGTTTCAAATTTGAAGAAGTCCCTCCGGGTGTTCCTGAGATGTCGCATTCACAAGAACGGGACAGACGCAAGATCCCAGTGACCTTTGACCTTTGACCAACGAAATCTAAAGTGCTGGTAGATGGATTTTGCTACATTTGGACAGAGCCAGGCTGAGCTAACCGGCTGCCAGCTCCAGCTTCTGTACATATTTACTGTAAAGACACAAGAGTGGAATCTACCTTCTCATCTGCTCTTCGCAAAAATCAAATAAGCGTACTTCCTAAAATGTCGTACTATTCCTAAATGGGTTCAGTATGCCTAAAAGAAACTAGTACTTCTGAACACATCTGAAGGCAAAAGTGTTTATGCTTGTTTTGAATGGCTACACTTGAATTCAGGGTGAAAAGCCTGCTGTCATCGATAGGAGCAGAACACAATGAATCAAGGAATAACCGCACACATTCAGACAATCTCTCCTCAAAGGTATTAATGCCGCTGCACAAGGCTGTATACACAAAAAGAGACCTGTACTTAGAGTTTGAGAGATAAGTTCAAACCCTGCCTACTTTATCACTTCTGCACACCTGGCCAATCGCTGCATGAAGTAGGCATGCTGTTGGATTGTCAGTTCTGGATAGTTACAAAAATTGTCAGGCGCAGCCCAGGTGTAAGAGCAGGAGGTTTCAGACGCCGTTCAACTTCGCTTGAAGCATACCGATGCCTTTAAGTGGAACTACAACATCACGAGTCTGTTCAGATTCTGAAATACTGATACAGCAATGAATACCTGCTTCAAAGCCTGATCTCTCATTCTCTCAGTTCACTCACGTCTGGGGACATTTCAAACTGTGTGCTTAATTGTCAAATAGCCTCTGGCTGTATTAAGCAAGGAGAGGATAAAGACGTTTCAAGGCAACATCAACTGAGGAGACAGAGGCTAAAATTAATGCAACAAGCATTGAGTACTTATCTTGCCAGTAGAGCCTTAGCAACAGCTACAGTTGTTTCATAAATCAACTTGGCATAAAAGCACATTAACATAACAGAATAAACATTCCCCTCTTCCCAAGGCTGTATCGGAGGATGGTGGTGGGGGGTCAGAGGGTGATGGAGTTTGGTGGATAAGCTCAGCTCAACTCTGTCAGTGCGCCCAGATTCCCCTCATCGCTCCCCGCCCCGCCACCCTCCACCCATCCATGTTAACTTGCTGTGTGCAGAGCTAACAAGTCTGTATCTAAAAAGCTATTGAACCTTGGGTGACTTGATTTCATTTTTTAAAATGTCAAAAGTTTGAATAAGCACCCTTTTATACAATAAGCACTCCCTCCAGGAATAATTAACACAAATTCAACCATTCCTCAGATTATTTGTGTGCATTTTCAGTTTTGTCTGAAGAAGGCTTGCAGGTTTTCCCAGTGACTGCATTTTCTCACATAAAATAATCCAATTCAGAACCACCACTACAAGCATGGGTCAAATAAAATCAAACCTTGAACTTAACAAACTTAATTACAAATCCGGTAATGCCCCAAGGAATTTTTAATTCCTCTGATGTTTGATTCTTAAGCAATGTTTCACTTCCAGGCTGTGCATCAATCTCAGTGAGCTTGGACAATTGATATCTGATTGAAATCTCATTTGTAACCTTAAATCTACACTTAACCAGTACCTTCTTAATAGCTCAAAGTAACCATCTGATTGATGATTTATGGAGCTGGTTGGGAGTTGCACTTGGCATGCAAGATGGTTCTGCATGATTCGATCTGATTATGCACTTTATTTTATATATTTAACATAACAGAGCATGTCACATTTGTCAGTTGTCAAACTAGGTGAGAGAAGGCCAGAAAATGAATAGTCCCAGATACAGCAACAGTTGACTTCTAATATGGCACAATAAAAGGTACAAAATGAGTAACTGTCACACCCGAAGCTCATTTTTGTTCCCTACATCTGCTGGGTTGGGTCATTATTTGATCTAATAGTGTATCCTGTAGTCTGATCCCAGCATACATGTAAGAAGCACCAGCTGAAACATCTGAAAACCATTTTTACTCTTATTGGAACTTAATACACAGGTATTAACAATGACGTCTAAAATCTTGAAGCCATTTTTAAACATGGTTTAAAATAATTGGTTTAATATTTATGGTAAAATAACTCAAAAAAGGTCATCAAATACATTGCTGTTTCTCAGGAGAGTAGCCACATATTAAATCGGTAATGGCTGCAAAAAAAAAAAATATATATATCACAAATGATCTCTGCAAGATCTTGATGAGACAGGATAAAGCAAATGCTGAGGAGAATCAGCTTTTTAATATATTTATTTTAAATCTGATTAATCTTTTCATGTGTTGTTTTCAGTTGCCTGCTGTGGTGCTGCTGTGAACCTGGCTGTGTCCAACTTGCGCCTGTGAGCAGTTAGCATATAGAAAGATTTGTGATGCAGCCATAGGCATGTTGTTTGTTAGCGAAGTAAGAGCGTTTACATGAAGAGTGGAGCTCACATTTCCAGTTTTCAAACTGTTTTGGAAAGCCAGAGCAGTGATCTAAGATTGTACATGTCAGAATACATAATTTGATTGTTGGCTCAATAGAACGTAATAATACTAAACTCAATAATACCAACCCAGCAGAGACTGTGACTCCATTTCAGAAATGCTAATATAGTTAATTTAGACAAGTAGTGCACTGTGCCCAAAAAAAAAAATCTTAGCCAAAAAAGCAACTCACTAAGGTTTGGAAAGGGGGGCCAGTTCTAAGGCACTTTTTTTTCTCTCAGTCTCATGTTGCTGACAATCAGGTAGACAAAAATCACATTTGTATGTTGGCTGAAAATCTAGGTAACAGTATTTTATTCTGACTGTTATATTACGAGAACTTACTTGGATAGACTTTGGCAAGGCACTGTAACACTGCTGCAGATACTAATATATTTAGCGTCACTTTGGGAGTCGTTTCAACTTCACCCCAGTCCACTCTTTGTTGTCAAAGCCAGTAGGGGCTGTATGAAAAAACTCTGTCTTAACCAAATTTTACTCTCTGTAGCTGGTAAGCACCACAACAACGGTCTTGTTCTTTGTGTGATCTGGCTGGCTCAGGCTCAAGGGGATGTGGCATGTTGTAGGCATCAAGATAATTAACTGGTCACAGTCTAATTTTCCTGGAAGTTGACTGCATTAGCCAAATTCTTCTCCATTCTCACCTCTTTTTGTCCTTTTTTTTCCTTACTGGCAACTGTCACACAGAAAGCTTTGGAGTGGGTGTAAATAAGACGATGTGCATGCTTAATGAGCAAGAGTAAAAATGGCTTAATTCTTGTTTTAGTAGTGTAGCTCTGCTCACTGAACTGAATGTCAAGGCAGTGGAATAGCTTAAATAAGTTGTCTGTTAACACGAAGAGATGAAAAGTGACATTTGTTGTTGTGTCAGCCAGGCTGTATCTGTTTAATTTCATACTTTTCTATGAAAAATTCCAAAACATCTGCAACCAAACAGAGAGATTTCACTCTCTGAAATCATTTGTCAAACAGATTAATATCTGGCTATGACTTGCCAAAAGGATATAATGGGTCAATATTAAATACTGACAGTCACTTCTTGTCAGTGAGATGTACAGTTCTGTAAAGTAAAAGGGAGAAAAAAAGAACAAGAAGTCAGGAATGGTCTTCTACTCTCAGATTTACAACCGCAGGGTCACCAGTGGAAGTGGAGCTGGAGCAGAGTGGTGCAGAGCTCCCCTCCTCCCTCCTGGCTTCTTTCGCCTCCCATGCTCCCTGCTCCCACCCAATTTTTTTGCTCTCCGTTACTGTATATGGGTCGTACTGCGTTTGTGTGTACATGCAGGTGAATATGTTCTCTTTTCCGATGAGCATATGGAAAGAAGTACTCAAACCCCTTAACCTTAAAGTAAAAGTAGCAACACAGTGGAACAAGGCTGTATTTAAAGTAAAGGTCATGCTTTTAAGCTACCTATACTTAAGTGAATGTATCTAAGTGTTAAACCTAAATGTAGTTGTTTGTCAAAAAAGCCCTCAATCTCACAGTTGAAAATTATTTTTTCATTATCCCATTAGAAGTTGTTCTACTGTTGTAGCTCAAGCTATATACAGTGCGTGGGTGATTGAACTCATACAGTGCACCGTGTTTTATGAGCTTGTATGTTTTGCATGTGAAACCCTTTTTTTTTCCTCTTGTAACTTCAAATTACAGACTTATGATGGCATTGAAAAGTTCATTCAATGTTGGAGAAAAATACTTCTAAAAGTACCCTAGCATTTCACATCTGTTATCTGTGTGCATATGTGTGTCGATCCATGAATCCATGAGCCTCATGTGATCATTTCCAGTATAGAATCTATATAGTCCACTTTGTTGGATGATCCTGCCAATGTGGTGCAGTTCATTCCTTCAATACGGAAAAAGTAGAGGTTCAAGAGATATTCTAAATTACAAGACAAGAACTAACATTGACAATTATTGCAACTTTGCCATCTCAAACTGAACCACAGTGCAAGGTAATATTTATAATCACCAGTAAGAGGTATTCTTTTTCTTTCCGAAAAAAAAGAAAAAAGACCCCCCCCCCCACCTTTCAGCGAAGCTGTAACAAAACATACTTGGTTTTATTAGTCCCAGAAAATCCTACTGAATCTTGAATCCTTGTCCCCACTAGTTTACCTGTGCACCCCATGAGAAGTCACTACTGTGTCAGTCCAGGCAGGATGGCAGGATGTTTTTGATGAAGCAGTGGGCTTAATTTAGGTCCAAGCACTCTCAGTATCTGTCATCTAACTCCCAACGATCTCAACACACAGTACTAGAGGCGTTTATGTGTGTGTGTGTGTCTGTGTGTGTGTATGTGTATATGCTCATGTTTATTCAGGCAGGCGGGTTATAAATTCAAGAAATGTACACCGACACTTTGTCATCCTTAAAAGACTAGAAATGTGAAGACATGCCTATCCTCCTTTAGACTTAATAAAAAATAATAATTATAATTGCAGCTTTACGACAGAATGTAGTGATTGGACCTCTATTTGATGGCTTTTAAAAAAATAATCCCATTAACCCTGCCAAACACTGAAAATCTTGATTTTTTTCCTCTAAAAGGAATTGGCTTAGTTATAGCTCCTGCTTGGCCATAAAATAACCAAACAGGCATAAGGCATTGCCAACAAACCAGCAAAAGCAAAAGACGAATGCCAACAACCCCTGCCAAAGACTTCAGCTTGCACCCAGTGTTCTCTTCCTGGTACACAGAGAAATTTTCTGCCTACCTCTTTGAATTACGCAATTTTTCTGCCTGCATGAAAAATGTTTCTATTCGTAACACTTTTAAATGAGAAAACTCTGTTGTAAAGCCAACATACTATATAATGTCATTACATGAACCTACATTTTCTGGCCCTGTCTCTAGGCCTGAGGTTCGATCTGTGTTTGATGAGTGCATGTGCATGCTAAAAAGAGCAATGTGGTTCTTGAAAACGCTGCAAGAGAATCTCGTGATGCTCTAACCTCGAGCTTCTCGTCATTTTAATGTTGCATTAAATGAACATACTCTGACTTGTCAAACGACTGCACAGGGTGCTGAGAGGAGAGGCGGTGTGGTCGTCATGTATCCATAACGAATGGAAAGAAAGGAAGACCACACAGGGGCATGGTCAGATCAGGTTGTCAGAGACCATATTTAAAATCTGGGTCAGAGTCCAGCGCATAACCTCTCTCTCAGTGCTCTACACTCCCTCCTCTGCACCCCATTTCTCTATTATCCCATCCCACTTCCCCCCTCTTTTTTCTTTTCACGCTCTCCCTACAGCTTTATCTCCTCGGCCACTTACACTACACCACTACATATCCACATGTCCTTATTTCATTCACTCTTTCTCCTCCCTTCTCGTCTCTCTGCCCCTCCATATGCTGTGCTTGCCGTGTGCCTGGCCACAGAGGCAGCAACTTTGCCGTGCGCCTGTATTGGGTTTCACATGCAGCATTTTAGGATTAGGATCTTATTAGTCTGACTATAATGAATAAGAAGATGAGCATTACATTTAAAAATTTAGTAACAATCTAAAAATGTAATATTTAAATTTAGGAATTATTTAGAATACAATGATGGATTTTTAACTATTGCTCATCTCCAATGAGGAATTAAGAAAATTCGAGGCGGGTGTAAGGAATAGCCATATGATTCATATTCAGGTCCAGTGGCAGCAAGATGACTGAGAATTATGAGTGTTACAATAAGCCTATTCATTAGTACTTTATAACATTTAAGTAAAAACAGACACAGCTGGTTCTGCAGTGCTCACAGAGGACTTAAAATTCACAGACTTCTATTATATGGTAAACAATACAAGACCAAAAAAAAAAAAAAAATTCAGAGTAGGGTCTTGGACCGTATTGTAAAGAAATAGTTGTGTTTTGCGTACTATGCTTGATAGGCTTTAGTCTCATTGCTTTGCATTTAATAAACAGACTAGTCCAGGACACGTTTAGCTTAGCACACTGATAGAGGTATGGGGGCAAAGCTAGCCTCTAACAAAGAAGAGAAAAGAAAAAACTTCCAACAGCACCAAAATTATTTTTATCTGTATGTTGTATCTCGTTACCTGGCAAGCCAGGTACCAGTACATCCAAGAATCACTTTTGTGCATTTGTTCTGATTCTTGTCACTGTGCAAAGCCAGTAACTTTGAGATGCTACATACAGCCACTGGGCGCAGCTGATGTTAGTCAGGGAACATCTCCAATGCATAGGTTAACTGCTTGTTATATGACATCGTCTTGCTTTGTTTTCTACATGTGTAAAATGTAAGACCTTTTTGGAATTGTTCAGTGCAACTTTGATGGAGCTATGCCAGGTGTTTTCCGTTGACTGTTTTACGCACACAGATTAAGTAGAGTTTTTAATCTAATCTCTGGTAAAAAAAGCAAATGCGTTTATTTACTAAAATGCCAGAGTATTCTGTAAGTTAAAACCATAAGTTAACCACTTGAGTCCTTAAAACATTCTGCATATGTCTAGTTTATTCTTAAAGGTTCATTCCCTTTTGTTTCTGAAGCTTTGGACCACAGTTTAATGTATTGCTGCTTGGAAACTGTTAAACAGCCAGTGTTGGAGTTTGATTTAAGATTTGAGCGGTGCCAAACTGCTGCCTATTCTCTAAGGCAGACATTGCAGGCCTGCAGCAACTACAACAGTAATTTTGCAGCCATTCATCATGTGAAAATGGCAAACACTGTACAAATCAACTGGCATAAATGTCCGTCCTCCTTTTCAGCTCGATGGCTCAGAACCTATTGTGGAGCTTAAATGGCTGCCAACAATAAGACATAATGACATTGTCCTGTTTTCATGCTGGAGGCCTCCCAGTAAGGAGTTCTCTTGAATACCTCTTCGGCGTGACATGGAGACGCGCCCGCAACCACCAGCGGAGCCGAGCTGAGCTGCAGAGTTTCTTTAGAGCCCTGCTGAGACCTGCCAGACCCGCAGTTTTCCCTGCCAGGGGCCTCGGCTCGCAGTCAGAGTGAGTTACAACCCATGCTCCTGACACACACACACGCTAATACAGAAACACACACACAAACTGATAGCTTAAACGTGTACAGTATGAAGGCATGCAGGAACATAAACGGAACACATAGTGAAGTATATGTGCTCAACCATAAACCAATACTAACTCAGACCAAAAAAAATAAATAAATACACATATACACACATTATGTATATATATATACACATTCATATATACGTATACGTATACATACATACATATATACGTATATATAAATATACGTATACATATATATACATACATATATACGTATATATAAATATACGTATACATATATATACATATATATATATATATACATATAGATACACACACACACACACACACACACACATATATATACGTATACACACACACACACACACACACACACACACACATATATATATATATATATATATATATATATATATATATATATATTCAAACACACATCCTGATGCATAATGATACCACAATAACAGTGAGCGTAGCATTATTGGACCAGTTAGTACATGAGGAGTGCCAGTGCATGCACAGCTACTCATGTCCCTAACCTTTTTATTCAAGTTAGCACCACAGTGACCTCTGGAACTCACACATACTCCCACGAACAGAGAGACAGCATATGTAAACAAAATAAATTTGTGCCAAGCTTCACACATGCAATAAAGTGAGCATGTCCTCCTACAGGAGCCCTATCTGGCGGGGTTAGTTTAAGGTCAAGGTCCGACAGCTGCTGGATCAGCTGGATTGATCCGTCTGAGTAAACATGTGGGGTGGAAATGAGCATGTTCGTGATTAAGGGCTTAGCAGAAGGTGTGTGTGTGTGTGTGTGTGTGTGTGTGTGTGTGTGTGTGTGTGTGAGTGAGAGAGAGAGGAAGCATCAATATATGACTGTATATATACTGTGTAGAAAATAGTAATGTGTATCAGCTGCATAGGTGTGTCAGTATGTGCTTCTAAATTAATGTTTTTTCATCATGGCTCAGACAGAATCACTTACATCCTGAGGTAAATCATGTAGTCTGTGTTTGCTGAAGAGAATTGATCCCATAAGCTCCTGGTTCAGTGCACATGTTTTTTTCTCTTTTTTTTTTCTTTACTTAAAAAAATGCATATAAGCCAATGCATTACATGAAATACATGTTTTAATGGTTTCCTTTGCCATACCCTTACACTACCAGTGAAAAGTTTTAGAACACCTAAATTTTCTCATTTGTTAGTGAAATTTACATAGTGTAATGTCTCAGTGTACTCTGAAATTAAAGCTTAGGAAAAATACATAATTAAGATTTTAGAAAAATGAATCATGGAATCTTTTTTTTTTTTTTTTAAAGATTCATATTTGAGCATTTTTGCCTCTAACAACAGTGACAGTGGAGACTGACACAAAAGGCAGAGGGGAGAGAGGGGATGACATGCAGCAAAGGGCCGACAAGAACCCAGCCTGCTGTGTCAAAGACTCAGCCCTGATATATAGTATACGCTTAACCAGGTGAGCTACCGGTGCATCCCAGAATCATGAATCGTAAATCCTAAATTTAATCGAAGTTTTTGAGTCATCCAGCAGCCAAACACACTCATGCTGTTCTTTCTACAATGGAAATGAAACATTGTTGGGAAAGTTCTTCCTTA
This sequence comes from Xiphias gladius, assembly GCF_016859285.1. Lineage (NCBI taxonomy): Eukaryota > Metazoa > Chordata > Actinopteri > Istiophoriformes > Xiphiidae > Xiphias > Xiphias gladius. The sequence continues at coordinate 19,516,100 of NC_053414.1, read as the reverse complement.
CACTGTTGCTGAAGTTCCCACAAATGTGTTACACTTGTAGTTTGCTTTGCTTTCACCTTCTGTCCAGTTCAACCCAAATCAGCTCAATGGGGTTTAAGTCTGGAGACTGTGCTGGTCCTCCATCATGTGAAATCACCGTCTAGTTATTTTCTTCTAATGTTTTGGGTCATTATCTTGCTGTAGGATGAACCCCTGACTAACCAGTCTGTCTTCCTTTGTTACCTGCCTTTTACTCACCATGCTAATAGCAATATACAGTACTACTTCCTGCTGTACAGTATTCTCCTAACAATGCATCAGAGAGTGTAGTAACAGTTTGTTCCAACACTGTCTTTGTCCAGTAATCAAGAAAAGTTGGGGCACCTGTAAAAATAGTCTCCAATAACTTTAAAGATTTCATTTACTTCAGTTGCTGCAGGAAAGCTTTAAGGGAACCAATTTCTTAATCCCTGAAAAAGGCCTGTTTTCTTTGAAATTGACATGGTTTTTCAGTTTTTTTTTAATCTAAACATTTGAGGAAACTACCACAAAGACAAACATCACTGAACCATATGCCAGCGAAATCTCCTCAAAGGTATGGTTAAGTTTTTGAACATTACTAACAACATGATTGAAATCACTGATTAGACCTCAGGGGTCTCTGAACATTCAGTGCCAACTTTTTTTTTTAAAGGGAAGATTGTACTCATTTAGTTAAGGTGTGGTAACTAAAAACACCTGGTTAAAGGGGAAGTCCCCTGATTTTACACACCACAGTCTGTTTAAAGGTTGCTGGGAGTACTACTGTTTATGTCAAAAAAGTTGTATAAGCCTTTCGTGGCTCCATGAGGAGCGGCCTAAAATCTGATAAATTGCCTCAAGTGATGTCACTTGGTTGGGTCCGAAATCTACAAGTGTGAAAATGAAAAAAATCTGGGGGTGTGGAGTTAGAAAGAAGTGAGTATATCAGACCGCTTCTCATCATTGCATGAGGCTAACGGCTCAAGGCTACATTAACCACTACTAGCATAACAAACCTGAATCTCTGATTGAAATGTCAGTGGTTAAGTTGCATTGCAGATAATGTAGGCGCCAGGTTTTGACAAGGAAGGAGACTGTGTGGCATTAAAAAAGACACTATCTCTGGTTCTGCTGCATGAATTTTGATCCTTTTTTTTTTTTTAATTTAAAAACTGTAAGTGCAACATTGTTAGAGGAATGCAATCCTAAATCGGTGGAGTACTCTTTTAAGTTCAGGGAAAGCTGATGTTCATGTTAACATATTAAAATATTTATATGAGGAGGCTGTAAACGAATTATGTCAAGTTTGGAGGCCCCAGCTCAAACTGAGCTTGGCAAGGATCCATTAGGGTCCATGAAGAGGAACAGCCTCTTCACTAAAAAGCCTTGCCCAGACCCTACATGACACAATGCACATGTCTGGATAAGTCCAGTGTGGTTGTTGTATACACTGCACAAATCAGTGGGAATTTGCTTTCAAATTTGGTAGTGGCTAATTATTTCATGTAGCGCCTTCAATTATAGAACATGGCTGTCATTCCCTTTTACAGCTGAGCTGTATCTGGACATAACCAAATTTAGCACTCACATGAGGGCTGACATACTGTTTTTGTGCTGGCTCTACAAAAGTAGCTCACAGAAGTAATATACTGTGTGGGTGCATGACTAGCTATAAGGCTTGTGTCTACATTAATCCCAGGAATGTTAATGTGATATAATTGTAATGTAATATAACACGGCGTGGGTTTGGAGTAGAGTCCCCCGGAGCAGAGTTAAGGTCTTAAAGTACTAAAAAGCCTTGCCCCAGACCCTACACACCCACTCACAAGGACAGAGCATCTCTCTTCCAGCCCAGCACATGCTTTCATACTTTGGCTATGCAGCAAAGAAACATGCACTTGGACACACCAACAAAGATAGACCTAAGAAAAGGATATGAACCTAAACAACAAACATATGTTTCTCCTATGAAGATGAGCACAAAATGTACCCAGCCACAGATGTCAATGCGTCCGCTCTCCCTAGCTCAAACGAACACATACACAACTGAACACATCCCTGTTGTCTTCTGTTGCTCGTCATGCAATGAGCAGCACATGACTTAAATCGGGTGTGGTGCATGACCTGTTATCAGACAAAAGCGTCCCACAGAGAGAGCTGATGGGGGAGACTGTGCCTCCCCGCCTGTCCTGTCTGTCGGCAGTCATGAGGTCTCCATCGCGTTCGCCACGCCGTGTCTCGTGGTTCAAAGCCCATAAAATGTTTGAGCTAAAAAATCCCCTGCTTTTAAAACATTCAACTGTGGCAGCATGTTGTCAATAAATCAGCTGCTTAGCCTGGGGAGAGTGGCATTAACCGAGTGGAAGGAAGTGCAAAAGACTTGGTTTTTTATTTCATGCATTAACCCTGAAGCCTCAACATGCTTTCCAGTCATGCAAAGTTAAATGCAAATATTCCAATGACAGAAGTTGTATCCTGCTGTATCTCACTTACTGATCTCTTTTTAGTGTCTTGGTGATTAATTCATATCACTTAACTGTCATAATGATTACAATTACAAGACAAATCTACTCAACAAAACTGGTCATACCTTACCTTATTTAAGTGTCTGTCACAGGACTAACTTTCCAGCAGTAATAATGTTTTCACTGAAACTTCTGCAACAGTTTTGGAGCCCAATAAGGATAACTCTTATGAAAATACCATATATTTTATGTTGCATGCTGGGTTTCATAAGCAGGCAGTTAAAATGCTTTTGCAGGTGTTAAAATGGCTAATAAGGAAAAATATTCCACCACCAGTGAAAAGTTATCCTTTAGAAATCAGTAGGACGGAGGCCAGCGAGAAGAAAAGGAGATCACTTATAAAAGTTTACTATTGAACATCCCCGCTTCGATTTGGTTGATAGATGAAACAGGCTGTCAAAGTGTAACCAAAAGGGTGAAATCCAGTTGAGCAGAAATGTGTGAGGGTGTGTGTGTGTGTGTGTGTGTGTGTGTGTGTGTGTGTGTGTGTGTGTGTGTGTGTGTGTGTGTGTGTGTGTGTGTGTGTGTGTCTCATTGTAAAAGCCAGCCGTCCCATCACAAGGTATCGTCATTGAGAGGCAATGCCCCCAGGCGGCTGGCCACAGTCTACCCAGGGCACTTTAAATTAGAGTAGTGTTCACTAACACAAGGTTAGTGGGTTCATCCACTGTGGAGATATGAAAAGGGCCAATTGTCTGGTGCAGAGCTGATGGCTGCATGAAAATCAAGTGAAGAAGCTTTGAATCGCAGGCCTGTATGTGGCCATGGCTAATTGTGGAATGAATCGAAGAACCAAAAGACGAATCAAAGGATGTAAAGGCAAAAACTAAGATAAACGGCTGCATAAATGACTGTCCCTTTGAGTGATGTCTGCTTTCAAGAATTAAATACTTCATTAAGGAAAGTAGGGTTTGTAAAGTGTTTATTCCTGGATTATGTATGCTCATTATGTGTAATATGTTGTAATAAAGATTCTGTTCAAAATATTAACTGTGTTGTCATCTGTGTGTAGAACAGTAGTTACTGTTTAACTTTTAATTTTAACTTAAATGGAACTGCCTCAATTGCCTCTTATTCAGATTATGTTCTGCATTTATACATATATATATACACATGTACACACATCCACCCATTTGTAGGTATTTAAATGATAAAGCTGGTGTTATTTTGTATTTTTCCATGTCAACAAATTCCATGAAAAGACAAAACTAACAATGTGTTTTATATATTTTTTGACCTGCCTGCCATGTTTGTGGCTCTCAGTCCCCAACCCATTGGTTCATTGTGTTATTGGTTCCTACTAAATATACCTTTAAAATTAACATACTCAAACAGGAGTAAATAGTGCATTTCTTGGGGACGACTTTCCCCTTCAGAATAATATGCATTTGGTGCTTTGGTAAGCATTTATGGCAGCAGGATATTGTATGTGGGATCAACTCAAAAAAAAAATATAGTTCTTATGTTCCGCGTGATGAAGGAACATGTCACCCAGTCCAAAAGTGTGGCTTACTGATGTGTTTTTAATAGTTTCTGGACAATAATGGAGGTCTATGGCACAGGGAAATAAACTGTATCAGGCTTTAACTATACAGACAACACTTAATAGTAGCACTAATTCATTGTTAGTTTTGTTTTTTTCATAGGATTTGTTGACAATAAGACAAGTGTAGAATAATTCCAGACTTGAAAATATTTCCCAAAAAAATAGCACACCTGACAGGTCATCTGACCATCTCACCTATGTGAATTTTACTTGTATAAATGTAGGTTCTTTATTAAGCTGTGCGTAGTTACTAATATCATGAAGGGCTACCACAGGCTGAAATGCTTGTACCATGTTCCTAATAAATACAGTACAATGACAAGTATGATTGATTCATTTGCCTAAATGCAGGTGTCACATGCAGCTATAGCCTTTCCATTTACAATGAGTAGTCAAAAAGCAGTTAAAATGCTTTTGCAGGTGTTAAAATGGCTAATAAGGAAAAATATTCCACCACCAGTGAAAAGTTATCCTTTAAATCAGTAGGACGGAGGCCAGCGAGAAGAAAAGGAGATCACTTATAAAAGTTTACTATTGAACATCCCCGCTTCGATTTGGTTGATAGATGAAACAGGCTGTCAAAGTGTAACCAAAAGGGTGAAATCCAGTTGAGCAGAAATGTGTGAGGGTGTGTGTGTGTGTGTGTGTGTGTGTGTGTGTGTGTGTGTGTGTGTGTGTGTGTGTGTGTGTGTGTGTGTGTGTGTGTGTGTCTCATTGTAAAAGCCAGCCGTCCCATCACAAGGTATCGTCATTGAGAGGCAATGCCCCAGGCTGACTGGCCACAGTCTACCCAGGGCACTTTAAATTAGAGTAGTGTTCACTAACACAAGGTTAGTGGGTTCATCCACTGTGGAGATATGAAAAGGGCCAATTGTCTGGTGCAGAGCTGATGGCTGCATGAAAATCAAGTGAAGAAGCTTTGAATCGCAGGCCTGTATGTGGCCATGGCTAATTGTGGAATGAATCGAAGAACCAAAAGACGAATCAAAGGATGTAAAGGCAAAAACTAAGATAAACGGCTGCATAAATGACTGTCCCTTTGAGTGATGTCTGCTTTCAAGAATTAAATACTTCATTAAGGAAAGTAGGGTTTGTAAAGTGTTTATTCCTGGATTATGTATGCTCATTATGTGTAATATGTTGTAATAAAGATTCTGTTCAAAATATTAACTGTGTTGTCATCTGTGTGTAGAACAGTAGTTACTGTTTAACTTTTAATTTTAACTTAAATGGAACTGCCTCAATTGCCTCTTATTCAGATTATGTTCTGCATTTATACATATATATATACACATGTACACACATCCACCCATTTGTAGGTATTTAAATGATAAAGCTGGTGTTATTTTGTATTTTTCCATGTCAACAAATTCCATGAAAAGACAAAACTAACAATGTGTTTCATATATTTTTTGACCTGCCTGCCATGTTTGTGGCTCTCAGTCCCAAACCCATTGGTTCATTGTGTTATTGGTTCCTACTAAATATACCTTTAAAATTAACATACTCAAACAGGAGTAAATAGTGCATTTCTTGGGGACGACTTTCCCCTTCAGAATAATATGCATTTGGTGCTTTGGTAAGCATTTATGGCAGCAGGATATTGTATGTGGGATCAACTCAAAAAAAAAATATAGTTCTTATGTTCCGCGTGATGAAGGAACATGTCACCCAGTCCAAAAGTGTGGCTTACTGATGTGTTTTTAATAGTTTCTGGACAATAATGGAGGTCTATGGCACAGGGAAATAAACTGTATCAGGCTTTAACTATACAGACAACACTTAATAGTAGCACTAATTCATTGTTAGTTTTGTTTTTTTCATAGGATTTGTTGACAATAAGACAAGTGTAGAATAATTCCAGACTTGAAAATATTTCCCAAAAAAATAGCACACCTGACAGGTCATCTGACCATCTCACCTCTGTGAATTTTACTTGTATAAATGTAGGTTCTTTATTCGCTGTGCGTAGTTACTAATATCATGAAGGGCTACCACAGGCTGAAATGCTTGTACCATGTTCCTAATAAATACAGTACAATGACAAGTATGATTGATTCATTTGCCTAAATGCAGGTGTCACATGCAGCTATAGCCTTTCCATTTACAATGAGTAGTCAAAAAGCAGTTAAAAATGCTGATGGAACAACTCAAGAATAATTTCCAGTATATCTCCCTCACACAAACACACATGCAAGCATATCTGAGGAAGAACCAGGAAGCTTATCCAGTTCTGTAAAAGAGAAAGCACGTTATCAGGCTTCAGCTGCTATGTAAAGCAGAGAAGTTAGGCCTCCATTCCCTATGCAAAGTGACAGCTAAAGAGACAGTCCCCTGAGCTCAGTGTGGAGAGGAAATGTGTAGATGATCTAACTAACCTTGTTTAGCTCAGCCTCTCTGAAGATGTGACTGTCTCACTCACTCACTCACTCACTCACACACACAGGATAATGAGTCAGACATTCCATGCATATAAAATACGCTGCTCTCTCACACAAATGTTTGACAAGTTAGGTCCCTGTATTAGAGATTCTATATCTTACATGCTTCTGTCTGCCAGTGAAATACTTTTGGTTAAAAAAAAATAAAGTTACTGTTTTCCCTGAGGAAGTGGAATGATAGAAATCCTGCAACTTTGAGATGTTTTAAAATAAGCCCTCTTTAATTGCAGCAGTTTTCAGTACCTTATCTGGTGTGTGTTGATATCACTGTTAGTCATGTCTGAAGAATCTGTGGTGAGTGTTTGTGTGAGTTTTGTTCCCAAGGCACAGTTTGGCAAACCACAGAATTCCTTCAAATCCCTCCACCAAATTATTAACTGCTCTGAACAAAGCAAATTGTAAACTGCTTGGAAATGTCACATGAAGCCCAGTTTGAATGAAATAAAGAGAGGGAGGAAGGGAGAAGTGTCTTCCTGATTTTGAAGCATTTTAATATATGTTTCCTACTCATGATTGTAGGGACAGTAACTTTTCTAATTAAGTCTCGTCTGAGCTGTGGGTGAGAATCTATCTAACGAATTCAAAGAAAAAAAAGAGGGAAAAAATGATCTTTAACTGCCAACTATCTTACTTATCCTGTTTTTAAAAAGACTTGAGTTTCCGCCAAAGACCGGAAAAGCCTATGCCTATGTATGAGCCTGACCCCGGAGCTGCATCAGGAGGCCCGGTCATACAGCCTGCGATCCACACCCTGGAGCTGCATCGGAGGAACTGCTTACATAGTCTACTGGGACCAGTCAAGGATTTGCAAACATGCAGACACGCCTTATCTGTGCTGCATTTCTGCCAGATACTGAACAGACACACAGAGACTCACGGATAAAACAGCTAAAGGCACAAAGCCACATGAACTCCCACCTACAAACTTTAAATACAGCTCTTCAGATCCTGTGTTCAAAAGACCCGCTGTTAACAATAACTAAGATGCAGTTACAAGGCTAAAATGTCTGCAGCAACTTGTGTGTTTATCATTGGTAAATACACACAGCTGTTAGCGTCCAGCGTATCTAGTGAACAATGCTGGCAGCCCCGCACCTCCAGCACAAGGGACACATTAAGACAAATAGTAGGAGGAACTGGCCCACTCACTCTACAGACCAGTCCCTAGTGTGTGTGTGTGTGTGTGTGTGTGTGCGTGCGTGCATGAGTGTTTAATGTAAAATGTCATTATCGTTTGAGTAGGATGAAAATCTGAAATTCACAAGGATTGCAACATATCTGCAAAGTCTAAAAGTACAGAGTATAAGATGAACTAATATAGGAGTGGATTCAGACTTTTCAAATACACTACTCATGAGCTTGAAAGCTTCGCAGAAAATGTCATACTATTCAGTTCTGCTTAAAGTTCATGTTCAGTTTTGGCATGGATCACGTATTAGGCCACTTTACAGTAATTCTAAAGTTTAACAATCTTTGAGTATATGTGCCTTGTGTTTCAACTTTATACATTAACTTAAAAGCGTCAAGTATGATGACTCATGCCTTTGACCATCACACGTTAGTCAAGTTCCACGGAGGGAGATGATGTTTCAGTGACAGACAGTGGGAGATGCCACCTTCACTTGCTGACACAATTCATTGCTCAACTTGTTGATCAGGCTCTTTCCCAAAGGGCCTGAATGCATATTTTACTTACCAAGCACAGGTGGTTTGTCTTCCAACTGCCCCAAGCTAAATGGATATATTTATTTAAGAATTTCCATAACCTGGGCATACTGCACGTATCAAACATGTACAAACCACATGAGCAAGTTTGTGCAAATTAGCTTGCACACTGGTATCACCACATAAAGTGAGCAGGGTCTTGATCCTAAGTAAGCAAAACACCCTATTTCTGCTTTTATAAAATCAAGATGTTGATAATGATGTGGGTGAAAGGCTGAACTGACAACAAGCAGTTGCCAGAGAATGAACTTCACCGTCTGTCTGGGTTTTGCAAGAATATGAAATCTCCAATTTCAACAGCAATCCCTATGGCCTACAGTGACACATGACCCCAACACTGCACTTGGTCACTGGTATGGTTGGCTCTGAACACACACACACAGACATGTTTGCACACACATATGCACAGGCAGGACCACCCACTCCCTTTTCACCAACTCACCCGGCAAGCACTCCCTCTTAGCAATCCCTCTTTTTTCCGATGGCCGTCGCGAGTAGCAGACGGTTTTGCCATCCCTCTCCTAAAATAGCCACCCGTTAGCACAGCCAGGTCAGATGGTTTTGAAACATCCATGGCAAACGGTGCTGGAGTGGAGGGGTGATGGGGGCAACGGGTGCGTGACCACCTCCTGGAGAGCTCCAGAGAGGTGGTCATGGGTGGGCCTCAAGTGGAGGTTTCTTTCACACTTGGGTGACAATGAGTGCTGGGGAACAAAGGAGGGGTGTCTAAGAAAAACTGGTAGTGTGTGTGTGTGTGTGTGTGTGTGTGTGTGTGTGTGTGTGTGTGTGTGTGTGTGTGTGCCTTTTGTGTGTGTGTGTGTGTGTGTGTGTGTGTGTGTGTGTGTGTTTGAGAGAGTGTGTGTGTTTGCAAGAAACAGGTGGTGGGCATTTGATTCATAGCATTTTAGCATATGTATGTAGAGAGTTGAAGTCATGACATAATCTCTGTAACTCATTGAGCATTTCTTTCATTGACCCTTCTGACCCCTTCTGCTGTCTAAAAACTTCTACAGTATTCAGTCCCCTCTGTCCTGCCGTTATTACAGACATGTCTGAGCATACTGCACCCCCCTTTTGTTGAGCTGTGACTTGGTTTAACCCACAAGGGCCTAGCGCTCATGGGAAATGGTGTTTGTTCAAGGCTGCTAAAAACTAGAAATATTGAACAAACAATGATATTAGATTGTTGTGCTTGTAATTTACCATACTTATATAAACATATGAAGTGTGCCACACAACATATTGTTGATAAAGGCTCTGTTCCAAGACAGGATTTTTAGTTATAAGCGTAGTTACAACTTTTAACTTCTGTAAAAGAAGCTGTGAGTTCTTTTACAGAAGAACTCTTTGAAAGAATTTACTCTGGCTCTCTGAGTGTAGCACAATTACAGTATGTGCAAGTGATCGACAGTGTGCAGGAGTTTTGGGTTTTCACAGTCAGAGCTCTTGATCAGATGCACCTGTCAGTAAGACTTTCTGATGTACAAGAACTTTGCAGTAATTGTAACAAATGGATATTACTCCAAAAATGTGAGGGAAAAATGCGGGCTAAAATTTCTTACAGTTCCCTAAGACAGTACCTATCTGTTAATGCTCCAACACTTGTAAAACAAACAGGCAAGCAGTGGTTTCTAAGAAACATAACTAAGAGTCACGAGAACCTTTGCAAAAGTGATTTTCAGCATCAACTCAATAAAATTTTGATGACAAACTTATAGGCAGAAGTGAGCATTCGCATACACCATCTGGTTTGACTGATTACATGCTGAAGTTACTTTTAGCCATGCTGCGCACACACAATCTCAGGCAGGCATTTGCCGTATTGATTCACCAGAGAAGTAGGCCGAAACTTGACATAGCAAACGAAAATGCAGTCTCCTAATGACTTAACCACATCAACTCTTTCTCTTCTGTGCCGTTCACCCTCCCTCCATCTCGCCCTTCAGGCACCAACCGTGGCTAGAACACGGTGAGTCACGTTGGAACAAAAAGCCCCATTCAAAACACACACACACACACACACACACACACACACACACACACACACACACACACACACACACACACACACACACACACACACACACACACACACACACACACACACACACACACACACACACACACACACACACACACACACACTCCTGACCAACTCTTGCCAGTATGCCACTTAATAAAACTCCTTCCCTTCTTCAGCAAAATCCCCCCACCCTCTCAATCTCCAGGCAGAACCAGATCACCATGGCGGCGGTGAGACCAGATCAAGCCAATCCAGTTACTGAGCATGGATCAAGTCACCATGCTGGTGCTGCTCCCAGAAACCAAAAGGAGCCAAACCTCCAGAGATCTTCCCACCACATCACACAGCATGTGTGTGTGTGTGTGTGTGTGTGTGTGAGTGAGTGTGTGTGTGTGTGTGTGTGTGCGTGCGAGTGAATGAGTGTGTGCGTGAGTGAGTGAGTGATAGATAGATAGATAGATAGAGAGAGAGAGAGGCACAGAAAATAAACAAGGATTAAAAGATAAAAACCATACGAGCAAACCAAATCTATTTTGAAGTACTATGACTTCCTTCCTCAAACAAGGCCTCAGCTCCCTTTTTTTGTTCCACATGACACACCATCATGATCACTCACAGGCCTATGCTCTGGTCAAGGGTGATTTATTAATTTTATTGGCCTATTTTCACAAGGTTGAGAAATATTCAAGTAATAGTCAAGTAACTGCAATTCAATGGAGTTAGTCAAAAAAGGGCTGATCAGCTGAGTCGTGTCCCACCCCCCCGCCTTTGGCAATATTTGATTACCAAACCCCAAGTCATTTTGTGATGTCTGGGTTTGGTTTTTTCTTGTTTTTAGAGTGTGTATTATCCTAAACTAACCTCTGTGTTCAATCCAATGCAAATTATGAATGCGGTAGGAGTTATCAACATGTATGTACAGTATGTAAATGTCAGAGGAAGAAGCAGAACCAGTTCCTGAGTAAATTATGTAGTAGTAATACCACAATGTAAAAACACTCCATTAAGAGTCAGAATTTTTGATAAAATTAACATATAAAAATTATACCAGTAAAATATACTTTGACTTTTGACTCTAAGTGCTAATTACGCAAAATGGCCCATTTCATAATATTATTATTATATTAAATTATAGATTCAAATTTTTTCAAGCCTGTCTCAAAACAACAATCAAGGGCCTATATGAACACTGAAACAGTTTCTTCTTGCTATAATCATTCCTCCTGTTCATACTGGCCAATAAAACAATGCTTATTAATCTGTGGTAAGTGTAAGAAAAAATCCACAGCCTTTGTTTTGTGCAAAATGGTATTCCAAAGTTTGTCAGAGCCTAATATGAGGCTTCAGCAGTTTGAGTTAGACAAAAAAGAAGCGAGTATCTTCCAAAGTTTTTTTTAACTATAAAGTTCCCTCTTCGTGTTTGAAAAGATACTAACAAAAGTAGTGAATTTAGCACTAAAAAGACTAACGTTTGAGGATAACCACTTTATTTGTCTGATATCAGCTACTGATAAACTTACAATTTTTCACACAAAACCGAGACTGTGGATTTCGTTCCCCATGTCCCCCTTACATTGAAACTGCATTAGGATGGGATCTTTTAATAGCCAGTATAAACAGGAGGAATGATTAACCCTGTTTCAATTTTCATATGGGGATCTGTGTGTTGTTTTAAGACAGACTTGAAAAATTGTGAACCTATGCTTTAATGCTATTGCATCATTAACTTTCAAAGTCTTTTAATGTTGTAGCGGATCAGTGAAGCTCTTATGTAAATATAGTGGAGTGAATAATAGAAAGAATTCCTCTTTCAATGAAGAGAAGAAGAATAAAATAGCAGAAGTTCGTACAAGTTTGATGGACACAAAGCCATTATAGGGCTAGAAAGGTTTAGCGAGTTACTTCTCTACTGTATGCACTGTATGCTGCTTTGAAGAGATCTCCAGGATCCCCTATGCTACCTACCTAGCTTGTCTATCAGGACAACAGTATAAGAGGTGTTTTATCTAGGCACTGTGTCAGGATTCACACCAGCAGTCTAGATAGAAAGAATTTAACTGCAGGTCAGAGTTTGAGTCACACAATACTGTATGTGCCCTGTATAGACTGTGATAATAAGTTCATAAAGAGACAGTTCACAGTCAGCCTTATGGCCTTTTGATCTCATGATTGTCTGTGTGTTCAGTTTCTTCATGGTACAAAGATTTTGACCAAACTTCCTTCATTTTCAAGAAGGAAGCCTTGCAGATGTGGGATGGTGAAAATTTTACTCTTCAAACATTTTTTATTAACTTTACTTTTGAATTTAATGGTAAATGTATCTTATGCTGCCCAGTTTTAAATTAAAAGCCCATTCCCACGATTGACAGCCCTGAATAAAATGAAATGAGGCATGGAGTCAAGGTGAGAGGCCTCACAAAGAAATACCCTTTGTAGCTAACAGCTGAGCTAATTTGCCTGGAACGGCTTCCTTCTGTGCATGATTGTTCTCTTCGGGGATGGGGGTCGAGTTCCCACTGAAAAAGCAAGTAGATTATTCAGCACATTTGCTTTGATACTGCGAGGATGGAGGTAGGGATGAATGAGTGATCCCCTGGGGAAACTGTCTACCTGTGTGTATACCTCACAGATACCTGTGAGGCAATTATTCAGAGACACAAAGCTTCCAACCCTGTCAGTGATTCCAGCAGGGTAACCGTCTCTGCATGTTCACTTGCCACCTGCTGTCTAGAATACATGCATTCACCCCTCCACAAAAAACAAAAAACAAACCATGGCCTATATATGGTGGAGCCCAAAAGTCTGAGACCACTTTCCCATTCTGGGAGAGCATTCCAATTAAGTCAAGTATCTGCATGTTAAATGTCAAGCTTCGCTACAGCAGATTTGCATATTCCATATTGAAAAGCCATAAAAATTTAAATATGCTGGGGATCAAATTCCCATTACATACATTAGTGATATAGTTGTGACTCAGTTATTTCTCTCAGCTCAATGGACTATGGCAGCACAGCCAAACATATATTTACATTGGCTAAGTCCCAATGTATGCACAGCCTTACAATCAGGATCTAGGTTATAATCTTCCTGACATGAGTAGCATGCCTGTACATTTACCTCATGAGGTTTCTTGCCTGGAGCGATTAACTTCTACTCTTTGCAACTCTTTCTTAGAAATGAAATATTTAATCGCAGGAGATCTTAGTCAGGAAAAAGTTGTTAAATTCTGTTGCTGGAACAGAAATGTATCTGCCAGGAGTGTGTATTCTTATGTAATACAGTCCAGATGGTACAAGTTTTTGTATCAAACAAGACTAAGAGTCTACTGCCTTGCTAGGGGCTCTGTGAGACTGTACATGTGCAAAGTGGAGCTGTAGGCTGAATGCTAACTTTAGCACATTAACATCATCACAATGACAACGCAGTTTCTATGTTTCTGTGAACTGAATGAATAAACAAGTTATAGAAGAAGGCTACAGTTGGGTACAGTGGGAGTACACATCTATAAACAGTTAAATGGCAGCACAGTACTGTATTAATAAAGCTGGCAGTGAGCAGTTTGTGAACCCAGAGAGAATTTTCAGACTATTGTGTTTGCTTATCTACAGCATGAGTTGCATCATTCGGAGTACTGTACTCCAAATGATGCAACTCTCTCCTTTAGCATGAAAAAGGACACATCTAAATGCCACAGCAGATTTCATCCTTACATCGATAGAGGAAGGCTTTAGGTCTCAGTTAAAAAGCAAAGGCAATCGTTTTACATGCCTATTTTCTCAGAATATTTGAGAGGGACATTTTAATCTTCCCTTAACTCTCAATTGGGTACTGACCCAGTTTTAGGCAAAAAAAAAAAAAAAAAAAAAAAAACACGCCTGCAGGGGCCTGCGTAGATCTACAGCACACTGTACAGTGTGTGTAACACTGGTAGGATAGGGCGTGGTAAGAATAGGAGCCATGATGGAGAATACTAATAAGAAAGAGGAGAAGTTAGAAAGCAAGGATGACTCAGTGTCATCACACAGACTGTATCTCACTATAAAGGGTGGGGGTGAAGACCTGTCTCCCCACACCCACTGTCCTTTCCTCCCATCTGACCATATCCAGACACTCAGTTAGAGTGAGGAAGAGGAGAGCAGAGGGTGGTTGACTTTACCAAACCCTAATTCAGAACAACACCAACTTAGTGAGTCACAAAGGAATTTCCCTGACACATTTTTATCCAAAGACAGTCTTTCTTACTTTCAACTTCCTATTGGAGATGTGTGGCATCAAGTAATCTAGGTCATGTGCACCAAGGCCTACAAGTTTCAGCTTCACTAAAGACACACCTTAACCAGCATTAGCAATCATCTAAATATGTATAAATCTGTTTTCACTTGTTTTTGTATGTTTATGGAGTGTTTTAGTCAGGCAATTACTAACAGAATATTTTGATGTCTGGAATAATTACTTAATGGTAGTTCTTTGGTCTTATTCCACTGACTGTCTTAGCCCCTCTTACATCTTTTCCCAGACCTGACATAACCTAACCTCAGAGGAGTCCAGATGGAGCCAAAATGTAAAGCTTAACAAGCCAATGTGCAGTCTGATTGACAAGGCAACCTGTTTATGTATGTGTGTGTATGAGTTCTTGTTTGTCTAACAGATGGACAAGACAGATGAACTGCCTGGAATGGTAGAACAGGAGAAAGTAAAATACCTGCAGCTGGAGTGTTTGATATTTAATGCCTCCATGCCAGTAACAGCATTGGCCAGAGGCTTTATGTTTTCGGGTTGTCCATCCGTCTGTCCCATTCTCGTGAACGAGATATCTCAGGAACGTCTTAAGGAAATTTCTTCAAATTTTGTACAAACAGTCACTTTGACCCAAGGATGAAGTGAATAGATATTGGTGGTCAAAGGTCAAGGGCACTGACACCCCATGTTCGTCTTGAGGTGACAGCTATGCCTGTAGGGAATTTCATTACATCTGGCAGAAATATCCACTTGGACTCAAGGATGAACTGATTAGAATTTGTTGGTCAAAGGTCAAAGGTTAGGATCACTGTGACCTCACCAAACACGTCTTTGGCCATAACTCAAGAATTCATATGCTTATTAGGACAAAATACACTTACCATTATTAAATTCCTTAAAATCCTTCACTACATACAGTTAGTACCATAAGTGACACAATTTTTGTAATTTTGCCTCTGTACACCACCACAATGGATTTGAAATGAATGAATCAAGATGTGATTGAAGTGTAGACTTTCAGCTTTATTTCAAGGCGTTTAACAAAAATATCTCATTAAACGTTTAGGAATTAGAGTAATTTTTATACATAGGCCCTCGGTTATAGCTGCTCAAAAGTAATTAGACAAACTGACGAAATTAGAAATATAAAGGATTATTTTTAATACTTGAATGAAAATCGTTTAGAGTCAATGACTGCCTGAAGTCTGGAACCTATGGACATCACCAAATGCTAGTTTCCTCCCTTGAGATGCTTTGCCAGGCCTTTACTGCAGCCACTTTCAGTTGCTGCTTGATTGTGGGTCTTTCTGCTCTCAATTTGTCCTCAGGAAGTGAAAAACATGCTCAATTGGGTTGAGGTCAGGTGACTGACTTGGCCATTGAAGAATATTCCATGTTTTTGTCTTGAGAAGTTCTTGGGTTGCTTTCGTAATATGTTTTGGGTCATTATCCATCTGTACTGTGAAACACCGTCCTGTCAGTTTTGCAGCATTTGGCTGAATCTGAGCAGATAGTAGAGCCCCATACACTTCAGAAGTCATCCTGCTACTTCTATCAGCAGTCACATCATCAATAAACACCAGTGAACCAGTTCCATTGGCAGCCATACATGCCCATGCCATAACACCATGTTTGACAGATGATGAGGAATGCTTCGGATCATGAGTGCTTCCTTTCCTTCTCCATACTCTCTTTCCATCATTCTGGTCCAAGTTAATCTTTGTTTCATCTGTCCAAAGAATCTTGTTCCAGAACTGGGCAGGCTTTCGGATGTTTTTCTCGCAAAGTCTAATCTGGCCTTTCTGTTCTTGAGTGTTACCAGTGGTTTCGACCTTGTGGTAAACCCTCTGTATTTGCAGTCACAAAGGCGTCTCTTAATTTTAGACTTTGACAATGATAAGCTACCTCCTTGTGAGTGTTGTTGACCTGACTAGATATTGTGAAGGCCTCCCCAAGGAAAGAATTCTGCAATCATCCACTTTAGTTGTGTTCTGTGGCCTTTTGGTGTTGCTGAGCTCACCAGTGCATTCCTTCTTTTTAAGAATGTACCAGATTGTTGATTTGGCCAATCCTAAAGTTTCTGCCATCTGTCTTATAGGACTTGTTTTGTCTTTTCAGCCTAAAGATGGCTTCCTTCATTTGCATCGACACCTCTTTGAACCACATGAACGTCTACACTTCAATCTCATCTTGATGGCTTCGTTTGAAATCCATTGTGGTGGTGTACAGAGGCAAAATTATGAAAATTGTGTCACTTTTCAAATACTTATGGTACTAACTGTATATTACATGAGTCTGGACAGATAGATGTACACTGCAACTTGACTGGTTGGTGGAGGCATACAACCACGAGGCGGTACTTCTAGTTTCTGTATGTCACTATGCTTTCTTTATACTAATATGAGAGGGAAATCAGAATAGAACTGTGTTTTTGAGTGTATCACAGAGTACGAGATGTATCGAGAATGTGCGTGTTTGTGTGTGTGTGATTACAGGCTGAAGGGCAAAGAGTTGAGGTGGTGTTTGATGCTACTCTCAGTGGCAGGCTTCAAACAAACTGTTGCTCTGCTTCTGTGTAAGGCATGTATACAAACACGTCCATCCACCCACACGCACGCACGCACACACACTCACACATGCTTCACACTCTCTTGCTCTGCCTCTCCAGCTCACACGGGGAGTTCTACCAACAGCAGGGCCGACCGTACAAAACACCTCTGAACCCGTATAGCTGTGTAACACACAAACCTGCACACGCGCACACACACACACACACACACACACACACACACACACACACACACACAGTATGAATATACACAGGTTGAATTTGGTATAAAGCATATCTATCAATGCACACAGATAAAAAAAAAAAAAATTCAAAAAAGGCCAAATCAGGTTCATCCTGAACATAAGTTTGCATAAAACTTGTTTCCTGTGAAAAAAAAAACACACACATAGCAGCACTGGCAAGTACTGTCACACACATGCAGACACACACATTTAAAGCATGTGCCCATGAGTGCTAGGTAAACAGATACAGAGGCAAGTATATTCTCTTTCTCACGTACACACATTTTAACAGCACCCAAAGTAGCTCGGGGATCATGCTCTTTCCGTTACAGGAGGCCGTTTCCTTGGATAGATTTATCACCAGTTTTGCACAAGCCATTCGATTAGCTCTGTGAATGACTGTGTTTGTCCCCTTTGTGAGAGAGTGACCAACTGAGCTTCTGTGATAGTGTCTCTGTAGGTGTTTGTCAGTGTGTATCAGAGGGCTGTAGGCTCCAGCTATTAAGATCAGTATAGTGGTTAGATATGTAATCTGAAGGATGATACTTCAGAGAGGAGAACAAAGAGGATGCTCTTCCAGAGTAGAAACTGTGCAAGGCCAACATACAAGCCTTGGGGGGGCCCTCAACAATGCTAGCTTTAGAGCGGCTATTGTATTTGGCCAAACATTTTACAGCCAACAGTTAAACCTAATACACTGTGAATCACTGCCGAGAAAATTTGCTGTGCTATTATCGACACATTTAACCGTCTGCGTGTAATGTTTTCTTATATTATATTTTTGGGGCTTTGTCGAAATTTCTTATTCATAAAGATGAACGTTTGATGCCGTCCCGAGAGGAGGGAATATGACAAGGAGTTGATATTTCTGACAGAAACTATCTGGGGCTTTGGTTGTGTTGTGTGAAATCTCCAGCATACAGAGGTGGGTGATGAATAAAGAAAGAAAAGGAATAATAAAGAAGAGCGGAATTAAAAGATAAACAGAGGCAATGACTGCAAGATCGTACAAGCTCTGTCACAAAGTACTATTTGTTCTTATTAGAGACGAAAATCAAGTGTGTGCTGAATTTTTTAGAGGAGCATCAGTTGCGAGAGATGGAGAAAGATAGATAATTTGGAAGCAGGAAATAAGAGACTGATGGACGAGGAGAGGAGCAAAGTGGAGGTCTGTGGCAGCAGATTAACTAAGGTCAGTCAAGAACTTTCATTCGCTGCTAAAAGTGACTACAAAAGCACAAAATTTAAGGCAAACCAGAAAAAAACTACAGAATACACTGTCAGATTTACTACATATACCTTCACACACACACACACACACACACACACACACACACACACACACACACACACACACACACACACACACACTGATGGCACACAGTCCCACAGCTACTTGGCCAGAAGGCCAAGTTTGGAAGGCCGACTGGACAGACATGCCAAACCAACCATTTTAGTGTTCTGGAGCTGCAGATTAGCCATGATGACACATAAAACCTGAATGAAAAAGCCAAGTGGTCAGACAAGAAACAACATGACAGATAAGTCATTATATATCGGTTGTGAGTCATTCTGCAAAATCATTTTAAATCCTACTCTAATATCTCCTGTATACAGTATGTTTAAGTATTTGCAAACATTGCATTGGAATTGCTATACCTATATTATTCATTTTTTCCCCTTCATTACTGACAATATATAATACTCAAGTAAATGTTTATTATAAGTTTTTAAAATGTAAATCCTAATTTACTTATCCTTCAATGTGTTTATTCAATTTTATTTAACTTCTAAAAAAAAAAAAAAAACAACTACAAATTTGTGCCTGTTATAATCCATTTATTAAAGAAGAAAAAGAAAGAATATTTCTCCAACCTAAATGATTTTCAGAGGGTGAAATCCTTCTCATGTATACAAAACAACACTGATGAGATGAGTCGTTTTCCCAGCTTTGGTTTGCATGTTTTTGCATGTTTTTACATGCTGGTAACGATCAAGGCGTGTTAACCATGTTGGTCTGTATTATGGAGAGAGGCAATACATTTTATTAATTATATAAATAAGTTTAAAAAAAAAAAAAAAAAAGGTGTGTATAATTTAGCTTTACATGGGAGCAAATCAGTTATATGTTGTGTTATATATTGTCTCTTCCTACAGTTAAGAATAACTGATAGTTATGATTAAACCGTGGAAAGAAATTACAAATATAATGTGATAAGAAAATTAATAATATAAAGGGTTAAGCTTATTAAAAAGTGAAAAGAAATTCATTATTAAATTTACCTATTTTAACAGTTAAAAAAAAAAAAAAAAAAGAGCTCTAGACATATAGTGATTAACAGGCCTGTTGGCAAAAAATGTTGGTTTACATATTGTTAAGTATAACTGTGCTCTGTTTCAGACCGATATGGTTTTAATGATTATATTATACCTAAATTAGAATGGCACTCAGTAGAGGGCAAACATCTGCCATGGCAAAGAATGCCCTAACTCGCTATGTAAAGGAAAGTGATTAAAAATTCCTGGATCCGCCCCTTTAACCGGATCCGCACCAAAATATAATGGGTTCTTCTGTGGCCCATGACCCATCCCTCGACCAAATCTGCTGCAAATCAGTTCAGTAATTTTTGCATAATCCTGCTGACAAATAAAAAACCCCACAAACGGACACAGGCGAAACCAAAACTTCTTTGGCAGAGTTAATAATTTCAAATGGAATACTAATTTGTTATATTGATAAAAGGAAACGTTGTTTCACAGGAGAGTATCATTAAAACACATTTCGGCTCCACAAAACTGGATTTTATGATTTAGAAGTTTCTGACTTTTAAATGATTCTGCTTAAAGTGTTTTAATATTTAGCAATTTCTATTGTTAAGCCATTTGAAATGTTTAAGTGAAATTACATATTTTTTGGAGCTCATTATTTTATTTAGTTTCTGCACAATTTTTATACCATCACCTGGATCCCAGTCTTTATTAAAGTTTTACACAAAAATTTGTTATATAGGAGTGATTATCCTACATTAAGCTCAGTGTCTGATAAACTGTTTTAGACAGATAATATTGCCTTAAAAAATGGGATGCCAACATTAATAATCTAAGTATAAAGAAAAATAAGAGGAATCAACACTTGAATTAAAAGCTGTTTTAACGAATGACCAATTTTTACTAATATGAGATGACCATTTTACAGTCAGACATAAAATGTATAGAATACCTTTCTTCAATATCTTTTTTCAAGCTAAATTTTTTCTTTTTACAGAAGGTAAAGGAAAATAGATATTTGAAGACACAGACATCATTGTGTCAGAGAGGTATTAAATTTAAATCCATTATATCAAAAACAGACACAATAAGTCAGCATTACCCTCATTTAAATCTTATCAATGTTTTCTTTTTTTTCAAGAACCCATAGCCTTGAAACAGTGCTACGACGTTTGTAACTGTAACTTGGCAGCAACTGGCCGACTTCAACTGGTTCCAGCATGACAGCGCAGCACATAAACCTGTATGAATAAGTTAAGAAACATGAACCCATTTGGTCTACTTTAAACAAATCATTCCCTTTTATTGCACTTATTTAACCCGGTACATCTGAAAAAGCTTAAGGCCTAAATCCAGCCAAATTCTTATAAAGGAATCTTCTGTCAATTTCACTCCATTTTCATCAGGCCTGGGTTAGCACTTTGGTAGCGGGAGCTGAGCCAAGCACATTTCTCTGAGTCATCTGAGAGAGGGGGAGGAGGAGGAGAAAGAGGAGGGGGTGGAGAAGAAGAAGAAGAAGGGGGAGGAGGAGAAGCAGGAGGTGGCAAGTCCGGAGTTTCCCTCTCACTCTTGCAGACGAAGGCCTACACTGAGAAGCAACAGGCTGAGAAAACCGTGCTCTATTGTTTCAGGCCTGCTGGCAATGTGAGCCTTCCTGAAACTCAGCAAACAACTATCACACACAAACGAGGGAGACGTGCCAAAACCCTGCTCACTGAGAGACCTGCCAAAATGGCAGAAAGCTGTTGTGTGAGAACTTTAGAAGGGCTTTCATAGAATCTATTGTTTTCTTTCCCTGGCAGCCTGACAAAAATTGTATACCAAAAAAAAAAAAAAAGAAATTGTATACGAAAAAGCTGTATACAATCTTTTGTAAATCATGTGTGACTGAAATATTGAAATAACCAATAATAATAATCAATCCTTTTCGAATGACAGGTTATCACTGTGCTGCCTCAGTGTACCAGTGATACAGCGGAGTGTGTGTGACGGAGTGTGTGACACAACCTAAAATTATCAATCCTCAAAACTACAAAGTAGTATGTAAACAAATGACACCTTTAAAGGACTTTATGGTCATATTATTACACTTGCCTCTCTAATCTGCTTAATAATGTTGCTAAAACATGTAATTTAAGTGCCGCCAGTAAATGCTGGCAGCATCCCAGCTTCACTCCGTAGTGGTAACACAGGTTGTGGCTTGATGTGGAAAAAGGCGGGACCCGACAGCAGTAGGTGCTACTTGGAAGTGGAAAACAGACAATGTGATAGCAAGATTGATGATGGTTTCTAAGAAGCAACTGAACATCACTCTCCTTCTAGGAATAATCACAGCTTAATTTAGAATAGTTTTAAACATGACAGTTTGTATTGATTGTAGCAGCATATTATTAAGTAAATATCTTGAAAAGCAACTGATAGTGTGGCATCGCCATACCAGCTGAGAGCGCAAGTGACTATTTATGGAGCTCAAAATGATGTATAACAGCAAGTTGTGATGTAAGAGGGACCTTCAGTCATGGCGGCAGACTAATAACTGTGTTTGTTTGGCAAAAGGTGGAAGGCGGAAGAAATGACAAATTAATGACATGGCAGGAGAAAGAGAAGCAATTGAAATGAAGCAGCGCAGCTTCGGAGAACAACCTTCATTTCTCGTCTTGGGCTCTGTTCAAACAGTCCGCAGGTTCTCATGTCCCCCTAGACCTGTTAGGCAGCTCCACTGTTTGTTTTCCACTGCAACGTGGGGACAGATTTGGACAAGGGTGACAGCGAAGTCTATTTTCTCCACCTGGAAGCTTGGAACGAAGGGGAGGGAAACTCAAGACTGGTTTTACCCGCTTCCTGGAAACAGTAAAGCAAGCAGGAGGCCCCGCTGTCAGGGAAAGGGGTAGAGAGAAATTGTGCGATAGTGAGTGCGCAGATAGAGGGAGAAACTGAAACCTCTGGTTAACAAATAAGGAATATGTGTGAATGTATGAGTGGGATTGTTTGTGTGCCTGACTGTGTTTGTGTGTGTGTGAAAGAGAAAATGATAGAAAGGTAAAGAGCACATGCTTTAGCCAGGGGGATTTGCTGATGGCCATGAAGATCTGTTTACAGTGAGTGCCCCTGATGACCCCTCAGAGGATGCAGGACTCATTGCCAAAACGCACACAAACACACCCACATGGACACACACATCACCCCAGCCACATGTCTAAGCAGACATAGATACAGGGTGTCTAAGGTCACCTGTTAGAAACATCCGGAAGGCTAGATTCCAGACAAAGCGTGTATCCCTATCGTAGCACTAAAAACCCAGCCTGGAGGTAGGTGTTAGTAGATGTGTGATGGGGGAGAAGGAACAAGAAATGTTCTGCAAATCCAGCCAACGATGGAGCCCTGCACACACTGATTTGCAACTGAATTGCATTGTGAGGTTGTGTATGAGGAGATAAAACAAGCAAAATAAACTCGCACAGCAAAGGAGGCCGACAAAGGGTGTGAGTGTGGTTTAAAGGCTTGTTCCAAGGCCTGGCCAGAAGGTACAGACTAGAGAAAGCCTGAGAGAGAAATTTGTGAGAGGAGAGACAGACGACAGCAACAACAGCGAAGGATTGAAGAGCAAGGGACAAAGGATTAAGAAATTAAAGGCCAAATTAGAGGCCTAAAAAAACAATGTAAAAAACAACAACAACAACAACAACAAAAAAAAAAAAAAAAAAAAGGCTCATCAATGGCTGCTGTGTTAAAACAAAACATGGACATTTTGGGAAATACACTTTATTGCACAAATGATAAGATCAGTATGACTCACGTCCGTACACTAAATATGAAGCTACAGCCAGCAGCCAATTAGCTTAGCTTAGCTTAAAGACTGGAAACGGGACTGGAAACAGAGCGAAACAGTCTGGCCCTATCCACCAACAAATCTAAACAGTAATCTGGTCTTGTTACTGTGAGGTTGCCAGGCAATGAGCAGAGACTCCTGGAAGTTGCTGTGTCTGGCCAAAAAAAGTAGTCCCGTCCATGACCCCCAGTAAAACCACATCTTGTTGTTTTTACACTTTTTGGTTTTTGTACAGATTAAACAAACGAGATAGAAGGTGCTAATAAGTGAGCTTTAGAGGTGCTGGTGGGAAGCTAGCTGTTTGCCCCTGCTTTCAGTCTTTATGCTAAGGTAAGCTAACTGGCTGCTGGAGCTTGATATTGAAGTTATAGATGGGAGAGTGGTATAAATCTTTTCATCTAACTCTCGGAAAGAAAGCGAATAAGTTTTTTTTCCCCCAGAATGTCGACCTATTCCTTTAAATCCTCACCTCTCCCTCTGCCCTCGATAGATCCGCCCCGCTGTGCTTTTCACATTTGCACATGACGGCCAGGTTTTAAGCCTGCCTGTTACATTTCAGTGGTAGACCCGCTTGACACAGGTGGACGTGTACGCCCGCTGACTCACCAACCTGCCCGTCTGTCACAGTGATTAAGTGTGATCAATGCTGCGTGACAACCGTGGCTGTGCTGATGTACAATAATATGGCCTGTACAAAAGATGGAGCTGGCTGAGATGAATAAGGTGGTTGAGACTAAGAGAAAGTCACAGATTAACTTAATGTAGGCTCGATATAATGGACACACTCCAGGTCCAAGGTTTTTATATGCGGTGTGTAAGCTCACCAAAATACGCTCAACATGTGCACCGTATGTAGGAATGTAGTAAATAGAGGTAGAGAGAATTTAACTGTGCCCTGATAAGTGTGTATGGAAGTACACTGTACTGTACTGTGTAAATACTTGCATGTATGGGAACAGAGAACATGTCTGAGTGTGTGACCAAAGGGGCAGAGATGGAGAAAGAAAGAGAGAAAGAGAGAATGGAAAGAAAAGTGGGACAGACAGCAGTGATACAACCTCTTAACTCCCTCCTCTCCTCTCCTGCTCCATCCTCCCCTCACTCTCCGCTCCCTTTTGCCACTGAGGGGAGCGAAGGAGGTCACCCACACCTACAAGCACTCAATCAACCTGCCGGCGACCTTGCTCGTCCTGGATACAGTGCCCGCTCCCTCTGTTTGTCTGTCTGCGAAGCTGCCATCCTGCTGCCATATCTTTGCAGCCGGTGCCAGGTTACACTGCCACAAGCAAAAGAGGTGCTGTTCCACCAGATGCCCACTTTTCTGCCCGCACTGTGCAAAAATTCAATGGCAGACAGTTCTGTTTATTGTCAATGTTGTGAGGTCTTTGACAGGGGTCAGAACAAAACATGCCCACATTAATTAGCATGTTGGTCTTTTTCCTCTTTATCTGGCAATGTATGGATGCCAAGTGATTTAGTCATTATGAAGGGATGTTTTGGTAAACTGGACATATGCTAAAGTGAAATACAGTGAATGAACGAGAACCAGTTCTTAGTAGAGGTGTGAATAAATCAAGATGCATGTTATGTATCATCAGAGGACACCACCCAGGAAAACCTGTCAGTGACTCATCAAGTAATATTCAGCACGTTCATTGTTCTCTAAGCAGAACCCAACCAAAGAAAGAACAACAATCAGCTGTGACCAAAAACGGATTTACATTACTGAAGCAAAATACGAATCAAAATTAGTGCTGCAATTACTGAAATCAATGACTGTTTAGCAGTTTTTCACAGAGACTGATATTAACCCATGTGAATGACATGACAGCTTTACTTTAGAAGAAGGTGTCACCACCAAATCCTGGCAGCATCCCAAAACAGTAGATTGCCAAAAAAAAGATTGCAATGTAGGTTTGTGCACATCATTGCTAAATGACACGGGCTGTGTCTCATCTTCCAAAAAAAAAAAAAAAAAAAAAAAAAGAAAAAAGAAAAAAAAAGAAGAAGAAATTGCAGAGGATCAATTTTCCACACCACCACACACAACTCGTGGTCCACTTTAGACCATGAGTCAAGATGTGTTTTCCATAGTTGATGAAGATTTTCTGGAAGGCTCACTGTGAGAAATATTGTAATATTACAAAATCAGACTTGTATTACAAAGCAATTACCTGATACTGTAATAAAGGAGGAAACAGCTGAACTCCACCACCAGCTACTGCTGGGGTGCAAATTAAGACACAAGGCCACAGATATCTCTATCAGCTGTGACAGTTAGGTCACATTCCATTGTTATGTGCTGTCGGATGGGCCTTCCCCTTCGGAAAGTTAGTTATGACTGTGGATACAGCTGCAAAGATGGCTCCACTGACCACAGCTACAAATGGCATGGAAATACAACACATGCGCCGAGACAGACGAGGGAGGAAGGAGGGCGGGAGAAAAAGGGAGAGGCAGACAGAGGCAGGAAAGTGAATATAATTCATCTTTAAAAGGGCAGATTCCTCAGTGATGTATGGCATACAGTATGTGTGTTTTTGTGTACTCTAGAAATGGGTGTGGGAGGTGTAAGCCAGCTAGCTACAACTCCTCTTATCACTCCACAGAGCAATGTGGAGAATGAGGATTCTGGGTTCTGCCCTGCTGATCAAAGATACACAGAGAGGCTGATGGTAACCCCCCTTTCCTGCTCCCTTCCTTTCCAGCTCTGTCACGCACACACGCGCACAGGCAAACATAGAATTACAAGCTCAGCAAATAGCATGTAGGCTAATGCTATGAGCAACCACGCTACACTGATTAAAAGGCAGAGAGAGTTTAACTAAATATGTGAGTCGGACATTTTAATCATGAATACCACAATTTTTTGTACCAAATCTATTGTATTTATATTAAAGAATCATTTTTCTGCATCACACACAGGACTGCCCAGAATTACAGCTCAACTAATGATTATTTTCATTTATCATTCCAATTAATATGTAGATTTTTTTTTGATTCATCACTTACTTGTCCATCACAATTCCTTGAGGCCAAAGTTACATCTTCAAATTCAATTTTTTGTCTAACAGTGTATAAAAACAAAGATATTTAATTAACAATGGCATAAAACAGAAAGGCATCGAACGAATAACAAAAAAAATATTTGGCAATTCATTTTCTGTTGATTGATAAACTGGTTATTGAGCAACTTTTTCAGCCCTACACAGGATTCATGACTCAATTCCTAACTTAAATGCTTAGCTTTATTTCATGGCCATTTATTACAAAATATTTATTTTACATGGGGTCAGAGCACAGCGTTAGAGAGATACCCCAGACCAAGGTTGCCTGATGAGATTAACTACAGTCAAATTCATGCATTATACAAAAGAGTTGTAAATTTGTAACTCTGACTACAGCACTTTACACCAGACAATCTCATCTGTAATTCAGATGCAGGTCTCATCAGAGTGACTGTGTGCAGAGACCAAGAAGTCTGACACTACACGACTGCCTGTGTTGGTATGCACGTGTAGAAGATGGTTTAAGAGAGATAGAGTCACTGGATGTTTGTTTTTGTGCCTGTTAAGTTAGACTAACAATACGACTGTGTGATAATTCAATATAGAAACAGCAGCTGAGTGTAAGCCTCTTAATAAGCAGTATGCCTTGTCTCTCTGTCTCCTTATCTCAGGTCTCCCTACTTCTTTCACTCACTCTGCTCTGCTCACCCACTTATCCATCTGCTTTATCCTGCCTTCATCGTCTCCCTCTGTTCCTCTTTAACGCGCATCTATCTCCACGCCTTCCCTTCCTCTCACCCTTTCTCTCTTTATCTCTCCTTTCATCTGTCACAGCTTCCTCCTCCCCCTTTCTCTCACCCTCCCTCCCTGTCTCCGTTCTTGAATGTGAGTGGTGGGTCTGCGGGATGCTTGTTATCCAGCAACCATTCAGCCATCCCTCGGCTGGGAAGCCAGACAGCCAGACAGCCAGACAGGCGACCGGGTAGACAGATAAAAGACGACCAGAGAGGAGAGAAGAATGACAGCCTGCCAGCTAGTGCTGCAAGACTGACAGTCGGGAGGCAAAAAATGTAGCTGGACGGCAGACGTCCAGAGAGGCAGCCAGGCAAGGGGTCTGAGAGGGAGACAGAGAGGCTGTCAGTAAGAGACTACCAAACAGGTAGGAAGACAGATACAGGCAGGCAAGTAGGAGGCAGACAGGTAAGCAGAGCAACCAGACTTGCAGGTCGTCACAGGCTGGTGCATAACAGCCAGCTGAGCTACGAGCCCAGCATCCCAACAGGCCAGAGGGTCAGTAGTTGCATGGCTGATAAACACTGCCTCTGTCTGGGCCTGGCACAGTACTGCAGGCAATACATGATGTCTGCATGGCGACGAATAACCCTTTAATTACTGGGTATTCATTCCAAGACTGAAAAGAAGATGAAAGACTTTGGGTAAGGATATTGGATGAATGCAAAATAGCTTAGTAAACATTAAGATCAATTTGGGCTTGGACGTGAACTCAACTTCAAAATGTCAGGAGGACATTTCAGATTTAAATAAGATTAACACAGCTTTAACTCTCCAACTGCTTGATAGTAGAGCTGAAACATTTAAGCGATTACAACTGCATTGCATTGTGGTTAAGGGTTTTTTTTTAAGCAAATAACTGCCAAAAGTTCTATGGTCCCAGCTTCTTAAATGTGAACTATTGCCCGTTTTCTTAGTCCTTTACAATAGAAAAACGGACACCTATATGTTTTAGACTGTTGGTTGGACAAAACAAGTTGTTTGAAAACATCAACATAGGTATAACATTTTATAGGCCATGTGATTAATAAATTACACATGAAAATAATTGCCAGATTAAAAATAATAGTTAGGAGTAGCGTACTTGATAGATTCAATGTAAGGTGACTATTAAAGCAGAAAGAATCAAGAATAATCTTTTCATTTCAAAAGGTGTCCCGTTTTGAAAAATTCGTCAAGAAATTCCTTTAAGAATAGATTGACAGGACTATGAACTGACCGGACTATAAACTGACCGGACTATGAACTGACCATAGTCCCTTTGGCTCTCAAACTAAGACCTTGAAGAAGAACTGCAGTCAATATAAAATGAAATGATTACTTCTATGTTGCAGAGGCCATGACAAGAAGATGAACAAGTCAAAACCACAGGCTATACAAATCATGCCCACTTTCTTTGTAAAAGGAGAGTAAATATCCACACCAATTCTTAAATATTATATTCTTAAAAATATAAAACATACCTATAACCCTGGAAAAATATCCTGGCAGTGTCAATCATATTTTGCTTTTTTTTCTCTTAATTCTCTACGAAAATGTGTGTGTAATTGTAACGTTTAACATCCAAGAATGGCACTATCGCTTCTATTTCATTTCAAAATATTAGAGACATTTGTGACTACTTTCTAATACAAGCTGGACTGGCAGTGGGCATAGCTGAAATATGTTGCTCTAATTCAAATCAGGAGGGATTTCTGTTAAAACATATGCATTTCCTCAACTGCACCCTAATAAAATCCATCATGTTACAACAAGAAGCATAGAATAGCATTACAGTGACACACAGGAAGTAGATTTTACCAGACACAGGCTTGTAAGACTGGTGCAGTGCTCCAGTTTCACCATATGGTGAAGATTTCACTCCAGGCAAACACCTCGTGATTCCAATCACTCTGACTCAGCGAAATATGTTGCCCTTCCTCTGTTCACCAGATGTGGCAATTGTTTCTTTCAAGACACCAATAATCTGGCTCAGTGTGAGGCTGAAGGTTGATTTAGTATGTGACAAGCTAACCTAGATGGGAGGACTGTTGAAGCATTGCAGCACCTTTTTCTTTCATCACAAAGTTAAGAAACAGTGTGCTCGGTCATTAGGCTATTGTAACCTTTACAGTCGCCACCAACTGCCAGCTATTTCCACAGGCAATTTGCATTTTTTTTCTCGATGGTCTGTCACCCAGATCTCTACACTCTGGCTGTCTTCCTACTGGGTCAAGTCACAATTAAAGGAAACCATGAACCCTCTTCTTTGGGAGCGATACAATCTGCTTTACAGAACCTCATTCAAATCCATGTGCTCACATCCTCACGGCTTAAAACAAGCCATTAAATACTATTCATCATTTCCATAAGGTTTAGAGAATTTTAAATGCCAAGGAGTCATTAAATTTAATGCTGCCAAAACTCTGTGAAAAAAAAAAAAAAAAAATCCCAAATTAAATAACACTGGCATGGGTCTTGCTTGACTGAGGCAAATTTTCCAAAGGCCTTGTAGTTTCCATCTTTTACCAATTTTCACTACTGGACTGCAGATAATTGTTCTAATTTACCGGAATCCCTACTCCCCAAAACAGCCAATTTATTTATGTTTTTGTACTGGTTAGTTCTGGCTGATGTTAACTAACCACAGGCATCTTCCTGTACTTGCCAACATGCCGTTACAAGACCAATCAAGACAAGGCACAGAAAATGATCGGACACACTGACGAGAGATGAAAAAGCAATGACTGGAGGTGAGTCACAGAGGAGAAATGGAGAGCTAGCTGTCTGTCTGAACTGGGTGTACAATTTATCAGGCACTGCGGCAGGTCATTAACAGGAAGAGGAAGTGGGACAAGATCATATGTAGCACATAATACATTGTTGCTTATGTGGAAGGATGTGAGAGAACTGAAGAATTTCTCTAGCGGTCATTTCCCCCAGTGGTAACCTACTACTAATGACCTAATACTGTGCATACAGTATTATGTTACATTTTGGTTCAGTGTCTTAGCTTGGGCTGTATTACTTTGGTTAGGGCTAGAGTAAAACTTTTGCATTAAGATTAGAATGAGGTATTTATTATGGATTTCTGTACTGTGATTTAAAAAGGCCCCATTTGTTGAGTCTATTCTGCAGTTTCTTATATTTCAGATTTCTTTTCTTCAAAATAACTATGAATTTCCCGTAGTGATAGGGTTATCTGAGATGAAATGAAATTTGAGACCTCCCTCAAATAGACTATTAGATCATTTACATGTCACACCTAACTGGATAACTTATCCCAACGACTGATGTATTAAAGCATTTTACTTTTAACAAGTGTTTGAAATCAGTCAAATGTTAAGTCAATCTCATAACAGACCAACTTTGTTAGAGTTCATATTTTAGGTTATCCAAGCTCAAATCTGACATCTTGTTTAAACTGCCACCACAGAAAGTCACAGGAATGCACAAACATTATTATTCAATATTAAATATTTCACTTATTGTAAAGAAAATAAATAAAAAGACCAAAACCAACGTGTAAGTGTGTCTCTTAATGCTTTCCACCTGTCTCAATGCCCATTGGTTCCAACTGAGGTTGTAAATCTTAAAAAAGGGTTTGGGGGTGTGGTGGGGGTCAACAAATATAAAGCTTCATTTTTTATAAAGGCTCGATAATTCATTGTGCATTTGTTGGGGACCATTTTAGTGAAAGTGGCTTATCACACATTTGGTGCTCTACTGAGTATTTACAGCAGCAGGACTGTGTATGCGAGACTGACTCAAAGTAAACTTCACTGCCCATGTTGGTGGTAATGAATGGTAATGTAATTTTTGGACATTTGGCTGCAGTGGTTAACAGAAAGAATTATCGATATGGGACAGCACAGTTAGAGTAACGGTGATTTTCGTGACAAATGTATATCCACTACCTCAACGTGTTTGCTTTGGTTAGCTGCAGGAGGTTGAGCTAACCACAGTCCTCCTTCCTGTCTCCTCCTGAGCCTCTTCTTGTGCCAGGCTAACAAACCATTATGTTGCCAGATCAATAGACGCTGAATGCTAAATGACTGGTCACACTGGAACCAGATGAAATAACTGGTGGTGAGTCACATATGAGAAATGTGGCACTAAGGCCTGTAGCTGATTTTCAAAAAGTCATCTCAGCATGAGAAACTTTTATAACATTCAAAGTCTATCTGGCCATTAAAACCATATAACATGGGGAAGGGTGTCAGTGTACTACCGGTATAAATATGCAAATGTCATGCTTTTCTCTAATTAAAAAGTGAAGTTGATCCATACCATAGCTGCAGTGTGGATGTAGGATGGTAAGCGGGGCCAGTAAGGTCGGACCTCCAGTATCTGCTTATTAGTCCAAACACAGGATGTGGTGAAAGGATCCATTGGGACATATAGGGCCATTAATCACTCACCAAGATTACAACATGTATGAAACTTGCTATTTCTTAACAATGCAACTATGATACCCCCCCCCCCCAACATAGTAATGCAAGACTATTACAGCTACTGCAGCATTAGGGGGAAATCCCTTGAATGCTAAAGCAAATACACTTTTTTTTATGATTCTGAACGCTGCTTTAGTCTAGATCTGTGAATATGAACCAGCCTCTCACAAAGCTAAAAGTGAGAGTGCACCAGTATGTGAGCTGCTCCAATGACAATGAATAACAGATGGGCTTTGTGAACTGACTGATGGTATTGAAGAGGACTTTAAAAATGAGTTAACAGGCACATTTTTGTGAATAACAATTTCTTCTATACAAAATAGGTCACATGAACGTGAAAACACTGATAGTGCGTCATTTCCTGTCAAACAAGCAGCTACGAGACTTAATCTCATGATAGCATGACAAATGTGATTCTGTTTTTTTTCTGGTTTCTGGACTTGGGAGAGAGTTATTCAGGCTCACAAATATGTATTAAAGTGTCTATGATCAAACAAATAACATATGGGAATTCTGCTTTGAAATGGATTTTCACTTTAGGGCACGCCAGGTTTGCAAAGAATGATCATCTGTGCAGTAAATTAACAATGACATTCGGTATGGGTGAGCTCTCTGGAAACTCTTCCAACAGATACAGACAAATACAAATTAAAAATTAACATTCAGACAATCATCCATCCATTTTCAACTTATTCTGTTCGGGGCTGGATAACCTGGAGCCCATCCCAGCATACACTGGGCAACAGGTGGGCTATACCCATGACAGGTAATCACTCTATCACAAGGCCATCATATACAGACAAAGAAAAGCATTCACGTTCACTCTCAGATTCCCACAGTTTTAAGTTCAGTTCAAACCTGCATGTTGTCTAACTTTGGGGGGACTGAACTGAGACACCTCAAGAAAACTCCACCTTCCTGCTGGGACATGAATGTGCTAACCACTGAGACACTGTTCCACCCTAACAGGATCACCCCTATGGTATTTTGGAAAACTTCATGTCATGCTTCTCTTGTTTTTGACACTGTATTCTAACCTCCTATGAACACTTGCATGGGACTTGTGCACAGAGTGCACGGTGACAGTTCAATCCCCATCGTAAGTGCCTGCAAACACCAGAAAAGAACAACAATATCATCGTCTTTCCTTATTATCACCAATCCTCAAGTCACATTTGCCCTTAACATCAACAATGACATTTTCAGAGAGGGCTGGGGAACATCAAAAGCGACTTCATCTCTTTGATATCACCGGATCTGATGTTGCATTCTTTTGCTTGACAAAAAAAAAAAAAAAAAAACTCACAGCTCTACTTAAAATTCAACTACATAGTTCCATCAGCCCCCCCCCCATCAGATTATGACCTCACTTTATTATTGACATGGTGTCTGTGGACATTAATGCTTAATAGATGACATTAGACAGCCCAGTAACAGTTGCCTGCAACTCCATCTTTAGTTGCATTCTAAATGAAACTCCAGACAGAAATGAGGATTGAGCAGTATGCCAGTTAAATGCTTGTGTCTCCCAAATCCTTGGGAATGAACCCACTGAACTCACTGAAGTGTGTGTAATAACTCAGAGACAACGAAACCTTACACCAACTCCCCCATCTAGTGGCCAAAAACTGTCATCGCTTCTGAAGTCTCCCTTAAGTAACAGTCAGTAGGATTTAAACCAGCAAATCCATGGGTTCAGGTGGCCAACTGGCCAAAGAGATCAAAACCAGAGGTGGGCCTACTTGCTCTCCTACTGGGGTGAACCTCATTTTGATTGGGGCACTGACTAGTGAAGATAAACATGCAATGGTTTGAGCACAAGCCAGAAGAAAAATTGATTTATTGTGGTTATGAAAATGAAGATCTGAACAGGCAGGTAACGATATGTTGTCGTTACATAAACATACCATAATTTCTTGGTAAGGTCGGCTGTCCCAAATTAAAATAGTTTCTTCATGTACTTGTTGTGAACATGTGCAATTTATAAACAATGCAACTGATCATGTAATCACTAAAAAGAGCAACTTATTATGACAACTGTGTTCCCATTTCAGGTGTTTTAAAACACAAAAAACCTTTAGATAAAAACTTTTGCTTTTGTTCTTGAAATGCTAGCAAAATTATGAGGATAAGAATTCCAACAGAAACGCATGACCATCTTCAGTAACAACAGTCACTGACGTGTGGTAGTTAACTAAAATCATTCCTTAAGATAACAAAAGTCCAACAAATTACTTTCTAATATTATAAAACAAATATGAAATCTGAAAATAAAATATAAAAAAAACCTATAAAAAAAAAACAAAAAACACTAGATTTCAACCTAGACTCCACCCTCCAATCTTTGACCTATGATAGCTTTAACCTACTTGATTCCGAAGCTTTGCATGGATGCTAACCTAGAGTAAGTTTAAAATTAATTTCTTCCACTAATATTTTACATGAGGAAATAAAGCAAGATGCTGACTACACAAATATTCTAAGCATGGGTACTATCCAGGATCCTCAAATAGGTCACCTGACCAGAAAATCTGGACAGTGCCAATAAGGGTTAACTAAAGGGCCATCAGTTCATTTTCTAAGTGAACACTGATTTCAACCATTCTTCCAACACAACAGCATATGTCTGGCTTACTCGTCAGCGTCGACGAACTGGTCTGGCTCAGTGGGAATTTTGTAGCAGGTCCATTGCACAGGATGTGGGTGGTGTGTGGCTGGGCTGTAATTGGCTGTCACCGGCAGGTCAACTGTGTCCCTTTGCTTTAGTGTCAAATCCCGCAATGCAAAGTGGAGCACATCCTCTGGACCTGGAGGAGGCACAAAATACAAGTAAAACACCTGTACTTGGCCTGACCTGAATTCTAGAAATAGTACCTAAAAATTTTCTTTAAAAAAAACAAACAAACAAAAAACAATTACACTGCGTGCACAATTATTAGGCAGGTTGTATTTTTGAGGATTAATTTCGTTATTGTACAACTACATTGCTCTTGGTCAATCCAAAATGATAACAAACCCTCAAACCTGAACATTTAAGTAGTAAAGGTGAAGTTTTGGTTTTCTTAAGAGAATATCTATATGTACACCATTATTAGGCAACTATTAGTGTGCAGAATTATTATGCAACTAAATGAAAAACAAAGATTTTCCCATCTCACTTGTTTATTTTCACTGCTTAAGAAGGGCCCAACAGTTCTCAATAGGGTTTAAGTCAGGTGAAGAAGGGGGCCATGTCATTAGTTTTTCATCTTTAAGGCCTTTACTGGCCAGCCACGCAGTGGAGTACTTTGATGCATGTGATGGGAGTGTTGTCTTGCATAAAAATCAAAGTCTTCTTGAAAGATGCAGACTTTTTCCTGTACCACTGCTTGAAGAAAGTTTCTTCTAAAAATTGGCAGCAGGTCTGAGAGTTGATTTTGAGTCAATTTTCAACCCGAAAAGGGCCAACTAGCTCATCTTTAATAATACCTGCCCATACCAGTACCCCACCTCCACCCCCTGGTGTCGAAGTGGAGCTCTGTGTCTGTTACTGATTCAACCACGGGCCCATCCATCTGGTCCGTCAAGACTTTTTACAAGTTTTGACTTTTCAGAGTTGGTTAAATCTCTTTTTTGGCCCACTTTTCCTGGGGAGAAGAATCTGCCTAATAATTATGCACACCTTGATATCCGGTATTGATCTCCTTAGGCCGCACCCTCCCTCCTTACAGAAATACACATCACGTGATATGCATTAAATCCAATAAGCATTCAAGTTTATACAGCTTGGAGTTGGAAATTATGGATAAAATTATGATATGGTCAAAATATTCACTTGCCTAATCATAGTGCACACTGTGTAGTATTATTTCAGGCATTTGGTGAAATCAGTATACAGTATACTATCAATACAGTACTGTGGAGGGAGAAATTTTGGTATAGTATTGGTTAATCATTTTTTCGTTACCATAGGGTCTGACCCCAAAACACATCTTTTCCCAGTCGGTGAGTGTGACCTCTTGGATCTCATTCTCCCAGTCTTCCTCCTCTTGTGGTGGCATCAATAGGAGTGTATAGTTCTCCGGAGAGACGAATTCAGAGTATCTAGAAAAGGTCGACAGAACGGGTGAAACATTCCAAAATTATGCACATTTTTTCTTTGCAGAGGGACTTTTTCATGATTATTGGAGTTAGCCAAATCTTTACATGCACCATTTTTGATAGCTGACACTTTAGTTGTTTCTTCGCAATACATGCTTATCAAATATGTAGTCAGGGAGCAGTGGGAGCAATTATGGGGGTTTTGAGAAATACATGTATTTGCCTTCTTGCCATAAGCCTCTATCCAGCGTGGCTGCCAGCACCTCTGAAGTTCACTAATTAACAGGTTATATCTAATTTCTTTGATCTGTACAATAATGAAATGTATAACAACAATTTGTGGTTTACTATTTCTTGGCTTAGCTGTTTCCCCTGTTTCCAGTCTTTATGCTACTCTAAGCTAACTGGCTGCTGGCTGTAGCCTTATATTTAACAGACAGATACATATATGTATGGGGCAACAATCTTTGGATCTAACTCTCAGCAAAAAAGACTATTTTCCAAAATATAAAATTTTTCCTTTAACACTGCACTAATTTGAATTGTACAGCTCTTACATCAGTTAGCCTCAAATGAAAATTCAGGCATTTAAAATTCTCCCCTCTCAATCAAAAATGCGATCGAGTTGGCAGGTCCACCAAAAACAAAGTGAGGTAGTAGTTTTTATTGCATGTCACACCCTGTCGACAGTTGCATTTCTGAGTCGTCTGTTTGACAGAACAGAGTAATTTCCATGTTAACCAATGCAGTTGTCTACACCAGCCTTGTAACTGCTCACATTTCACTTATATAGGGGTGATTGGATTGAAAGGGGTGAATAATAAAGAATGAGCAATTTGGACTGAACAAGCTATTAAAAAGCAGTTATCGGGTAGCTGGCTCACCTTTTCTTACATATGGATTTCCTCCTCCTTCTCTGGTTCTTTGCTGCTGCTGACAGGCTGGGCTCTGGTGCCATTTGGTCAGAAATACTGGGCAAAGCAACAGTGTCTAGACTGGTGGCCCCACTGACTGAGATACCACCTGAAATGTCTCTGCTGATGACCCTGCCAGCTGCTGAGGCATCAGTCACAGCTGGAATAATTTTTCCTTGTTTCCTGCGTGTCCTTGGGGGCGCTGCTTTTGCAATCCTGCCTTGATACCCGTGGTTGAAATAACCATTAACCATGCATTGTGGTTTGGTACCATTCAGTATGCCTGCTGGTGTGCTCTCACTGATTCTAGTGGCAGTAGCTGGGCAGCCATTGTGAGCAGTGACTCCATTAACCAAACCTCTGCCTGGGACCTGACTGTTGACCAAACCATTTGCTTTACAGGTGTTGTGACGCACTCCTCTTCTTCTACCATCGAAGTTCATACCATTTTGAGGCATCGTGTTACCTATAATGTACAGTTGCAAGGTTTTATGTAAGTGAGCAGTATTAAAGAAAATAAAAATAATCAAATTAAACCTAACTTAAAAGAAGCTATTTTTGCTGTAGAAAAAAATACAAAATTGACATATTATCAGTAACTTTAGATTTTCATGAAAATGATATAATTGGTAACTATTGGGTGTATTGCCTTGAAATTTGGTACATTCATGGTCCCCAGAGGATAATTCCTTATGACTTTGGGGATCCCCTGACCTACGCCCCTTTGCACTTTATATATCTGGGTTGAACTGGTCAAAAAATAAATAAAAAAATAAAACCAAAATATTAATAAATCCAGTGCATCAACTAACACCTCAGGATATTTTAAAATCTGCGGAAAATGTATTAAAATTAAAACCCAATTTGTATTTGTTTGCATGTACTATAGAAAACTATAATATTCTTTAATACACACTTTAATCAACCCAACTATGTTTTCGATGAACTTGCAAAGCTGTTGTCAGTAGAGTAGCGAAGTGGGACGAGTCATTTTGGGCGCCCAGGGTTCTAGAAGTAAAAGTCTCGTTCTTTTTCTCCATTAATATGAATTTATTTTAGATTACTTGCAGTTACAGCACTTCCAAAGCTTGGATGGGCATGAAACTTTCCAAGACAAGTAGCTGCATTAGAAAATATGTGATTCTTTGATTAAAAGAAAGAGATGACAACTGTAACTCCAAAGGAAGATTTCAGTTAGAAAAATGCAATCATCAAATCTGAAATTCTGTTGTGTGCGCCACAAATGGTGAAAAACATTACACTTCATAGAGATCCGTTAACATGTTCAGCTGTTTAAATCAATTTGTAGTCTGAGTCAGGGTTCCACGTATTAAGCAAATATGGTGCAGTCTGATTCAGTGGCTAAGGGTCATGGCTGTTGCAGTATTTAGAAAGTTGTCATACCAGACTGACAGCAAAGAAACATGACTTCTGAGAAACAGTTGAAATAATTAAAATTGACGGCCATTACAGAAACCCATGGTATGGTCAACTTATCCACGAGACTTCCATGTTTTTATATTGAGGATCATTGAGAATATCATATAAAGAAAGCTTTCATATGGGAAGTACAATTGTTTTGCATTCTTCCCTTCGTAACTATACAAAGGAAAGCACATTAATACGGTGTCCAAAATCGAATTCAAATGAAACTGGTTTAAGTCTGGTACACAAACATTTACTTTTAGCGTGAATCAGTGGCTCTATGTTGATAAACTGACCTAAGTGTAAACACACAACATTCAAAGGATAGGTCTGGTGATATTCTGTATCTTTCTTATTCTTATTAATCCTACTAACAACTATTCTCTGTGTAGCTAAATCCTGATATAGCTTCTTCCTCTGTACCAGACTTCGATTGTTGTTATAAAAAGTTTTTTTTTTTTTTTTTTTAAACATCAGTGATGCATACTGTTGCACTGGGCCTCATGTTCCTTCATTACGATGAACGTGAGCACAGTATTTTTTTTATTTTTAAACGAATTTGTTCATCCTTGGCTGAAAATAGTCCCCTAAATGCACTTTATATTCATGTTTGAACAGCGTTTACTAAAATCTACAGAGCCCAGCTGTTTGAGGAAATTACAGAGCCTTTAAAAAAAAAAAAAAAAAGAAAGAAAAGAAGGAAACTCTATATTTATGACCCATTTTTAAAGCTGTATGTCTTAAGCAGGAACAAAAGGGCTTCAGATTGTAGTTTATGTAAATATTTTGGGTTGAAAGTGTACACTAAAATGATTGGGGGGAAAAAAGAAATTAAGTGAAAATAGAGGCTAAACTTACGGTTGTACATTCAAGTAAAGTCAGTAACTCTGGCTCCTCTGTGCCCGGTCCCGGCTAACTGAGCTACCTGCTAACACCTGCCATTAGCTATCGCTAGTGATTGACAGCTATCGTCGAGTCGGCTGTTGACAGATAATGTGCTTACCGCGGGGAAACAAATAAACCAGTAAACACCCATCCATCCCAGAACTTGACGCTAAATCCCAAATGCCTCCCGCTAAGACCAGCGACCCCTTACCTGTACCGTGGCCCGAAGCACACCCCCGCGGTGTGTCACAGTGACCCACGGAGACCGCGGGGTGAACGGACTGGCAGGCAAACGACGCGCCGATAGGTGGCGCAAGAACACAAAACAAATGTCACCCTTGTACATCTACGTAGGTTTTTGTTTTTGTTTATATCCACTTTAAAAAGGAATACTCCAGGAAAACTCCAGCATAAATCAGATAGCTTATCTAGCCTTAGATTCAGGGAAGTTAATAGACTGCAGCAGTGACCCATCGCTGCAAATTCTTTTTTAAAAAGTAAGAAGAAAAAAAAAAAAAGAAAAAAAACTACTCTGGTTAGTGGCATAAGCCACTTACCTGCCGTCCACCAGCTCTTACTTCCTTACACTCATATTGTCAACAAATGAAGACTGGGCACAACTGGTTAGTAAATGGCAGTAGATGTCAGATCTAAAGATCAGATCTGTGGCCCCAATAATTTTGTTGCTGCAACAATAAACTTGAACTTTGTTAATTAATAGCAGTATACACATTCTCTTTGTATGGGCACTGTACAGGAATGCTGCTGGGTATAGGTTTTAAAATGGCCACTTTACTGCAGTGGAATGAAGGTTAAAAAAATGCATAAAGGAAGTAATTGATTTTCATTACTATAGATGAACAATATAGGCAAATGAATGTAGACTACTTGTCCCGTCCATATATGTTTGTGTCCTTTTGCTCCAGGGCTCTTATTCAAGGCTGGGCAAGACCCCTTGGGAAATCTTAATGCAACCGTATTCAGTGGCACTTAAGACAATGGTATGCTTCCCACGTTGTGGCAGCAGTTTGGGGATAGCCCTTTCCTGTGACGTGCCTCAAAACAAGGTCCATAAAGAAATGGTTTTCTGAGTTTTGTGCAAAAGAACTTGACTGGCCTGCACAGAGCCCTGACCTCAACCCCATTCAAGTCCTTTCAACTGAATGGGAGCAAATCTTTGCACCCAGGTATCAAAATCTTTTGGAAAGCCTCCCCAGTAGAGAGTAGGCTGTTACAGCAGCATTTCAATGCCTATAGTGTTTTGCGGTATGCAGATAAGTAGATACAGTTGTCCCTCCCATGTCTAACATGTCTTTCAACTCCAGTAATGTGCAGGCCTACTGCTCTTTCACATCATTTAAATTATGTCTATAGAGATGTGCATCCAGGGGCCACCAGCTTTCAATTATTACCTTGTGTCTTCCAGTTATAGGATTCAAAACCTACTCATCATGCTGTCCTGGTACCTCTCAAAGTCTCTGTAGCTCGCAGAAATATAGTGAAACAGTACCTGGCATTTCTTTATTCTGGTCACATTGTATTAAAACAGATTACCTACGATAGGCTGTGCTTGAATCATATATTCCCAATGGCCTAGAATTATTATGTCTGAGACATAATAATGTGTACATGCAAAGCAGGCTTGCCTAAACATTAGAGCAAGGAAACCACCACTGAGTATTCTGAAATGTGTCATAATCACTGGAAGAAAGTAGAATACACACATAATAAAACTGATTGTGAAATTTTAATCAATCATTCAATCAAATGAGAATGGGTTATTTTCATTGTTCGTGTTGGTCAAATGTTCTTATTCACAGCACGGTTATGCTCATCACAATGGTAGCTAAGACATCAGCAGCATACACTGAAAGAGCAGAATGATTGGTTTCATGTTTTAGAAATGCTAGCTTATCATATAAGTGGGAGTGAGGACAAAAAACAGTATCGATGAAGAATGATGAAATTTCATGAGACAGCATCACTGCCAAAGCAAATTTTTATTGCCATTTATACTGACTACATCGCATTGGATAGCCCTAAGAATTCAAAATTTAAGAGCTACAAGAAATGAGTTTGTGACAGTTTTTACAGCTCAACGTACTGTTGATTAAAAAAAAAAAAAAAATCTAGGATGGCACGAGCAGCTATAGAGTGAAGAGATTTGTGAGGCAAAACAGGACATAAATCAGCAGGTACTGTACTTGTAAATAGGTTAATATTGCTCATAATGCTCACCATTTAGTTTAAGTTAGGAAGACAGTTTACAACCATATAAAAGCCCAGTTTAAATCAAATTCAAAAGCAATTGACTCACCATGACTAACTAAAACATCCCCCACTGCATTGAAAAAATATTACATTGACAAAATATTCCCAAATTGCTAACCTAGCTTGCCTAACTTACAAAGCATTGAGCTATACTGCTTTTTCTAATAGGACACCTAAGCAATCACAAGTTCTTTCATGATAAAACTGTATAAAAGAGATTTCATAGCATCAGTCTGAAAAAGAGTGGTGAGTGGCACATGAATACAAATTATCACTATATAATTACAACATTTACAAGTCAAGAAAATATGTCAGACATAGACATAGAATGTACCTCCAAAAATTGTGTAAATCTATAGCAACATCATCTTGAAAAATGTCCTCTAAAGGCACAGACAGAAGAAAAGGTGAACCATGCAAAAGGAAAAAAAAAAGTTTTTTTTGTGCAAGGAAGCAAAACTCAAGTTTAGAATAATTACATAGCACAGCAGATTGTAATTGTTCCCCCTCTTAAACAATGACCTCCTTATCACAGTGCAGAATACCGTGCACGTGTTACAACATGTCTTAACCAATCACAGATTTAAATTCATAAAGCCTTTTTTGGCCACACAGAAAGTGAAATATCAAGTTGTACATTCATGATATTTACAGTATTAGAGAGTTTCAGAGAGCCATCGGGGCAATAACTACAATCTGTGACGTGGAGACGTCAATGAGATTGCTAATCCAGTCTTTTGTACCAAAAAAGTGATGGATGCTCACATCCAGTATCTGAGTTGATTTCACTGAGCATAGAGAGATGATTCGGTAAACCATGTTACAATGGCTACCAGTCACTCCAACACACAACCTGTACATTCATATCATTACATTTCTGTGCAACATCACTTGGTCTATTGCTAGCAGCAGCGAATCTTTTCAAGCTCATGCCTTTGCTAACAAATAGCAGCCATGGAAGTTACAGTTTAAAGACACTCCTTGGTTGCAGCTTCTGCGCCATAAAGTGACACTCTACTACTCATCTGATCCAACCTAAGGACCACTTCTCGGTGAAAAATATTCACTATCGCACTGATTGACACTGCAAGTGATGTTTCATGGTTCCTGGAAGACATGTTCTCAAGAATAAACAAAAACATAAATCTTCACCTTCAATTAACCCTCACAGACTTCACTAAAACCCTCCTTTGCTAGCATGGCATATCCATGGTTTGTCACCTGACTCCTCACCTCTTTAGAGAAAACACTGTTGTTAATTCATTGTTTTCAA
The DNA here is from genome assembly GCF_016859285.1 of Xiphias gladius. Taxonomy (NCBI): domain Eukaryota; kingdom Metazoa; phylum Chordata; class Actinopteri; order Istiophoriformes; family Xiphiidae; genus Xiphias; species Xiphias gladius. The sequence continues at coordinate 19,473,630 of NC_053414.1, read as the reverse complement.
CTTATAATCAAGGCATTCTTCTTTTCTTTCTCTGACCACTTCTGCCACCTTTCACACTCTACTTTAACACCTGCTTGTCCAAGTATGTCACATGCATTCGGAGAACACCTAGAAAGACCGGCAATTTACACATCGGGCAACGTTGGACTGACCCGCCTTCGTGTCTGTCTCACTCAGGTTTACAGTCTGCTTGTCAACTTGTTTGTCTGTCTCACTGTATTTTCGTAAATGTATCTCTGTACACCATACCAACCTGTCTGTCTGTAAATAAGACAGCTAATATTACAACAGGATACAGCAGAAACTACGCCAGGTTTGTTACTTTGTTCCAGTTTTTATGCCCAAATTCATTATTTCCAGTGTACCACATCCAGCGACTTTGTCGATCCTCAAAGCTTGTTGAGCGCAGGATATATCCTGGAAAGAAGTCACCAGTTTTGTCTTGTGTGATCAAAGTGGTTACAGCAACTACAGTTCCACAGCACAGACAGAGAATAAAAACAAAACAGGATAGCTCGAGTTTAAGAGTCACAGACGTATGACCTAAAGTCAGTGAGCAGTCACTGGCTCTTTAGATCTGTTTAGAATCTCGCTCAACCTGTGTTGCAAGAGAGGTTCTCTTCCTGCCACAAACAGCAGGGGGCGATGCATGTCTATTCATATGTCCCATGTTCAAAGACTGGCTCTGCCTCTCTCTGCTTTCCTGTACAGACTCCCAACTCTGGTTGCAGGTTTTTGATTGAAAAACTGGAACGATCCTCATTCTCCCGAGTTCGAGAACGATTCTCGTTCTAGTTGAGTCACTGCTAGTTCTTTATTTCCAGGATGGAGGGGTTGTGGTCCAGGATGGACAGGATGATTTTGTCCATGTACTGTCGCAAACGTATGTTGATTTCCTCCTGCTCCTTCAGGGCTTCCATTAACTGGGGAGGAAGAAGTATGTCAAATACATTTTCTTTTCAGTTTTTTAACAATGTACACTATAGCCTTACTAATTGTATTGTTACGCAAGAGTTCCTTAGTTGACCTGTGGCCCCAATACTTTTGTTGCTGCAACAATAAACTTGAACTTTGTTAATTAATAGCAGCATACACATTCTCTTTGTACGGGCCCTGTACAGGAATGCTGCTGGGTATAGGTTTTATACTTTCAAGTTATTCATTTTTATGAACGAATTGTTTATTTCCACTGTACTGGTCAGTAGTTCTGTGTGTGATATAGCCATGGTGATGACCTCCATATTATGCACAACAGGTTCAAATCAGTAGTAATATCTAGAACACTATTGTTCTGTGATACGTCCTAGAAATACAGTTATGCTCTAACTAATGTATGTAAGGATCCTATAAACTTGTTCAGATTAAATCCATTTAAGAAACTAATTAGTTGCAGAATAGTCAATAATGGAGTCGCAGAGTTGTTTCAGAGTAAAATACTGTGTACTGACCAATTTAATTGTCATAAAAGAATAATTAATTGAACTGCAGTGCGTTCTCAGTATGTGTAGTCTGCATATTATCCTGGTTTTACCTGGTCTCTGGAGGCATTATCTATCTCTGCAGCCAGAGACTGGGCCTTGGTCTGTGTGGCAAAGAGGTTCTTAGCTTCATATAGGCTGAGGCTGAGGATCTGACCGTTCAGCTCATCGTTCTGCTCCCTCAGCTTCTGGTTCTCCTAAAATACAGAATCAGGGTGAGAGGAAGAGGAGAGAGAGATAGGAAGAGAATGAGATAAGTATCTGGACCACACAAGTATAACAGGGGTGATAATGGGTTTTTTTGGTTTTGTTTTTTGTTTTTAAAATGGCCACTACTCAAGCCTCACTCAATCCATATCCCGAAACACTGCAGTTGGTACCTCATCCAGCAGCAAACACAGTAATAGACATCTACAGGACATAACATGGGTTATGCGTGTTACAGAACAAACTGCTCCCCTGCTTTGTCAGGTGTGTTACGAAAGCTCCATGATTAAGTTGCCTTTGAGTGCTGACAAGAGGTCAGTTTGCTTTACCCTTGTTCTATCTTTAACCATTACTAGAGGGATTGCAACACTGACCCCAATTCAGCTTGGGCAAGTTCACTCTACTCCATGGTGATTAGTGGTTAATCAGGAGGTCACAGAAGCAATTTTACCATCAGACCAGGAAGGAGCCAAGCCCCAGACAAGACCAGGTGCTGGAATTCAGGGGGAAGAAAGTCCTCGGACACAAATCGCTGGACACACACATACAGACATTTACAGAGGCGCACAGGCAAGCATAAAATAGTGAGTTCATCCTTCTCGTGGATGTTGCAGGGCAGTGTCTGTCAAATTAAAGCTGACCCCTACACACAGCTTCATAATTTGTCATATCATGGACAATTAAATTGAATTGTTCTACATCTAAAACTGCTGGAAGAAGTTGATATAAAGAAAGACATGAAAAAGAAGTATCTGCAGACTAAAGCTGGTTTAAAACTATTATAATCATTCCTCTTCTTGCTTGCCTGCACTTGGTGTGACAAGTTTGGCTCGAGGGCACAGGGTGACATGGACCTTATCGTCTGACCTCCCTGATAAAATGCACACACTGTACGAATCAGCAATTCTCACTGACTGGCTACATATCAGTAAAAAGTAACCTCTAGGCTTGGTGGTTTTAGTAACTTCTCCCTTTTATATTGCCTTTTGTTTTGGCTTGGAAGCATCATTTCCAATTCATACCATCACATGTCATCAAAATGAGTCAGACACAGCTTCTATAAACCTTTAAAGAGTGTTAATATCTACTTTTACTAGTCTTATTAGAGAGGACATTTGAAAAACACTCTCATCTACTCCCTTATCTCTCTGGATTACTTGGAACCAGGTCTGTACACTTTGAAGAGACTGGAAACAGTATCATGACATTTCAGTCTCTGTATATCTGTGGCAGGCAGACATACAGAGAGGCACATGTCACTGTATTTAGGAATACTTAAACTAGAAAACAGAGAAAGTACACAGGTCATACTCTATGTACTCTGCAGCTGGTATTCTCATAAATTGTGATGAAGCCGGGTAAAGCTCCACTGGACTCTCCATTACATTACCAATGAGTGCATCGTGTCGAGGACAGTATTGCTTTTAAAGGGGATTCATTCCCCAAAAGGGATCTTTAAGGGAATGAGAAGAGCTAATGTGATTGGCTGTGATCTTTACCACTCCCTATCCCCACAGATAATGTGATACTTTCTGCCTGAATCCAACCTCTTGCAGTGTGTCCCAGGTCCACGTAGTGTCTGCAGCCACAAAAATACCAAAAGTGGGCCTTGTTTTATGAAATTAGCACACTTCATGTTCTTCTGGCAGTACACACCCAATTTATAGTTTTAAATGGAAACTACTTCTCGTAAGAGCAAGGTTAAGTGCACTGAGTTCTGCGGGGATAAATACAAGTTGATGATGACTGTACAGTATGAACTATATTATCTAAAACTATCCGAATCATTATGCAGGTATGTCCTCCGGCTGCTTCAGAACTGGTTGTGAAATATGTGTAATGTCCTGTTTCTATACTGCAACTAGTACCTTTCAGTGCAACCTACACTCGAACTGGCATTGTCTTTCAATAACAGGGCAGCAATCCTGGATTCAGGATCCTGAAGCTATGTGAAAGCGTTTTATGATCATCGCAGCACCTTAAGCACACTCAGTATGCAGACATCCCCGTACACCAGTAGCTACACTACTTACTGAGCTGACCAAGCACAATAAAGCATTTGAAGAGAGCCTTTCATCAGTACCTGCTTGAGTCTCTTGACCTCATGTTCTAGCTCCACCTCCCTGGTCCTGCTGTTGAAGTCCGCCAGGCTAGAGGTGCGGCTGCGGCCAGGCTTTTCTGCCTCCAGCTTGAACAGCTGCAAATGCTCCAGCTCTCGACGCAGGTCCTCTATCAGCTAGGCAAAAGATAAAGGACAGATGAACAGTGTTATATAATGTCAATGCAGTTTTTTTTTTGTAGGTGTAGGTGCATGAGGTGACATACCTGCAGTGAGAGAGAGAGAAGAGTGAATGTGAGGAAAGAGTGTGAGCAGTAGAACAAACAATCTACATTGCTTTATGTGTGTGCATCTGCATAAAACAGTCCCTCCCACCTCCTGCATGGCTTCCTTCTCTTTCTGGAACTGGAGTCTATTCTGCCTCAGTTTGTCCATCATTTTCCTGTAGAGGTCCATCTCATCCTTCAGGCGTAGGCTGGTGTCCTCCAACTTGTCTGTCATTCTTTGCTTCTCCTGAGCATGGACAGACATACGCACAAAGTTATAGTTTGAAGTTTGTTTTGTTTTATTTATGTGTCTCAGCTATTTAAAATCCGACAAGGGCAAATAAACTTACTCAGGAAAGAGGCATGTCTATTTACCGTATGCAGTCATTCAAAATTTGAACACAAAGGCATCCACACATACAGGATGTATTTACACTGATAGACTTTTTTGGATATATACTATTAAACCACACTGTCTTCGGTATCAAAGGTTATCAGAGGGCATCTATTAAAGAAAATTCCACATACAAGTACAGTATTAACATAGAGAGTTGAATTAAATTTTATATTTTCTCAGACACCTTTGGTTGTACATTCAACAACATGTAGAGTTGACAGCTATTGGTGTCATTTAAATAGGTATCATCTCAAAATAGAAATTTTGTTCACCACACCAGCGGCTGTCTGTAACACCTCATCTTGTACATAAAATTACAGTAGCTCATCATGTGTGTCTGTGTATGTGCACAGATGGTGAACAATATCTGACTATTAAGAAAACTGACATTTTTGAAAGGGACAGTAGGCCTGTGTTGACTAATGTGAATATGGAAATCACCAAGACTTTGCATGTTAGAAAAAGAAACACAGACAGACAGTTAACTGGAGAGTTGCCCCTGATAACAGCATCAGCTGGATGTGTTAAATACAAAAGTAAAGACGTAATAATGAAAAGATGAACAAGATAAACGAAACTAAAAATACAGAGAAAAGTAAATATGGCTTACCTCATCCAGTTTCTCTGTCTGTGACTTGAGCCGGCACATGCTAAGAGCCAGCTCACTGTTTTCATCCTCCAGCTGCTTAACTCTAAAAACAAAAAAAAAACCTGTATGTCAGTGCACTTTTAGATATAAAATGAGTGTGACTTATAGTCAGTAAAGGCACTGTTTTAAACAAAGAAATGCAGTAAATGCTGTAGCTCCGGGGGGGTGGGCTGACTAACCCCAGGAGGAATCTCTGAGCTCTGTTTAGCATACGGTTTCACATTCTGCATTTTGTCTTCATAAGCAGGCATGTCAATGTCCATATCCAGGGGTTTTAAGAGCAACGATGCCCTGTGTAATCCCCCCCCCCAAGAAAAACCTTTACCTTAAATGTATCTCAGCATCAGAGTAAACACTAATGCATTTGGATACAAACAAAACACAGAGAAATCGTTTCTGTGTATGTTAGTATGATTGTGTATGCGTGTTTCTCACCGGTTGGTCAGCAGCTCTGTCTGTGTGTTCTTGTCCCTCTCCATCTTGCTGTAGGCCTCTCGATGTCGTTTTAGCCCCTCCTGCAGATTTTGTGCTGCTCGTGTCTCCTGGTCTTTCAGCTGCTCCTCCAGCTCATGAACCCTGAGATCATGAACAGATCACACAAAATTCATTCAATACAGTATCATTACTGTGCCGAGTGCTACTTTTAGTTAATGTTAAATTACTGCTACACTCTGTTGCATTATCTCTGCAAGATTAGCTGTTTGGGGCAAAAAAAACTCTTCGCCTTTCAACGACGAGAAGTTACGGAGAATGACCGGTATAATATGGTTCTGGGCCCTTAACTTATTTATTCTAAAATAAAATTTACGTATTTCTGAAACCAAGCTTTCTCACTGTACCTGTGTACTAGTTGTGTGTTCTCCTGCTTCAGCTTGGACTTGAGATCACCACTCATCAGAATCTCACTCTCCAGTTCTGCCACCTTCTTCTCCAGTGAACTCACCTGATAGAAACAGAGACAGCTTACTAGAAGCTAAATTTATGCTATAAACAAAATTAAATGTGACAATTATATTCAGGGATTTAAAATGATGAATGCTCGGGGCGCCCGAATGGCTTTTGGGGTTAAGGTGCCCTAAAGTCCCACGTTAAGGACTTAAGGAGATATTTCCTCTCTCTCTTGTTTCCTGTCATCCTGTCTGCTGCATCCAATGAAGCCACAAGGTGCCCCAAAAAAGAAATTATAATTATGTGTGTTCAAAAATGCTGGCCAGTATGACAATTTGGATATATCCCACAACCAAACAACAAATATCACATTTGATAAAACTAAAGTGTGTCTACAGCTAAAGGCAGATTCATAATGCCTATGTATTAGCACTAAGCAACAATATTTTCCATAGTTTAACTAAGTTTGCAATTCCCAAGGTCTTGAAGATTTGAAAATAGTAAGTAACATTCGTATATTCTTTTTTTTTTTGTAGACATGAGAGGAACCCTGACAGGGATCATCATATAAATTAGCATTTTCTGCTTAAGCTTTGCATCCACCAGGAACATGACTTCACTCTTTGTGACTTTAGTGCTAACAGTGCAAAAAAAGCTAAAGGTGAGATATGTTTATTCTGTTGTGGGTTTTCAGTAGTCCGACAGAAATAGTGAGAGCTATTACCTCGCACAAGCACCTATTTAGTGCTTAAAAAAGCTTACATAAATAAAGGTCTGCCAACATATGGACAAACAGGTGGCACACACGCAAAGGACACAAACATATTCATACCTTCTCATTGATGTCAATGTCACAAGAGTCGATGCTGTCTCGGAAAAGGTCCTCTGTACTGCCATTACTGCTGCTCAAGTTGCTGTTGTGGAGCAGCTGCCTGCTCAAACACACGGGGATACACAAACTTAAGAGGAGGAACCCGCTGAGAATAGATACAGGTGAGGACCGGCTAGTTTTAAGTGTGTTTGTGTGTGTGTGTGTGTGTGTGTGTGTGTGTGTGTGTGTGTGTGTGTGTGTGTGTGTGTGTGTGTGTGTCTGTGTGTGTGTGTGTATGTGTGTGAGTGAGTGAAAGTAAGTGTGCTCTGCCCTGCAGTGATGCTGATTCAAGATAGCATAGATGGTGTAGGACTATAAGGACAGTGCCAAGAAGAGAGGCTGGTGCAAAAAGAATTAAATTTAGTAAACACAAAGGCACACACTTATTTAGAAACCTAAGAAAGACACCCACACAGGTGTGTGTATATCTAACTGTGTCACACAGTCAAGCGTGACATTCATGCCAAGATGTGACTACAGCAGCCCCCTCTTTCACTGATGGACAGCAAGCCTCTGCTCCCTTACTGAGATTAGCAATATTGAGAGGAGAGGAGGGGAGAGGAGAGGAGAAAAAGGAGGAAACAGAAAGGGAAAATAGCAGAAGAGATAAAGACAGCGATAAAGTGAAAGACATAATCAAACCAGACAGAGAGGACAGTAGAAGGAACCGGGAGAGAGAGCCAAACCTTATATTGAATACATAGATCACGTCTGACAGGCCGTTTTCACTCTGTCACTATAACTCAGTTACTGTGGGTGGAAATAGAACAAAGGCCTAGATACAAAACATTTAAGGTAGTACAGACCAACAGGCCATCAAGTGGCTGAAAAGCTGATGCCACTGAAAAGCTGATGTCCAATCTCTTTTTCTCAGCCTCGGAACAAAAACAAACGATTTTACAGCATGCTTGGTTACAGATCAGATTCTTTTCATACAAACATCCCGTATTTCTCTGAATAACTACTTAGTAATTAACTGGCTGTTAGAGCACAATGGTCGGGCAGCTGAGTGATAAGGAAGCAGAGACTGCTAATCTTGCTGTACGTTTACGTGTGGGTTCATGTGTGTCTGTGTCAACAAATAGAGCAAACACGTGCAAGCAAAGGCTGTATAATGCATAAACACAAGGAGTACAAGTGAGAGACCCTCTCTTTAGACACACACAGAAGCACACACACACACACACACACACACACACACACACACACACACACACACACACACACACACACACACACACACACACACAAAAGTGGCCTACCTTCCAAAAGCAGTGCTGGAGATTTTCCTGTTGGGGCTAGAAAGGGAAAAACAAAATGACAGCCATTTTTTTTACAGTGTACTGCAATGGATATGTCTAGACTCACAGCTCAACAACACGCTGGAAATAACTGCTGGCAATGGCAATTAAGATGGTGGCTATTCAGTGTGAGAGATACATTGGAAAGAGAGAGAAACACTGAAGGACATGTCAGTGATAATACTTTCTTTCACTACTTGTTCAGTGAGCAGGGGCTTATATCTGCTCAACAACTGTCTCAGGGGGACAAAAACCCAAAGAAACTTTCAGTCTGATGTTCAGACTGTCTGTGCTGAGTTTCGCATTGGATTAACAAAGAGGCAAACATACTGTAGGGTCATGCAAATGACAGCAGGTGTAGAGATAAAACAAGCATCATCATCATCAACTCTTGGCGCAAAAGAGACTGGCTTGAGGTATGAGACAGCAGGATAACTGTACAGCAAAAATTGGCAAATTTAATAAAAAAACAAAACAATCTATTATGTGAAAATATATAAATGATTACTGTAACATCCCCGTGAAATAGCTTTGTGTGTGTTTCTGACTGTGTTGTTTTGGTTATGCCGTTGGTAGTTGAGCATGTCATGTACTTGTCTCACTGCTTAAAAAGTGTCAGATCATACAAGATTTTCTCACATTCACACATTCAGCTACCCTTTGCTAAGTCAAGAAAACTGTGAGGAAGCTCAAAAGAGATGTATCATATTCAGTGCAGACAGCAATTGAGGGAAACGTGAGAAAAGCGGACTTCACAGTGCACACTATATTCAAAAAACATTATTCTACAAAATGTATTGTTTTCAAATGACTCTGTGTCTGCATGTGTGTGTGTGTGCACTTGTGTTTGCAGGTAGACTGCGCAGCTATTACTGGTTGCGGAGGATTATGTTTCCAATAATAGGTTCCCTATTACAGTGGTTGATGAGGTAAGCACAGGAGTGACAGCTTTATATAACAATCAATTAGTCCTTGTGTGTGTGTGTGTGTGTGTGTGTGTGTGTGTGTGTGTGTGTGTGTGTGTGTGTGTGTGTGTGTGTGTGTGTGTGTGTTTGCATGTGAATGATGATGATGATGATGTGTTTTTTTTGTACATGAAACAGGAGGAGGAACACTTAAACACCTCTGTAACAATATTACATCATTCTTATTAAATTATACTAAATAAACAAACAGTAACCCCTGAGTCAGTCCCAGCAGTCTAATGTGAGTGGACCAATGCACTTCAAATTCTTCTGTGCGCATCCTGAACAATACACATAATAGCTAGAAGTGTTTGTTTCAGTCTCACCGAAAAAACAGTATGGTGTACTGATCCTGTCATGTATAATAAAGTTATTGTCTTTCAATGTACCGCGGTTGCGTCTAAAAATTACCTGTCAGGATAATTAACGTGAATTTTTCACAGAAGTTTGGTCACCTTACCTATTTTCAATTAGAAGCTTTTTTTTTGTGGAATCAGGTATTGTGTGGCTGCATTTTTTTTCACCATGTGGAGTTACTCTTAAGTTTAATTTAAATAAAACTGGCAAGAAGAATTGCAGCCAGCAAAAACATGATGGTGATGTGATTTGATTTGACTGGCTAACAGTCAAGAGCATGGTGGTCAGCAGGAAAGGCCTGAGAGCAGGAAAGTGCCAAAGACTGCATACAATTTCCAAATTTCTTGGCTCACAAAAATACTCCTTATTGAAGATGTACTAACCATTGGCATTTGGTGGATGTAGGTTTTGTGTAATACTGTGTTGTGTGTGTGTGTGTGTGTGTGTGTGTGTGTGTGTGTGTGTGTGTGTGTGTGTGTGTGTGTGTGTGTGTGAGTGTGTCCTACCTGTTAGCCTTGAGGTTTTTGAGGCGAGCCTCCAGGTCATTTAGTAGGTTGACCTTCTTGCTGCACTGAGAACAGTAGACATCCATCAGTTCACCGGTGTAATGCTGACGCACCTTACGAGGAGTCTGGCCTGCGCTGTAAACACACACAGACACAAATTGTTTTTATCTGCCGATGAAAACACTAAGATGAAGTCAATTTAAAGTCAATTGGCTTTGCTTACATGTGCATGTGAGAGCATTGAGACACTATTTGAGTGTAAGAAAAGTGCCAAGACACCTTGAAAACTGATCTGGGCTAGCCACTAAATAACACCAATAAAAATGAAACTCAACACAGAAAAAGAGAGAGAAATAGATCTCAAAGATAAGGAAGGAGGAACTCAGTACTCGCACTTCGTTTGGAATGAATTTTTGGATCCAGAAATATAACTTCATTTAGTTTATTATGTTAAAGTATGTTGGCAAGGTGAAATCAGGAGATCACAAGTATGACCTCATCACCAAAATAAAGAAAAGCCACAATGCATTATCACTATCAAGGTCCTGCACGCACTAACTGATTTTGTTATAGTTTCCAGTAACTCTCCCAAATCCCTTTATTTTCTCCCAGAACCCTGTTTACACTTTGAAAGTCAACAAAGTTCATTCTTGAGTTTTAGAACCTCAACCTTTAAACCGATGGCTTGGGAGTGTGAGGGGCACTACATCAAAATGAGCAAGTGTACCTTTAACCCACTTTTCACTGTAACTTAACTTCCTTCCCATGCTGAGTTGTCTAATACTTCTCGTAAATCTGGGCCTCATTTTGAATTTAAATCTCCATGCCAACTCCGTTTGGAGAGTTTTGTCTGCTTGGTATGCGTGGAAGGAGCATGAAGCTGTATTGCCTGTCTATCAGCCGGGAGACTTAATCCCATTAAACACAGGCCTTTGATGAATATTAATGTGGCCTTAAGGACAAGAATTCCTAAACTACAGTCAAGACTCAGAATAATAAGAGTCAGGGAATGATTCTGAAGCTTGCAGACTGGAGACTCAAGCAAAAGACGAAGCTACAGAAACTGGTCAGTATTTTACATTTTGCCTTATCATGACATAACCTTTGATAAAAAGCACAGAAGCCTACACCCAACTGAAATGTATAATTATTCTTTGTAGCACAGTGGTTCCCAACCCCTGATCCACATACCGATACATTAAATATTTGCTACTATGCCAGGAGGAAGTATGATTAAGAAAGAATCCTGCATAATAATTATATAAATTCATAGGCTAATGAAGGCTATTTGTGTAGTAATTACCTTGATCTTGCTGTCTGACACCATGTCACACCCAAAACAATGGCATACTGATTTTGAACGAAGGTAGTCAGTACACAAGGTTATCAATCTGTCATTATGCACTTACATACTCAGTTAGCATGTGCAGTGTTCCCATTAGTGTTGCAACAGGCTAACTTTGGGAAAAAACAGCAAAAACATAAAGAGTCTGAGAGAGAGTCTGACAGAATTTCGGAGTTTCTTTGGAGGAGGTAGGGCAGAGAGCTTATGTATGTATTTTAATATCCAGATGATTGACTTTTACTGTCATCATAACACCAGATAAAGGAAACACCACCACCATGTTGATCAGTCCACAACAGTAGTTTGGTAGAGGTTGTAAGCTACCTGAGATCCTAATGCATCTTGTCTCATGATCAATTTAGCTAGTCGATGGCAGTGTAAACAATTTCCATACTCACTTTATATATGAAATTTACTGTGTTAAATAGAACCTCTTCTTTTGTTCCCAGAAAGTGAATGTGTTATTTTTAAAAAGTGTATTATTTTTTACTTTACACTTCGGCTATAAATTATTGAGAGGCTTCAAAGATGAGATTATTTTGATCCTAAAACAATGTACAGGTTCAGTACTGATACCAAATTTGTACTTTTATTCCAGTACCTTAGTAATATCCCACTCAGCATTCAACATGAAGAGCCAATTTTCTCTCTCTTTTTCTCCCTTACCTTGAGGGAACAGATGAACCGAGGTCAGAGTATCCGTTGGTGCGAGTCTCGTCGTCCGGACAGGGGCTGCTGAGAGTGTAGTCTGGTTCTTCCCCCTCCCCGTAGTCCTCAAACTGCTCCTCGTTCAGAGAAGCTGAGGAACGTGTCGATAAGTCAGAGGTCACTGAGATGGTAGTATGGCCACACCTAAGGAAAAAGAAGGAGGGATTGGTGCTCATAAATGTAAATACCCCTGGCAGACTTTGTGAAATATTGACAATTTTTTGGAAAATATGACTGATCATGCAGAAAACCTTTCTTTTATTTCAGGATAGTGGTCTGGTGAAACCATTTCTCATCACATAATTGTGTGTGCCCTTTTTAAATTGTAATGATGACTGAAATCACCCGAACGGCCCTGATCAGAAGTTTCCACACCCTTGAATGTTTTGTCTGATAATATACTCACACGTTGACACACACAGGTTGAAATGGCTATTAAGGGTAAGTTTCCACACCTGTGAGTTCTTTGATTGTAACTAGTGTCTGTGTATAAATACAGTAATCAATGAGTTCCCTAGCTCTTGAGAGACCCCTGCACATTTCGTCCAAGGAAGCACTTTTAAAAGACCTGTGAGAAAAAGGTAGTTGAACTTTATAAATCAGGAAAAAGGATATAAAAAGATACCCAAAGATTTGGAAATGCCCATCACTAGTGTTCAAACTCTGTTAAAGAATTGAAAAAGTAGGGGTTCTGCTGATACCAAGCCACTGTCAGGTAGACCAACCAAGATTTCAGCCACAGCTGCCAGGAAAAGTGGTCGGGATGCAGAGAAACAGCCACAAGCAACTTCAGGCTTCTCTGCAAAAGAGGTGGTGTGGCTGTTTCAAGATGCACAATAACATGCACAGTTGGGTTGGCAGAAAGAGCCATTACTGTGCCAACACCACAACACAGCCCACTTACAATAGCACCTAGACAAGCCTCAAAAGTAATTTCGAGTGACGAGACCAAAATCAAACTCATTGGTCATAACCATAAATGCTATGTTTGGAGAGGAGTCAACAAGGCCTATGATGAAAAATACACAACCCATACCGTGAAGCATGGAGGTGGATCTCTGATGTTCTGGGGGTGTGTGAGCTACAGTGGCACAGGGAATGTAGTCAAAATTGATGGTAAGATGAAAGCAGCATGTTATCAGAAAATACTGGAGGACAATTTGCATTCATCACCCCGGAAGCTGCGCATGGGACGCACTTACATGACAATGCAAAACAGAAGGCCGATTCGCCCCTTCGGTGGCTAGAGCAGAAAAAAGCGAAGGTTCTGGTGGTCATCACAGTCTCCTGACCTCAGTATCATTGAGCCACTTTGGGGAGATCTGAAATGTGCAGTTCATGCAAGACAGCCCAAGAATTTACGGGACCTGAAGGCTTTTAGCCAAGAAGAATGGCTAGCCTTACCACCTGAGAAAATAAAGGGCCTTATCCACCACTATCACAAAAGACTCTCAGCCATCATTGATGCTAAATAGGGGCAATACACAGTATTAAGAACTAAGGGAATGCAAACTTTTGAATGGGGGCCATCTCATTGTTTTCTTTATGTTTGTTATGTTTTGTTTAATACTTCTGCTATTCTGTGATGCCTTAGAGTTTAATTTGAATCCCATTAAAAATAAAAGAAATGTGTTTTGCCTGATCATTCAAAGATTGGTCCATAACCTCACAGATTCTGCCAGGGTATGTAACCAGAACTGTATACTTATGTTTTATTTCTGTATTCATGATATTCATTTTTGGGAGTCAAATTAAAGAAACCCCACTCCGTAAGTAATGGCAGATGTACACAATGTGTTCCAGATTTTGATCTGAAATTTATGATGACAACATGATTACTGTACCCAAAGTGATAAAAATGTCATACTTTTATTTGACTCTTTGAAGATACATTTCCCTCAGAATATCACATGTAGACTGATAGATCTGATAAGAGAAAACGGTACTGAGTACCATCAAGCTGAATATGAACCACAAAAAGACTGTGAAACAGCAAGACGTTTGTCCTCATGAATGAGAGTCTAAACTGTATGCAGCACAGGAACAGAGAGCATAATCTGAAAGTGGACTGGTGGAAGATTTAGAGACAGTGAGACAGTAAAGAAAAAAAAAGCAGTGCTTACTTCTCCCCAGGGAAAAAGAGATCCCCTAGTGCTTCTTCCTTGTCCCCCGGTCTGATCAATCCGTCAGAGGTGTCTGACCCTTGGGTGCTTTCCACAGCGCTGTCTCTATCTGATTCCCTCTCCCTGCCCTCGTCTGCCACCTCCTCCTCAGGCTCCTCCACCTCTCCCGGGAACAGCTGGCACTCAGGGACGGTGTCAGGGTAGGCCCGCGTGCACATGATGATCGGACAAACCCGCTCCTCCTCAACACCCTGGAGAATGACCGCAAGAAACGCAAAGACAGAGAGGAATGAAGGGGAGAAAGAGTTTATGATAAGTAAGTTTTTAAAAGAAATTTATAGAAACTGACCTTTAAAAACAGAGAATTTTAAGAGCTTGAACACGGCTGTTTTTGTTGTCATGGTGATGATGAGAGTATCTTTCTCAGTGAACACATTGTAGGCAGGAATTAATCTTTTTTGGTTATAACATTATTTATAACCACATTATTTTCTATTGCAGCAAACATTCATAAATCCACTTCATTTAAACAAATATGCTCCTTAGTTCAGATTTTGTGTCGCAGTCGCCATTATTAGATGTTTTCTCATTATCACAAGTAATCCAGTGAGTGCTGTCTGCAAACTGGAACTGCCAGTGGCTAATGCAGGGACTTTTTTATGGTGCAGATTTGAAAAAATGTAAAGAAAAACAGGGTAAAAACTGGGGGCCACTGCACCATGGCACCAAATGAAGCCAAACTATTTCACAGTTATGGACTAAGGAAGTAGCTAACTCATTGTCTCAAAAGCACCTGTGAGAATACAGGCAAATAATTCAAACAATTTCACATTTCATTAAACATTTTTTCATAACAACTGTCCCAGAAGACGTAAAGTACCACTGACATGAGAAATGATGGCATTTCACAGGAGCTTAACTTATCCTGAACATAACAATACATGGCATGCTACGACATGTTGTGATTATGTAAATAAAGAGAAAGAAAACCAAACAAAAACAGCCAAGTGTTCAAAAGGTCAAACATTATTCAGTGCTTTACGTGTGGAGAATTTTTTTAATATCCTGTATATGTATCATTTTAAGGCAATGGAGGTCTTTTTGAATTCATTAAGAGATTCATGACTCGTTTTTAGGTTTTGGAGAGCTGGTCACTTGTGGATTCAGTTTCAGGATGGATTTCCCATTTATTAAATTCCTTCACTATGGGAAAGGTCTTACGTTCACACTGGCGTTCTGGAAGGCTACAGGGGTGAAAGGGCGACTGGTCAAAGGTCACAGGTCCCCCTCCATCTAGTTTCACTCTTTAGCGGCTCAAATCTAGTCTAGTGCAATAGGGAACAAGGACTTATCTCAGCATGACTGAACAACTGAAACAGAGAGCACAGTGAAGGAGGGGGGCAGGTGAAGACAAAATGAGAGGGACGACAGAGAGGAGCGTGAGGGATATGCTGGGTAATAGTGAGTAAGAGAAAGGTGGAGAGGGAGTAAAATAGGCATGGATCAAGCTATGGATGTAGGTAGGGTAGGAAGAATAAGTGTAGAAAAGAGGACTACAGCTAACAAGTGAGGAGAAGAAAGAGGGTATAAGGAACAAAGCCAAGAAAGAATGAAAACGAATTAGCAGTACAGTGTGAGGGTGAGATTAGAGGAGAGTGTGAGAGCTGTGAAGAAAAAAGATGTAGCTGACGCAGACAGATAGCAACGTAGCTTCAGGACAGTCAAGTCGGTATTCGACAACATTACAGACATTACAGTCAAAGATTTCAGCAACTAAAATTCAGACTGCTCTCTGCCTCTCTCTCTCTCACACACACATCCCTGACTTTTCTTCCTTTTAAGCTCCAACGATATAGATCTCTTGGCTGCGCAGCGGATATTCAATCCAATACTAGGGGTTGTAGCGCAAAGCTATTTGTGTGTATTCGGATTTATATTGGAAGTGAGAGGGGGCCTACGCCGAAAATTGTCAGAAATGAAAATATTAAAGTATAGTTAATTATGTTTTAAGTTGTGGTGTCAACAGAACATATATATAATAATGTTTAAAATTTTTTTATAATTTTAAAAATGTAACTAAAAAAACAAATAATGAAACATGATTTGTATTTGAACGCTACCCTCATAATGATAATAATAATGAATAAATAAATAAATGAATCTAAACTGATTTATGTAATGGTCAGGGTGGAAATGAACAGTAGATATAGTAAAGAAGTGTTTATCCTCCAGAAAATACAAGTCAAAATCCAAAAAGCTTCCTTGGCCATTTTTCACACAGGCAAGTTAGAGATGGTCCCTTAAAAATATTACTGCAAAAATCTGAACGCTGTGAATGTCTGTATGTTCATATCTGTTCAGAGCGTATTATCTGTTCGTATCCAAATAATATATTTGTATTTGTTTACCTCCCCATCCCATACCCAACCAACTACGGCAACAGAGCATGCTTATGTACAGCTAAATTAAAAAGTGCCCATTCAACACATTACGTGAGGCTCTGCGCCCCCTCTGTACTCCACCACAACAATTCAAAAAACCTGAAGAGGCTAACACAATGAGCAACTTGACACCTGTTGCGCTTATCTTAGAAAGAGGAGGAGGTTTTTCATATATAGTCCTAGCTCACATGCTATTACTATAAACATTTAATGTTAGAAATAGTCAAAATACAGCACTAAGATCTCTGATTTGGTGAAAACTCCTGCTCATGCAAAAAATTCCTTAATATTGTGACTACAGTATGTTAGACTGTTACATTAACTGTAAATTTTTACTTCATTGGCTGAGCAGGCTAATACTTTTCTAGCTGATGAAGTGGTAACATTGAGTAAGAAAAAAAATAACATTGCAATAAAATTAAGGTTAAAACTTCGACTACAGTGAGTTATTGTACCTTACTTCTCAAACTACTGTGCTTGTTCTACACTGATACAATATACCTACTAAAGGCTGCATCTAATTGCAACCTGACTGCTCTTTTCAAATTCTTTAAAGAGCTTTATATTCCTCTGTTCAATTGTATGTGTGTCAGCGTCCTTTGACTCACTCAAGTTTCCTTGCAGAAAAATAGAAACAATACATGCTGAACAGTCAAGTACCAGTTTCAGGAGAACAGAAGCATATGTTCCGTCATTTAAGCTGCCAATTAAAGCTTTTCTATCAGCAGTGTCTCGGGCAAAGACACTGGTGGACAGTAACATCCTGAAGTGTGTGTGTGTCTGTGTGTGTGCGTATGTGTGTGTTTACAGTCTGCCTCTCTCTGTACCCGCCTGCTCCAGAACAGCCTGGGGCTGTAACTACCAAAACATGAGCCTACAGAGCGTTTTGAGTTGCTTGATTCCCCAGAGCACAAAAACAGCTAGCCTGCCAAACCTGCCATTGGCTTTGAACTGAGGACTCCGAGATCTGCTGTGTTTTTAACTGCAGTGGATTTTTATCGGCATTAAATTTTTGCTTAGGACGAATCAGCTCTGTTTATCAACGATTGCCATTCTCAGATTTGAAAAGATACAGTGTAAATACCATGCAGCTTTATATCAATGCTCTGCACAGCATGCGTCTCTGTACATATTTTTTCATACTTGGTTTTAAATAAAATAGGATAGAAAAAGATTTTCAGATCTCTCTGTGAGTCTGTAGCTGCAGGGTCTGACCTAGTTAAAACGCAGACATCCTAACATTCCTTTTCGGTCCTTCTTCCCAGTCTCCCAGGTGAGACCAACGTCAGAGAAGGAAAAGATGGAGAGATGAAGAAGACAAAGAGGAAAACCCAGTCTCCTCTTCTCAGATGAGGAATTCAGGTTGAGGGAACAGGCCTTTGCTGTGCGTTTGTGGTCAATTTGAGTCTGGTTATGTGTTATTTTAGTATGACAACGTGAATGTCTATACAGTATGTATGTGAATTACCGCTAGCCATATGTGTGTGTGTATATGTGTGAATGCTTTCTCTGTCCAGGTAATCATCCCTGAACTACCCACATGTCACAGATGTATTACATGTCTTGTGTGGCTGAATAAGCATATTTACTCTGTAAATTTTCTCTGGAAATATACAGGTCAGACACCTGTAGTATAGATAAAATTGTCAGCCCATATTTCCCAGGTAAAGGAACAGTTGTGCGGCATGAACGGTTATGCATTGGCCAGGCAAGCTCTCGGGGAACAATGTATTATTTAATCCACTGCAGATGCAATAATAATGTAAGAATTGGAAGAAAAGAGAGAAACGGACAGAGGACACTTGTAACTTCTCTCTAGACAGCTGAAGAGAGAGAGAGAGACCACTACATGTCAAGTGGAGAGAAATAGATGAAAAGAAAAAGAGAAAGATAGAGACAGAGGGTAGAGCAGAGAAAAGACAAGAGGCAACTCAAACTGCTGTTTAAAAACAAGCACTGCTATGTAAAGTATCTGTGCGACAGACACACTTCAACATTGGGGATCTTTATGAGGTAACCGAATCATTTTCCCGACATGATCTTTCAGCTGAATTGTGCAATGACATGAGTTTCAGCAGGGAATAGGTGGAAGTTTATGTAATATGAATGATGACTACCAATCACATCATGTTGACACAGTCCTGAAACTCAAAATACTGACTAGCGTATTTGAAATGCTAAGGTTGTTCAGCAACACCGTGGGAGATTACAGTATAGAAAATGGTGAGATAGAAACTATGTTACTGTACCGCAATTACTGCTACAATACCGGTTGCTACAGAGACAAACATACAGTATGTTCTCATTACAAAATAAAGTGTGTGTTTGTGTAAGAGAAAGACTTAAAACTAACAGGTGAGCGAGAGACAAACATGCATTCAGAGATAAACTGAAAAGTTTATTGTGAAGTCCTCCTGCCCTACAATTATCAAAAAATGCAAACAAGCCTTAGAGGCACGCAGGAAAAACACTACGTTACTCCCAGAGACGGGGATCACATGTGTGTGTGATGTTGTATTTTAAGAGGCTTGACTGCAATGTGCGTCGCAGAGTAGGTGTCAATATATCTAAGAGATCAAAAGTGTAACTCCATTCTATCAGGCTCGATGCCAATAGAGCGCAATGCAATATATGCAAAAAGGACATTGCTGCCCAGACGGGCAACACGACAAATTTGATTAAACACTTGAACGTGCATGGAATAACTCTAAGAGCTGAAAGTTGTTCAGTTTTCAACTCCAAGAAGAACGGACCACAACCACCTTCCTCTCAGCATTCACGTCTACCTAACGCCACAGAGCCTCCTTCAAAATCTCCACCACCTGATTCCGCCTCATTACTCAGATGACTGAGGACGGCGCTGTGTCTGGGATTTTAGCAGCTAACGTTTAGTAAACATAAAAATTCGGCCAACATGTGCATGGTTGTTTACTAAATTTAACGTTACTGTAATAGGTGCGTTGACTTGAACTCAGACTGCCCTTGTAAAGTGAGATATAGTTTGTTTGTAACAAAATGCCAAGGTTCTGAGACATAACACTAGAGACTTGAAACAGACAACTTAAGTTGAACCACACTGTAGTAAATGAGTTTATATTTTTTATGAAAATGCTTTGAGTGTGTAAAAATGCCAAGGAGCTAAATAATAAAACTAAAGGTTTTTACCTCAATGTGTAATTTATTTTATTTTATTTTTTTGTTAAAATGAATTTTATGAAATTGGTAACAAAAAAAGTATCGTACTGGTATCGAAGTCAAGGTATCGGTACCAAAAATCGAAAGTGTTTGAAAAGATACCGAACCCCTAATCAATAACCTGTCCCAATCCACGATGCAAATTCGTCATGGACATAAATATCACTAAGGCACAAACAGCAAAGGGACTTAAACTGACCCATTATTCAAAGGAAACCGAGTGTAGCTAGACTAAAAAGCAAACTTAAGAGGCAAAATGGACATCAGATATTTTTCACAGCAAACGTTTTGATATGTCGTAGCAGAAAAAACACATGAGCAATTAATAACATTAATAATGGCTGCATCCTAGGTCTATGGCCCTGCTGTTATGCATGCTTGTGTACTGGCATATTAGAATGACGACCATTATACTCTTGCATACAATAAAAGCTCGCATGCACACACAAAGTGACATGAACTACTTACTTTTCTAAAAGGCCACTTGATTTGACGTTAGTGCTCAATGTCTCAAAGATTCATCAAGTCATCAAAGGCCCAAACTCTTTTCTCAGGTTGAACAACAACAACAAGATTGTAGAAGCTGTCATTCAAAAGATAGACCCTCAATCCATCTCTCCTCACATTTTTTTAGTCTATGCTGAGTGCAGAGTCAGTGCTGAACAAATCACTGGTGTGAAGTCCTTCTCCACTGGCACAGTGGAGAATTACGTGGATGACCATGCATTTCAAGGCCTTGTTGATATAAATGTAAAAAGAGGGAGAAAATGGCTTTGAACTTGCCAGACCATGACTGTGCAAAAGTGGTATAATAAGCATATCTTATTTTCTAATCTGGAAATCAACTATGAGATTCCCATGTGTGTCTGATTGATTTGTGTATAATAAATTTGTGCGTTGACTTGTTCTCAGCTTTTGTAGAATTTCCCATAAAAACATCAGCAATTACCAACCGCACAATGCAGCAGATTATGCTTTAAATATTAGTAAACACACAGGAGTTACGATGATTCTTGATGCAAGCTGATCTGCACTAGACATTCTGGAAATTAGAAATTTTCTGCACTTGAAAATGTTCAGCCTTTAAAAGAGATATAGGAGTCTTAAGCAAAACTAAATTAAAGGAGTTATTTTGCTTATAAAGTTTTAAAAGGTGTTGCCTCAGTTCCATATTTGTTGTATAAGTAGTCGGACAGTAACCATCTTGTTGCTAAACAATGAAGCAAAACAAGTGTTTGTGCGAAAGACAGAGAAGACAAAGCAGAGATGGAGTGCTACACCAGTGTGGGGTGGGATTGGAGGAGACATGAGCTGACATCGACTGGATCGATCCACACTGATGAAGCTTTGATATAGTGTGAGTCAGCAGTTAAGGGACTGGAAGATAAGCAGAGGAGTGAAAGACAAATTGAAAAGAAGAAAGACAGAGGAGAACGAAAGAGGGATTGAGGAAGGAGGGCAAGAGAGAGAAGGGGCAATCGGAAACAGAACAGACACACAGACAGAGAGCAGCAGAGTCTCTCCTCTTATGTTTGTCAGACTGAGCTCGAGTGATAAGAGGCATTTCTCTGCAGAGGCTTTTTCTGCATCTCTACCTCTCCCTCTTTGTTCATTTCATCCTCTCTTACTCTCCCTTTCTCTCTATTCCTCTAAGCCCTGAGCTCCTCAAGTGCTGCCACCACAAAAATATTCACCTATAAAGCGAATCGTTTAATATTTCTGCTTTGATATTCAGCATTTTGACTCGGTTACCAGTGGCTGCTTCTGTCATCCTGAGCCCCAGATCTCACCAGTGGGTAAGGAGACGCTCTGAGACAGGAGGGCAGAAGAGGCTTCAAAGAACCTTATAAGGATATTGTAATACACACACACACACACACACAAAAAAAACCCAAAAGCTGAAAGGATTTGTCAGTTGATTGATTAGTCAATCATCTGAGTCATTTTTCAAATGAATTTGCTGGTTAAGGCTTCTGAAATGTGGCTATGTACTGCTGTCTTTGTCGTATACGATATTAAATTGAATATTTTTTGGTTTTTGAACTGTTGTTGTCACTTTGGGGTCTGGGAAATTGTCAATGACATTTTTCTTTATTCCCTGGCATGTCATAGACAAAATAAAACACTAGAGAGAATAATCAGCTGATTAATCTAAAATAATCGTTAGTGGCAGCCCCAATGTACACACATTACGTCTTCATTTGTTGAGTAATGATCATATTCACACCTAAATAGATACCTCTTTTGCAAAATACCCCGACAGGGGAGAATAAACAACCCCAGTCTGTTTGCATATGCATGTATCTGCCTGCGTGTCTGTATTATTCACCTCTCATGGTAAGCAATACTCTTCCTACGCATGCATACACTCACACATTACACAAAGGGAAGTAATGACTCATGTTTCACTACCATTTTGTTAAGTCAACACTGTGACAAACTCAGGTTTCAGCTAATGTGGCACACACGCACACCCAACTTAAATATTGTACAAAAACACCAGAGACTCCCCACTGTGTGAACTTTTCAATACAGCCTCTTTTGCTCCCTGCTCATTTATCTTTAAGTAAAAACTTTGGCTTTAAGAGCAGCTTGAAACTCGCAATTACACATATATAAAAAACACTAACCCTCTGTCCACACGGGTTTAATCATGAACACACACACACACACACACACATTTCTTTTCCACCTGAGTCTCAAGGGAATCAGGTAGCTGCTTGGATTACCAGGAATGTTGCACTGGACAAAGGACAATGCAGGGAGGGTATGGAGCAGCACCCGGGAGACTGTGTGGAGGTATTTTCAGTGAAACTCAGCTAAGATGCACACAGGAAACCCCAAGCGGTGAAACAGTGTGTGCGCCTGTGTTTACTTTTGTATTTCTGAATTCGCAGAGTGACGAAAATAAAACCTAACCAGACAAGGTAAGTCCTCCAAGTAAATCCAAACGCTTGTACCTGTTTGTGGGTGTGTATATACACTAGGCCGTTAAACAAGGAGAACTTGAAATACATCCCTTGATTACAAGTGATGCAAGTTTCCTTTTACTTATGTTTGTGTGTCAATTAATGCCCGAACTGCATCTTTAATTGCAAAGCCACAGTCCCGGAAAACATGACAGGACAGGTTAGCTCTATTAATTGCAGATTACAAAGCTGCATTCACAGCAGTCGTTGTATCCTGCTGACTGCTGCTGGTGTACAACATTCAGTCAATGCTCTACGAGTGCATTTGCTGCAAATCCATGACTGAGAAAAACTGCGAGGTAAACAGGAAACTAAATTTTTGTGTGCACATGTGTAACCAAACAGTAATACTATCATACCAAAGAGTAACTATGAGAGGTAGTCACACCAAGTATGCAGGTGTGTAGGTTTTTTAGCCCATTTGCCCTTGAGGTGTCAATTTCCTGTTCTGAACTCTTAAATTCTTGACAACTGCATACAGTATGTTTGAACTCAAAACACCACTGCTTCACATCATTGACGCACACAAGTCAGAGCAAAGTCGCGTGTGTGTTGATGATCACACTGTCTGATGTAGTGCTGCAAATAATTATTATTAATAATTATTATTTTTGTTATTATTCATCTATCGATATTTTTTCCTATTAACTAATGAATCGTTCAGTTTATAAAATGTCAGAAAATAAGTATTAAAAAAAAACCCTCATAATTTCCCAGAACCCAAGGTGACAATTTTAAATAAGTCTAGTTTTGTTCAACCAACTGTCCAAAACCCAAAGACATTTAACTTACAATGATATACAGCAGAGAAAAGCAGTAAATCTTCACATTTAGGTGATGCAACCTAAGATTTTATGTTTTAGCTCTGCTGTCCACCGACTTGACTTTTGGGATGGTTCAGTCAAGTTTCCCTTGAATTATCATCATCACTAGTATTATTAGGGATAGAAAGAAGAGAGGTTGGATACATCTTCGAGGAAAAGCACAACAGGCTGACTCATTTGTAGCAGCACGGACACTTAACTCTCTGTCTAATTTATTGTTCAAACCTGTCATCCCACAGCCAAAGTGTGTTGTGTCTAACGTACTGATTGTCCTTTCTGCGCCAACAAACTCTGAAAGGGTAAGAAAGTACCTCGCTGTCTTTCTTTTAACAAAGTGCATTGTCTTTCTCTTAAGCAACTGCTTATTGAATGGGGGCATTTCAATGTGTCATTGGTGGCAGATCCCTCAGCAGGTGGTCAAGCCGCTGCCCGTTGCATGTGAATTTCTGGTCATTCAACTTTTTGTTTCTGTGCTAGCAAAAAAAAAGAAAAAAAGAAAAAAGAAAAATGAGAACCAAAAGGGGGTTCTGTAGATTGTTCAGCAAAAGGTTTAATATTTGTCTTTCAAAACTACAATACAACTAACTCAGTGACTTTGAAACTGTAAATGTATTTGTGTTGAGATATTTTTTGCTTTGTTTAGAAATGATTCTTTCTCTTCTCTCTGTCTTTCTATGTCAATGTGAGGAGTGACTGTTTTAACTGCCGCAGATTAGCCCCCATTCATCCAGTACAGCTTAGTACTGCATGTTAATCTAGTTATTCTAGTCCTGGTGTACACACTGTGCAATGTCAAAGACGCCTGGCTGAATGTCAGCCAAAATCAAATAACTGTTAAAAGCAACTATGTTCAACTTTATGCCAATAATATGCCTGCCGTATTTCATTGTCTCTGTACTTTTACTTTGTACTCTGTGGAATGACAAAAAAAGAGGGCTCTAATCTAATCTAATAAACAAAATAATTTTTGTGGAAAACAGAAGTCCTCAAGGAACGTTTTGAGCCTGTGACAATCAAAAGAGAATTTCATGCTCGTAAGAAGGAGAGTAAATCTCATTATGTAATGTCCAGTCACAGACCAGGAGTGCTCAAAACGTCTACAGAGTCTGACGTCACATGTTGCTATTGAGATCCCAAAATAAAAATAAAACTCACCTTGCCTTTCTATTTTTGGAGGACTGAATGAATATTAGAAGGTACAAGAAGTACAGCAAGCATCTTTTGTATTGTCAGCAGCTTAATACTGTTGACAATACATGACTTGTCACAGTTAATACAGTCAAAAGGTTAAGTACTTGTGTATTTATTTTTTTTCAGATCATCTAGACTTCTCCATAAACTAAAATACAATTAAGCCTATTTTAAAAGGGATGATGTTGTCAAAAAGACCCATTTTAACGGACTGTCACAGGGGCTTGTTACATTTTTACTGTAACATGATTTACAACATCTAAAAATGTCCAGTAAATAAATCCAAAATATAATATGAGGTTCTACACCTTGGTCTATGTATATGAGTTATGTGATAGCATACCTATAATGTCCTTCCTCCTGCAAGATTTGGAATGTTGAACTATGGCCAGAATAAACAGACAGAAATGATTTGAATTATACTTGTAGATAGCAAAACCATTTCTCGCAGCAAACCTGCTGCTGTCGCACTTGCGCTATTCCTCAATTTGCTTCCTTTTCAATCTATCTACACTTGCGTGGTCAATCTGTATCCTGTTCCCTGCACCCTTCTTTTGATCACCCCCCCCCCTCTCGCTGTCATTCTCTCTCCTTCCAGCTACCCTGGTTTCCAATTAATCCCATTACCTTCAGAGAGACGCTGAACCGCAACAGAGCCAACAGAAAGTGAACGAGAAAGACAGAGAGTAAAGGATAGGAAGGGACACTGTAAAGCCAAACCACGGTGAAAAGAGAGTGAACAGAAGAGGCAGGACAGTGTAGTGTGATGACACAGACATGAACAGCTGAGCAAGACAGACAGGCAAGCTGTGAGGCAGGGTCAACTATATGCAACACCCACACATTCAAACACATAGCTTGTGGGGGACAATGGACTCAGCACTGCAGCTGAACTGCCCCCCTTTAACTAGCCAGTCTTCCCCCCTCATATAAACTATCTCTGCTTTTTTTCTTCTCATTCACTAAACCCCACATCTCTCTATTGGCTCCTTTCTCTGTTTTGTTCTCATTTTGTCAAGTAATCTGTCATCACCCATTAATCTCAGCAGGCTGGTTGCTTACCCCGTTTACTAGTGAGGGGAGTCCATGGTCAGCAATCCCCCTCTTTCCACCAGCCAAACCCTCATCCACCGAAGTCATAAAATTGCCCTGTTCACCAGGGCGAAGTCTGTTGTCTCAACTCAAACAACACACATACACACACACACACACACACACACACACACACGCACACACACGCACACACACACACACACACACACACACACACACACACAACACAACACACACAGGTGTTCCCTTCAAAGGCAAGAGGAGGAAGCGTCGGGATAGTCCAAAGGGTGAGTCTCTGTTAGTGGTATAGTCCAAAGAGATGCAGAGGAGCAGAGCAGGACGTATCGTTCACTTTAAAACAGCGCACCGGCTGCCTGGCTTTTCCTTCACTGCCACTCTCTCCCTCTCCCTCTCTCTTTCTCTCTCTCTCTGCCTCTCTCTCTCTCTCTCTGTCACACAGATACACATTCACACACACACCCACACACACACACACATCCACACACACACACACACACACACACACACACAAGCACAAGCCCAGACTCTGAACCTCACACCCTCACACTCACACACTGTCCCTCTCTGGCTGGCTGGTTTGCCGGCTGACTCGCATTCACACAGTGAGAGCTCAGATCAGGCAACAGTTGTTGAATTCATGGCCCCGCCCCCCCCCCATCCCTCCCCCTTGTGGATTGTTGCTTAGCAACTGGCTTCTGTGGGTGGGGCTTGTTAGAGTCCTCACATTGCTGCACACTTTGCTCTCGGCTGCTGCCTACTCAGGCTATATTTGCATATCAAGTCCTGCCTGCCTCGGCCTGTCTCTGCTGTAGAAGAGGCTGGTGGCTGTGTGGGCTGTAAAGAGGAGGTGACTGTTGCCACTATAACTGAAACAGTTTGTCCTCAGTGATGCAGCAGATTCCACAAGATGGGTCAAAAAGAAAAGATAGTGGTGGTTGATAGGTAGTGGTTAGTCACAGTTAACTGGAAGCAGGAAAGAGGGGAGTAAGCACATTTCAAAAATGCACGGTGAATACATACATAAAGCTTTTTTTCCCCCTGGTAAAAAGTTGACATTTTACCGACGAAGATACAGGTTTTACAGATGTGATAATACTGATGTAATAATTGAAAAATTATGTATGTAAAACTCCAAATTTCCATATTTGTAACAGCTTGTTATTGATTAAATTCATCAGTAAAACAAAGATAAATAACATGTCGGTATTTTTAGGATTTGTTATGCAGAGTGGATGAAGGAAAACCATACATTCCCAGCCCTTGTAAAAAGCAAAACTATTTTTCCTATACTTCTTCCTAAATTTTATAAAAGCAACTTTTTTTTTGTCCACATTTCTAAATAATTTCTCACTCTAGGTCTCTAGACTGGTCTCTAGGTCCTTAAGCATATCATTTTTTCCTCGAAGAGTCTACAGAAGTGGTACGTAAATGTAGGGAAACATTCTCTGAGTGGGTTCTCCATAATATTTGACATTTCTTTCTTTTTAGACTCTTATCCCAGCTCTGCAAGGGATTTCAAATACCCTTTCTGCTGCCACTCCACCTTATACTCCTCACTTGTAATCTGTAAAATTGCCCCTACTCTGGCTGAATGCTGACCAGATACTCTTATCAAAGCCAGGGGTGCAGAAAGCTACTTGAAGTCATCACTGAAGAGCCCGGACTTCTACCTAATTAGAGCTCCAAAAGTGGTATTATCATGTTTGTTACTCTTGGTTTGTAGTGTCGGTCCCTACAGTCCTTAGGGAAGCAGTTTTGCATTTAAATTCAACTTGTTTTAAAGACTGAGTATCTTGTTAGCCTGTAGTCAACCGTTGCATCAGCATTCACCTTTGCATTTCGTTCCCCTGAGTTTACTGTATAGGCACTGACATTATATGACCACAATTTCACAATTTGGGCCACAACTGAAGTGAGGACTGTCTGGGCACACCATGGTGTGATGGCAGACAGGATGCGATACACTCATAATATCTTAGCATGTTAAAATGATGACCTGGTTTCAGCTGCGCTGCACAAAACAACAGAGGGTGGAGGATAAAGTCTCGTTTCTATAGACAGATCACCAACAGCAGTTCTAAATCTCACATGCAATACTTGTGCTCCTTATATTTGGTCAGGAACTGCCTGATGCAATCAGATTTCTATGTGTCACAGCAAATATTCTCACAGATATATTTGCTATATTTCTGCATCATTTGCCTGATTGAACAAACCACCATTATGATCAACTCTCAGTCAACATTTCCCTTAATACTTTTGTCCTACTTATATTTAAATGGCCTGTTCCCCACGCTGTGGAAACGTGAATCACATTACACTTTACTGCCATCACAACAGATCCCCTCCGGTCTCTGGGCTACTAGAAATAAAAAGGGAAGGATGATAGCTTCCGTATGTTTTTTTTCTTTTTTTCCTTATGCTGCTTATGTGCCTTCATTTTTTAATTCTATTACAATCTGGCTGTCATTCCTCAACAGTATGTTTCACTCAAACATTAGATTAATCTATATAGTCAATTTAATTCACATATTTTGTCGACTTAATGATGATAAAATCTCATACTTTCTTGGTATAAGTATGTATGTATATGGATTTCTGGTTCTGTGTTTGTATGGTGTTAGCTCAGGTTTCACCACTTTATGTCTTGTAACGGTAACTGGAGTCAGCTACATCTGGCAAGAGCTGATGGCAACCAAGCCAAACTTAATCCTGGTAAAATTACAAGGAAATGTCAGTGAATTTATTACTTTCTCGCCATCTCTCTCTCTCTCTCTCTCTCTCTCTCTCTTTCATCCACCCATTGACATATTTTCAGTGTTCTAGTGTTAATTTCATGACTCATACTCTGCCGCTGTCAGAGAGCCATAGCTACTTGAGTCCCAGTGCTTGTTGCAAGCAGTCTTATGCTGATGAAGTGATGAAAAAAAAGAGAGAGGTGGTGAGAATGATGAAGAGGAGGAAAAAGATATAATCTAAATTCAGAGAGCCAAATAAAACCTAATTATGTGGAAAGGAATGCACCCTTCCTACGATCTCCTTTCTCTCTCTCTCTCTCTCTCTCCCTTTTTGCTTTCTTTCTCCTTCACTTCTCAAAGATGTTGGCAGTAGCTCAACCAATGGCCTGTGGCTATTTGTTTATGTGCAATTTGTTAGAGGGCTGGCCCCTTTCCCCCTTTTCACAGAAGCCATTTACAATTCTATTCATGTCTACCTGCCTCATTAAGATGGCAACACATAGTTTTGGACCAAGGGCCTGGGTTTCACAACATGCTTTCACAAAGTGTTAACACAGTTATGTTAATGCTATTGTAAGAGGGGATGACATTATTACATCACTTTCTGTAATGGTGTATAATGGAGCGGAGGGAGGTGTGGTATTTAAGTGATGAGGGTGGGTGGCAAAGAAGAGTTGAAAAATTTAAAAATCTGCATTCTACTCCTCCTAGAGGATTGGACACAGGGCTAAAGCAAAAACATATAATACCTTCACACACACATACACCCTTGAGTGCATCCACTCTGTATTAAAAAAGCACAAACCAAATAAATGTATGTGTTGCAGAGTTCAGCAGAGCTCTGTGGGGATTCTCAACCAGCTGCTGGGGGTTCGCAATGCAGCAAGACAAATGATAGAGAGGAAGAGGGTGGGGGTAGAAATGGAAGGAGCAAGAGACAGAGAGGCCCCGCAGAATAAGAGAGGGAAGGGAGAGCAGAAGAAGCTCACAAGAAATAAAGGAGGCAGGGATTCTCTTCAGGGGGCAGTGGGGTTGGTAGACTGCTTGTCTGGGCTGAGCCCTGTGAATAACTCTGCTGCATCGTCTTCTAGATACACAGAGGTCCGGACATATGATCAAAAAACACACACACGTATGCACAGATTTGCATATGCTGTGAACATGCCTCTATGTATGCACTGCCATATGTGTACTTTTCTCGTTTTCCCTTGACAATGTTGTTATTCACCAGTAAATTTCCTTTTAGACTATTATGACAGCAGTTCTCCCATGTGTCCTCTAACTGCTCATTTCAACCTGCCTTTGATATTGAACACTCTATGCCACAGTTGATTCTCTACCCTGCTGAATTCCTTTAGTGCTTTGGCCCCTAATAATTTCCATAACTCCAGTCTGAATCACGGCATGGACTGGTGGGGCTACTGGGCTGTGCCGCACTCACAGATGTATAATTCTGGCATTTTTGATAACTACGTAAAATTTGAAATGTTGCACTTTAGATACCATAATTATCCTCTATTATTATACAGGGCTAGGGTTTGGAGGAGTAATGTACATTTGAATTTGACATCTGTTACAAAGCCTAAGATCTGACACCATGCAAGCATGAACTGTGCGACTTTGTGAGATTAACTATACACTAATGACAACGTAAGCAGTGGAGGTGGTGACAAGAAGGGGGTCAGATAGAACGTGAGTGAGGAAGTCATGGAGAGAGTGAGAGAGATTGAAAAGGCAGAAATCTGCAGAATCATTTCCGCTGCCATCTCTAGTTTGCCAGGCTTGATTAAAATAAAGTGAGACCATGAATGACTGCGACTCAGTACATGCAACTGAAAAATGTAGAAGATGAATTTTACATTAGAAGAGGACACATGAAGGATAGGGGGAAATGCAAAACTTAAATTTAGAGAATCACAGTGCAGAGAAATAAAAATAACATGACATTTCAGCTTTGTTTCACTACATCACTACACTTCATCCAAAGGCCATGCACAAATACAGACTGTACAACATACCCTGTATAGACAAACACAGATGTAGCAACAGCCGCACACAGTAACACATTCAAACTAATGTAAACATATGAAAAGGAGACAGAAAAGTGCACTAGAGCTGAAACAATTAGTCGATTAATCAGCTTCAATTCCCTGTTTTACAGCAACCTGTAAAGTGTTTGCTGTTTTTTACTCTACTATGATAGTACATTAATTATCTTTGTGTTTTGAACTGTTGGTTGGACAAACAAAGACATCTGAAGACATCACGTAAGGCTCAGGGAAACTGTTTTGGTCATGTTTTTCTATTTTCTGGCATTGTAAAGACCAAACAATGAATGACCTAATCAAGAAAATAATTTATTGATTAACTGATAACTTTAAAAAAAAGTTAGCTGCTGCCCTAGTGTGCGTATTTATGAGCATTACCCGGCATGAGGGATGAAGCTGAAAATATGGTATGGCTTCTTGTCATACAAACATGAGGGTGTAGTGCCAGAAAAAAAATTACTAACACTGGCATTGTATGAGCTTCTTTAAAATTATTGCTGCACTTAATCCATGCAACAATATTAACCATTGCATGCAGACAGCCTGACACATACAAGAACACTAAGCAAGAGTAGATTAAGGCTGTATACGCCTGAGAAGGATTATGTCTTGCTACTTTATATCTAGTGAGAAAGATATTGTCTTTGAAGAATGGACAATCATCTTCACAGTAATGTTTGATCAGCTTCCACAGACAAGTTAGTTACATCGAAATACAAGCAGTAATATATTCAGTAACAGAGAGATTATTTTGAAGGAATCTTGCAGCTCAAACATATGCAGGATGAGCCACTTCCTACAACATGACAAATCTATCGGTTGGTGACAATATTGCTGCAGTATGAGTGAAAACAGGCCACTGGGTTAGTGGTGCCTGCAGGGAAACCTAACACACAGTAGTTGCGGAAGTATTGATTACTGATCACATCCGCATCTGTTTATGGAGGAAGACAATGTACTCTCATGTGGTTGTGAATGACAATCAAGAATCAAGTGCGTGATAAGATTCAGAGCAGGAGCAGTTCAGCACAGGCAATAAATAGTTAAATGTAGCAAAATTTAATTAACATCCATAAAGATTAAGTAAAAATTTAGAAAGTGGTGAGAAGTGAGAAGTTGGTCAGAATCACTATCACTTAACAGACACGTGGATAGGGAGACAGGTTTAATTTTAGAGCCTATGTAGCGTCAGTGCAAATGGAGGCATAACTGAGCGCTCAACTGCAGTGGAAGCACATATTTTCTTGTTTTCCCGGTCATATCAAGTACAAACCCCCATTTTCCTGTAAACGGACACTAAGGTGTATGACAAACAAGAACTCTTTTACTGACAGGCTCAACAGATCACTGGGTCCTGCTAGAACTATGCCATTAAGCAATGTAAAACCCATTTCTATTGAAGTTTAAAGTGCTTCAGTAACATACCGCTCTTAAATCACATCTATGAGCACCCGCAGCAAACTACGCCAACAATCCTGAAATCTGCAAAGATTTCTTTTCTTTTCTTTCTTTCTTTATTCATCTATTGCAAGTTTTGACCTACAAATGTGCGTTTATACCAGCTGTTGGGTAACAGATGTAGTACTTTAAAATAAGTATGACCTTTGGTTGCACATCAGAACAATGCTTAGTGTTATTTCAAAGTGGCTGGTGGGTACAGATAATGAATGGATGGATGTGTCCATTATGTGCAAACTAACAGGGGTTATGAGTCATTTAACAAGCCTCACAATTAGAGTTTCATCCATGTAGGCCCATTTCATGACAAAAATAGTTGTAAGATGAGGCAGAATGGAGGTAGTGCAGGATGTTTAAAATGTATGAAATATTAGCCAATGCAATGTTGTGATGAGCTGATGTTTGTTATGTTGCAGCAATGATAAACGTAGTTAATTGGCTTATACAGTATAACATTCTGATGCCAACTTTGCATCTACATTCAAGCTTTCTCCCTTTTAAAAAAAAAAGATCCCTGGTAAAAAGAGACATACCAAACACAGAGAATCTTCTCTGTCAGAATGCTGAGCAGGCCTGGCTAAAATCTGACTGACAACAGATCAAGGCCCGATGATCAATACATGACCAGACCACCCATCTCTCAAATCACTACCAGCCCACTGGGGCAGCAGATGACAGAGGAATCAATAAGGGAGTGAAAAAGAAGGAAAAAAAGACAAGTCCGACTCTGATTGGAAACTGAGATAAGAAGGCGAGAGAGCAAGAGAAACAAAAATTTGACAGAAAGGCAGAAAGAAGGGGATGGACAGAATTCCAGAAGAAGAAGAAGTTACAGCAACACTCAAAGTTTGCTACAAAACATTAACCATTACATCAAAAACCTCTGGTGTATTTGCAGTTCAGAGCTAAAGAAGAAGTACTACAGAGCTTCAGCAGGACGTTTGAGGCTCAATGGAGGTTTTCACTTCCTCAGTTAAAAGGTTACAGTGGGGAAGGAGGGTACTTGGTGTGAGCCAAACTGAAACAATGCAAAGAGACAATGGCTGCTAATTAGCCTGATAGGCAGGAGAGAAAACACTGAACCATGAAAGGAGTTATTGACCAGGGGCTTTGAATGTATATGCACTTTGCCAAGAGATATCAACAAGAAATGCACTCAAAGCCCCCCCCCCCCGACACTCACACACGCACACACACAGGCACAAAAACATCCTTGTCTAGCCCCTTACCCAAACCTTAACCATCAAACCCGAATGCCTAATCCATACCCTAACCATAACCATAACCCTAAACCTGATTCTAACCTGAACTCTAAATGAAGTCTTAGCGCTCCATCAGCCATTTAAACTTGTGGGATCCAGGATTTTGGTTCACACAAAGCTGTCGGATCCCACAAATATAGTGGGCTCCCGGTTTTCTGGATCCCAGCACCACCCAGTGTAGCAACCAAAAGAATGTGTTACACTTACACTAAGTGTTACACTATCTTAAACCTTTGTATTTTGAGGCCTTAAGCATTTTTCCTTGGGAGGCCATTTCAGGTCTGCAAAACATGGGACACTTTCCTTTCTGACTTTGTAGCCGACACAGACTGGATTCTAAAAGGAGGATTTTGTGGTCTTTTGTTTATTGTATTTGCTATACTGCAGGACATGTCCTCGTTGCCATGTCTGAATGGCAATAGTATCAGCTTTTCTGTTGTGTCACCCCTCTCTGTTAACTTGTTTTATGGTTTAACAATGACAAAAAACACTGCACTGCAGTATTATTCCACTTGCTCAAAGAGAAATCAAGGCAGCAGTGTTGTGGTTACAAGACACCTGGGTGTTGACACAGCACAGGAGGTTGGCCTTAGTAAACACTTAGGCCAAGATGACTCCTTTCTTTACCCACAGTTCTCATTTACATGGAAGAAGGTTACGAGCCAGTTGGGGTCATTGTGTTTCTTTGTATGTCATAGTGTTATGACACTGTGGGGGATACAATATTGCTGAAACACCTGTTGAAACAGTTCATGTAAGCATAATCTTCCTCTATAGCTCTACTGTAACTTATCCCTCTGAGGCTGCGTACGCATGTGTGAATTAGATCTGTAACCTTGCTACAAACTCTGGTCATCAACCTGTTGTAAGTCCCTTTTCTCTATACTGCTATCTCCGCAGCTGGAGCCACTGACATCAGAACTAGAACAACGTTAAATCATTTTCATCATCAATAGTGGTGTTACAAAATCCAAAACTTTCGCGACACAAAAGCATAAAGACACACTTCCTGGAGCTAAAACAGTGGATTGCAATATCAGCTTTCATTACTCCCGGTGTTTTGAATTCAATCGTTGACCTTTTGGTTGAGCTGACAGCAATATCTAACTCGAAATAGCCTCACTTCTTAAGTGTGAAGACTGTGTTATTGCAGTACTGATCATAAATTAATAATTAATCATTTCAGTAGCAAAGGACTCTGTTCATTTACATGATGTTGTTAAATATAATATTTGTAAATATCCCACAACATTCTAAACAATGCAGTCCCTTAAAAGTTTGTGGTCCTTATGGTAATTTACAGTCAGTTGGGTGAATCTACCCCCAAGTGTAATGCAATGCCCTAACTCCCACTGTGAGTAGGAGTTTGTGTGAGTACAACTGTGTTGTTTATGAAAAAGGGAGAACGAGAGGTAGAAAGGGAAAGAAGTAGGAGGCAGTGATCCAGAACTGACCTCCTGTGACAGCTTTTCTATGCACTCCACACATCACAGGACAATCAGCGACCTAATTAAACAAACAGAAAGAAAATGAGGGACAAAAAGAGGGAGAAAGAGAAGAGAAAGATAAAGGAAGTGATGCTGGAGAAAATGAGAAAGAGGGACTGATCAAAAGCGAGTGAGTAAAACAAAGGAGAAAATAGGGATCAAAGAAACAAAAAGCTGCAATAAGAAAAAGGGGGGATGAGAGGATCTAAAGAGCTGGTGGAGAAAATCAAGGTTAAATCAGGCAAGGCCCAAATAAAACATGAGCTGCAGACTAGAAAGAAAGTAAAGTAAGAAAATGGTAACAGGGTAGTGAAAAGTGGTACTGTGTTTTATACACTGGCCTTGAGCAAGGAAAGAAATGCTGGCTCAGATTTGGAGGCACTGGGAGGGAGGTTGGGGGCAACGGTGCTGTTGCAAGCAATTCCGTTTATCCGCTTTGAAAGGAAGAAGACAGGGTCTGGACACTAATTATGGATAACAAGACAGACAGATTGACAGCAGAGCTTTCCCCAGACCTCAAGCACTGGTCAAGGGAGATAACAGTGGTGAGATACAGAAGGAGAGAGACAGCAAATTGAGGAGGGAGGGAGGAGAGAGGGTCAGAAAGTAAGAGAGAGTTAACTATTTTATTTGATAAGGCTCAGTGCACAAAGTTGGCACAGAGGTAATATTTTTGCCCACTACCACATAGACCGAGTAGCAGTTCAATTTCCCGTCTGAAGCTATTACAAGGCTAGCAGTGGAGTATTACAAACTGTGGGGGGAAAGAAATGGAAAAACCTACTTAAGTTAAAGAGAGAAAAAACAGACTGTGCAGGTCACCAAATCCAGACTAAAGTACAGAGAATGAATCCTGTTGGTCACACTGATTCAGCTATCTGACGCTTTCATGTAAGGCATCATTCAGACTCAGTCTGTGCACATAACACAGTCAGCGTAACTGTTGTGACTGAGAGGGTTTATTAATGGGTCGTTTTCAAGTGGGATCTACTCTTAACACATATTGGTGTTATACTTGACAGGCCATTAACTCGCTTAATACAATCTCCTATTTCAGCTTTGATGATTACAATCTGTTGTGTTTCTTATGGGTTTGAAGCAATGAAATGGATATGTATATCACCTGATGTATCCACACATATGTGATTGGGTATTTTAAAAAGACATGTATATGTAGAAATACGTCTGCAGATCGATGCTTACGTTTTGCAATAATGTGCATGATCTGCACGCACAAGCACTTTTCTGTGTTATGCCGAACATTGTGACTCTCACCCTTCTTCATTCATTGGAGGAGGGACACTTAACGGCCGTGCAAGTTCACATGTTGTCTGTTCTGCGCTTCGTTCTGTTTTGCAGGGAACGACGAAAGAAGCACCGCCAGACAGAGAAGTGTTAAGTGTTTAAAGGGGTGTCATCATGAAAAGAAGTAATAGAAGAGATCGCCTATGCACATTGTAAGATGGACAGTGATGAAAGAATGGATGTATAAGCACATACAGTTCTATATAGACTCTCAAGCACCAAAACCCACACACACACACACACACACACACACACACACACACACACACACACACACACACACACACACACACACACACACACACACACACACACACACAGCAGGTCCCCAGATGTTTACCTTTTGTAACATAGCAGCCGGAAGTAAAGATAAAAAAAAACCCCCACCACATTCATCACTGCAAAGACAAGGATTCAAACCTCAGTAGTGGTGCTTTGAGCTGGGCCCTATCAAACAGTTGGCAGTTTTCAAGGGTGGATAGCTGGTAAGGATTGACTAGGATATTGTTCCAGTTGATTTATCTGAACAAGGCGAGTCAATTTCTTGTTCTGTCCAAAATTGAAAATTTGCCTCACAGGGGTCTTACAGTCTGTGTAACATACAACACTCTCCATCCACCCATTCTAAGGTTTGAAAAATACAAGAAAAAAAGGGTAGCACGGTAATTTTCTCACTACTGCTTAGTGTAAATGTCTCATTAAAAGGTACATTTTGGTTACTTGGGACACAAAATTGTACTTTTGAAAGAACAAATCACAGGGGTACAAATGTTGACTTGGAACAAAGGCTACCTTACTATACTGTACCCAGCAACAAGCTTTATTACAGAAGGTACAATTCTGCTCCACTGAATCTGAGAGAACTCCATCCTCTCCACCTGGCAAAACATGATAGAGTGCAGAGGAAGCTGTAGAAAGCAAGAGCGAATCAAGAAGAGCATGTCTGCGCAAAGACAAGTTAAAGGTGAAAATGAGTTGCCTTTTGACTGCCTGTGCAACTCAGTCTAAATATGCAGAAACTCTGAGTAAGTGAACATACAGTACTTGCATTGCAGAATATTTTGGATTTGAACGTAAGCACACAGATGCAGTACATGCTCATCTGCCAAGTGTGTGTATGTGCATGTCCAAAAGCTAATGCTTCATGCTCTCCACCCAGATGCTCCTGGCAGGAGGTGACCTCTGTGCACTAACAGACGGTCTGGACCTGTGGCAACTCCCGCTTAGACACTCACATATACACACAGGGAAAAAAAAGAGAAACTCAAAGCCTGCTCAAAGTCAGAATAAGGTCATGTAAACTTCCAGAATAATTCTAGTTAAAGAGGAACGGCTCAAGCCTTACTCGTCCCGTTTTTCGCAGTTCTCTTCCTAATGCTAATTCATCTCCCAACACTGCCTCAAGCTTGGAATGTGACATGATGTAATATTTTCATGTCAGCATTTTGAATTTCGTTATAAAAAGATTTTAAGCATCTTCATTGGAGTTTATAATTTGTGAAATTTTGCATCTCTGCTCTGCATAACATAGAAGAAACGTCTTAGGGTCACACACAAACACTACATCAAGATGGTGGGATTGTCTGAGGTAATCAAAAAACACTGAAAAGTGTCATTTATCAGAAAGTGGGAAGAAAATGAGTTGCATGTGCTTCTGTTCAGACTGTGGTGTCCGAGATGATGCGGGTGAGGGCAGAGAAAGAGAGAAAAGGAAAGACGGGATGGTGAACAATACAGAAAGTATGAGTGTTAAAAAAATAACAAGGTTTACTGTATAGTTACAGTTCACATATGCATAACCTTTAAACTGGGGAATACGGCAGTTGAGCATACGATTTATAGCCATTGTTAATCGGTGAGATCATTGGTGACAGGCAATTGTGCATGTGCATATGTGTGCAGTAGAGAGAGAGATGGAGAGAGAAAAAGAGGGAGAGCAACAGAGAGAGGCAGGGTCTTGGAGTGAACGTGTGATTTTTCTGTTCATTAGCAGTCCTCCCTTATAGCTGGATAGTTACAGGATAATCATGTCGGCTTGGTGGCGGTGTGTCCTTGACTGTTATTGGTCAGACACTGCTGGGTCTTGTCTCTATTCCAGACTGTGTGTATTTGTGTTTGTGTACGTGTATTTTTCTGTGTGCGAGAGTCTTTCAAAACTTTAATTAACCAACTAAGCCACACACATTGGTGCCAAAAAAATCCCAGGCATTAGTGAGGCAGTAATGCTTATGCTCTTCCAAATCAACAAAATGTAGTTCCCATCCTGTCCAATCAGCCTATTGTGCAAGCATTTCTAATCCTCTGAAAATCTGATGTATGGCTGAGACAATAGTGACAGCAAGTGCCATATTGTGCATTCAGTATTTTTTTAATGATGGCATTTTACCATTTTTTGGTGACTGACAGTGAAGACAGAAAAAGAGGACAGAAAAATAGAGGAGAGAACAGAACAATGGTCCTTGAACAGATTCAGCGTTGCAACAGCATGCACCTTGACCACTTTTTTTTTACCAGGATCCTCTGCTGGATGTCTTTTTTGATGCTATACCATTGATCAATCTCTGCTCGAACAGAGTTAGAATGATTTTGCAGCTCCACAATACTGGGTTGACAGGCTGCTTTTCTGAAGGGTATTTTCCAGACTTCCGCTGCATTGTGATCGATGGGTGAAAAATAGAGCATTTTTTCCAAACAGCTGCATTACAGTTACTGACTTTTCACGTGATCGCATTGGTTTTTCCAAATTCTAGAAATGCAGATGGACTCTCTACAACAGTAGTCAATTCAGCTGGGAGATACTCAGATATGACCTACATCACATAGCTTTAAATAATGCATAACGAGAGGGAAGAAATTGAAATTGTCACTGAGATGAGAGGCTCACTCAGTTCAGTTCAGTTCTTTAGTTCACAGGGTGACTCCAAGTTTAATAAAGTGCAATTTAAAACTTCACACTGTTTAATGTCAGTTGGAATGCAAT
This sequence comes from Xiphias gladius, assembly GCF_016859285.1. NCBI lineage: Eukaryota > Metazoa > Chordata > Actinopteri > Istiophoriformes > Xiphiidae > Xiphias > Xiphias gladius. The sequence goes on along the minus strand of NC_053414.1, from coordinate 19,434,538 downwards.
GACAGCCATGTTTACAACCAAAATTACTGTGAAAATGCAGTAATACAGTGCATCCACCATTTCTCACTGTAACCTTTCACAAGAACCCCAAACACAGTAAAAATCAGTAAATAGAGTAAAGTAAATAGAGCCATTAAAATGCACTATTAACTGCATTAAAGGCTTAGTAGGGCTTTAGTTAATATGAGTTACTATTTTTTCAAGACCTGTGCACACCATTTTTATCCTTTTGAGCAAAGCAGCCACAGCACAGACCACACACTCTTATTTCTGGCTCAGCGTGACCATATCAGTCATTCCGGTTTCCATTTGGTCAGAGAAAGGCCAGTGACTGATTTGGAAGTGAGGCCTGATGAGTGTCACCTGTACTAATGGGGCCTGTCACTCACAACCGCAGGCACAATGGCTCACCCATGAATGAATTAGATAAATGTGCTGCTTAGTTTGTCTGACTCTGTTGATCTTCTGCTCTTTCGCCTTGTCCACCTCCTATCTTTTCTCTGAATTCTCTCTGGTTTTTCTGTTCTGTTTCCCTTTCGTCTCTCTTCAGACTTTCTTTCTTTGTCTGCAATCCATCTGCTGCTTTTATCTCTTTCCAAACTCTCATTCCCTCACATCCATCAATTCACACTCAACCCAGCACATCCTATCTATCTTTCCCTTTATCATTATATTTCCTTTCCTTTAACTGCCCTGTCTTTTTTTCCTCGTGCCATCCTTTGTCTTTCTGTCGCCATCACCACCCCAACATTTTCTCCTTCCTCACTCAGAGAGAGGTAAAAAAAGCTCACATAGTCAGAATCCACACAGTATTTCCACTCCCTTATACTATCAATATAACAAACAAATGTAATGAATACCAATTGATTTTTGCTTTAGGCTCTATGTGCTACAGCTAGTTAATCCACATGCTATGTTTCTCCTACAGAACGTAATAGAAATGCTCCATTACTGTAATCATTTTACTGTACATATTTTATGCATCACTTTGCTATAAATGTCATACTGTCTCAGTGTTGTACGTCACTACAGTTACACCACACCCACCTCTGTGCTGTACTGAAACTTAAATATGTTCACTACCCATTGGTACCATATATTATCCCTTAAATTGAACACGATCAAATTAATACATAAATAAATAATAATATTTTAATGTGTTTCTTACATTAATCCTAAGAATGTGTACAGCCGGACACCAAATCACTGCTTTGGCAGTCAAATAAGTTATCTGGCCAAAAGTCAAGCCAACTGAAACATAGTGGAGCAAAGAAAAACTACATTTACTATCAATGTTTCAAACACTACATGACATGGTATTAGATTTCCTTTTTAGATGGTGTGTTTTGCACCTGGATGCAACCATTATAATACGAAAGTCAGCCTGTCTTATGAATTGCTATCTCAGCTCTGTTCCATCTCTGTGATATTCAGTATTTTAAAACCCAAATATTTGGTTTTCTGTAAGTACAAACATTTCCCAAAATCCTCAGAAATAAAAAAAAAAAAGCTGTACATTGCATATTTTAAACATGATAAGTAATTCTTGTTGCACTGAGTTTACCCTCTTTACTTCTGTATGACACATGGTGACAATGATCTCAAATTAAATTTCAAAATAACAGTAACCACAGCAGCTGAGAAAGGTCTGGGTCATTAGCAGACATCACAGAAAAGGCACACCCTGTCAACACTTTCCTCTGATCACAACGAAAATGGGAAATCTAAAAGACAGCTTGTCATAATGTGCCATCACATCACATCATATGAGATGGTTCGCAATGTGGCATCACATATCTTAAGGTTTTCATGGCTGTCAGCGGGGCTATCAGTCAGCTGTGTGGCTTTTAATGTGGCCAGAAACCTCACCATGTTGGTTTCAGATTGTCCGTACATCACGCGCCTTTGGGCACATTGAAGGTACTCAGATGCAGTGTTCCCAAAACATAAAACACACACGGGAAATACACAGAACAGAAACGTGTCAGACTCCCTGAATAATAAAGGCAGTTTTTGCCCCCATTCGGCAACAAAGATTTCGCATTAGTGGATGTTATTATAGTGCATATCTTAGATTTTTAAATAACACATTACTTAAATAGAACCAATTATGCAACTAGATCAATGGTGTTGCTATACATGCGCCTGAGGAAATTTCAAAACTTTAAAAAAGTGGCATAAGACGAGCTAATTTGTTTGTAATGCTTAGCTTGATTTTCATTTCAACTATCCATCCCTCCATTCTTTTAATTGCTTAGGGCCAACAAGGGTGAGCAATGCAACCCAAACACCTATGCAACTTCCTCCAGCTACTTTCGGGGGATACCCAAGCATACCCAGGCCTGCTGGGAGATGTAGTCCCTCCAAAATGTTCTACATCTGCCCCAGTTTGGCCTGGAAACCCTTCAGACTAAAAACCACATGCCTTGTAATTATCTATTACCCATAATATTTGCTAGGATGGAGCGGACCCCTCTCTGCCATCAGTGATTTTTTTTACGCCACATATAGTCAAAGATACAGATGCAAAGTATATCAACCAGCCATCAAAACTTAATAAAATATGTTGTTTGTCATTGCCTTCCAAGAGGATACTTATGAGCACTTTGAGATCTGGTGTCCCAGCCTGCAGGACAACATTGTTTGGGGCCCTTTGCATTTGTTACCTGGAGGCCACGATAGTTTCTCCTAGATGCTTGGAAAGGGAGGTGTGAGGGGAGGGGTATTCAGTTGCCTGCAATCTGCAACCTCACCGCTAGATGTCACTAAATCCTAAAAATTGGTCCTTTAAAGTTAGGTAATGGCTGTGATTTGGGTTAAAATAAAACAACACTGACTGTTGGTAGGTCACCACCAACCGTGACCTTCTTCCTAGGTGGTTTTGAGGTGCCATAACAATGAATTACTTTTGCATTTTCTTCTGAGAGACAACGGTTATAAAGAGCTCCTTGTCAGGTAAAAAGCAAGCAATGACAAAGAAAGCAATAGTGTTGTTTTTCTAGATGGGACAGTCTTGATTATAAAAGAGTTCAGATGTGGCATTAAGTGCTCCTGCAGACTGTCCATCAACATGTAGTACTAGAAGGATGCTGTTGGGACTATTAGTTATTCAGTGTGTCTTTTCGTATAGGTTACTTCTGCACGAAATGACACTGTGATGAGCTCATGAACCATAAGTCTTTTGCATCTGCTGCACTACTGACTGTGAAGGACAACGCTAATTGTTGAATACTGCATGAACAAAAACATTAATGCAATATAAACAAGCGGATGTTGACCGTTAAACAAACTTCTGCTGTAAGAAGAGCAACTTCACCATCAAACACCCAACACACAGCTGTGAGGAAGGCTTTTTGATAGTTATCATGGGGAAGAGCTCATGTTGCAGACCGTGACAGGGATGTTACCTCTGCTACATCTTCTGCAGTGCAGCTCGGCTGGCTGATTTTCCCATTGTGCACAAAACATGGTAAACAGCAAACATACCCTTTTGTACTCTCTTTCCCTGTTTCATTCTGGTTCCCTTTTTCATCCCCTTTTTGTTTTTCGTTGTTTCAGCTTTTGCGTCACTCTCCTGACGTTTGTCTCAGTTCTTGCCTCTCTGCCTCACTTTCCCCACGTCTCAGTTCTTTAATCAGACCATGAAATAACTCCAGAGACTGGCAGAGCAGTCTCCTCCTCACTGTTCATCTGAAGTGCTAATGTGGACGGAAGGAGGAGAGGAGAAAAAGGATGATGGGAGAGGGAAAAGATGGCGAAATCAAAGAAAGGGAGAGCAAGATGTAGACAAGCAAGGGGAGAAAGGGAGAGGAAATGAGTGGATAGAGGCGTACATGCAAAACAGAGAAAGGTGCAGCAGTGCACTGCTGACTGATGGATAATAAATAAAAGCGGGAAGCATGCTCTAAAGAAGAGGATATATGAAGCAGAGGGTTGGGGATAAAAATAGAGGGGAACATAAAAAAAAGGGGGTGAGGGTACAGGATGAAGTCACGTCCAGCTTTTGTGCTTATGTCGGACCTGCAAACCGTCAGTCCTGCAGCCGTCTGATAACCCAGGGAGGATGTGTGTTCACTGAGAGCACAGAGATCAAATGAAACAAGCAGGATAAGAAGAAAACATCCAGGAAAGGAGCAGACAAGCTTTGATGGGAAAGCAGATCAGAGACAGAGAGCTCAGACGATTCTTCTGACCTGCTGGAAACCCTGAGGAGAAAGACTTAACATCTCTCCATGTGAGGGCAAATGAGGTGTAAATTATTGATTATTTTTCTGCAGTGGCTAGGCATATCTGGGCCACCACAGAGTTTTCACATATTTTCAGGATCAGGTTCTATGAGGTTCCTGGCAGTATAAGATGACTGGTGTGTGCAGCAATAATATATAAAATTGTTGTTCCAAAAATGTTGCACCACATTGATCAGCATTTAAAAATAGATATTGATATAATCTGAAATGTTGCTAATTACATAATTTCACTTTCATGCCAGCATCATAGTTTAATTTAGAGCCCTTTCTTTAGAGTCGGTGAAGTTTAATTGACCTGAATATGTTGGTATGATCAGGTTATATGCAGGATAATAATCTACTAGCATTATCACTAGAGATCAAATGTAATGTGTAATTCCTTTTTAATAGTGACAACTCTCATCATTAAGTGTAACAACATAACATTAAACAGGCTGGGTTACTTAAAGCTGCATTCATCAATATTTTTAAATGAACAAATGGACCAAATGACTTTGTGCATTGTATAGTGACGAACCCACAGTTAATCATCGCCTGAACACATTTCAGCTCATTGCGTTTGTTTTAGGGGCCATGTCTCAACTGTTTGGTCTACACTCACTGCTTTCAACAACTGAACTGTTTCCTGGACCAGCAGGCAGTTGTTTTCAGCCAAAACATCAGAGAGAAAATTAGAGATTAGCTGGTGAACATAGCGGAGCATAGTGGGACACAGGTAGCCAGACTTTATATGAATGATAATGTTGCTCAGTATTTGCTGGATGTGTAAACAGACATCTGTTTGCTAACATGTTCACCAATACAACTTTATAAGGTCGTTATGTGTCAGTTATGTGTTTACAGGTTTCTGCACTGCCCCCAAGTGGCCAAAAATCAATTAATGCTGCTTTATATTAAACATGGTAAAGCACAAGTTGTTCACGCTCATCTGTCTGTGCACATTACTGGGAGGAACAGTATATCCCCAGACAGCTGCTGTAACTACCATCAAGGATGTTTGACTAATTTCAGTTATGGTAACTTCAAGTTGAAGATATTATTAATTTTTCTTTTATTAATAAATTTCTCTTCCCAGTCCATAAAATTAATAATGCACAGACTTCTCCCTTCCTTTTTCCCCAGTGATATTGCTACCTCTGTCTTTTTTACTCTGGAGCTGAGCATCTAGGCCAACACATCCTTACACACACACACACACACACACACACACACACACACACACACACACACACACACACACACACACACACACACACACACACACACACACACACACACACACATGCCCCTCTGCAGAGCTACCCTGGGGAGTTCTGGGATTCCTACCTCTCCTTGCTATGGCAAGCTTGACAACCTGGCCCTCAAATAACTGGGCTTCTATGGATCATAAATATACTTTAAAAAAAATATGCAACATATCTTCATCCAACCAAAGAGAGAGACGACTCTCTAATGTGAAATTGAGATAAAGAGATGTTTCGAAGACCTCCAGTAGAATCAGGAGATGTGAATAAAGTGGTTGCTATCAGTGAGAAGGTCGAATAGCAGTGAATAGTTTCACTTTATCTCTATCTGCCACAAGAGGAAAACACCATACTAAAGGAAAATGTGATAAGCTTTGCATAGACCAAAGCTAAAAGAGGGAACAGAGGAAGTACCTGCAGATTACACTCTGTATTTCTGTACTGGAAACCAACACTGTAGCATCGACTGGTTGCAGCTTCCAATCTAAATGCAATGACTGCTTTCATATGCCATTTAGAGCTTAAGAGTATTTTTACCCAAGGGAAACATTAAATAAAACATAAAAAAAGGACGAGAAGAAGAGATCCTTTATGTAGAACAATATTTTTTACTAGTAGCAGAAGAGCTCTAAGGTCGAGTTGATAACAACAGATCAATTATGTATAAAGATTGGCCAAGTTGTTCTCATATCAACAGATGTAAGCAGAGCTACTATCATTTCAAACAGCACTAAACCAAAGTAAAAATCATCGAGTGTCTATGTGCTAAGATTTACAACAGCAACAGCATCATTCTGATCATCTTAATTACCATTAGTTGCTGTAAGTTAGGAGTAGGTGATATGGATCTTTTGTCACAGTATATGTAAATTCATATTGCGATATCAGTATATATTATGAAAAAATCAATAAGAAAACTGGTTAGGGATAAAAAATCAGACAGGATTGGCTCTTTTTGGCTATCCCATCAAATTTAAATCCACGTACTTGACTACATTAATGCAAAAATTATATAAAAACTCAATATTGCCATAAAGTGGTCCTGTTAATTGATTTGTGACATTGCTCATAAAGATTTTATATTAAATGCAGATATATTATCGGAATAGCAGCCATGGCATAAATGGTATGGCAAAATCTTTAATGGAAAAATATATATTGTTTTATCCTGATATCATCCAATGCCAGTCAGATCTGCTACCTGTTTATGTTTGAATAAAAGAGAACGAAAAGTCTATTAAAAGACTAAGCTTTGACTATAATTCAAAAAGTTCGTTTTTAGTAGTTTCTCATTTGAATTATCATCATTATCAACAGCTGAAAATAACTGCAATATAAACCCATTGCATCATTTATCCTCAGTCTGTCTGCACACTGCAAAAGCACAGGAACATGAATATTTCCATCCTGGAGAATGGCTGAGTTGTTGTTTTCATTCCCAGTCACTGCAGAGACATTTCCCGGATCAAAACACGATGCATTTCTATTCAAACACAAAAATTAAGCCCATGCCTGAAACTGCAAATTGCACCTACCTGTCACTGTGTGGAGAAAATGATATGCACTCAAAAGTAATGTTGGATCAAAGCACAGTCCTCTTCTTGGAATATAAGACGGAATAACTGCTACCATACAATCATTTATAAGCTGTGTCTCAAAGGGAAGTGCAAAAATGAAACAGCATTTTCGAAAAAGAGAAGTGCTCTGTATTGTCCATGTAAGACTCAGTTGGCAGCAACCGTATTGCATTTCACAGAGTGTGAATATTTTAAGAGCACTTCTCCATTGGTACGAAGAAATGTTATACTGTACCAATGGCACTGAAAAAACTTCTAACTTCCCTAAACCTGTGGTGTCAAGTTTACAGACAAACAAGCTGAAGCTAGACTTGAAATAAACCACAGAACATGTTAAGGAGAAAAGAGAGCCTTACACTCTTTAAACATTTGGGATGCAAAAAATATTAATGCAAACTGTTGCACAGGATACTCTGCAACTTTTTCTAAATTAATTTCTAAATGATGAAATTGAGCTGACATTCATTTGACTTTGTTGCTTTGCAAGGTACCCATCTTATTAATGCTTTTTCAGTTTGTACAAAGTAGCAATTTTCACAAGAGATAGCCCCAGGAGTTTTTGAAATATATGTCACGTGTAACAGCTACAAAATCAATTATCACAGTGTAGCTGGGTGTCAGATGGAGATTGAGTCAAACAAACGACATACGACAAAACTGTGAGGTAATAAAACCCAATAACCAAATCTATAAAAAAAAGAACCTTCTATCTAAAAAACTCAAAGGTAAATTGTAAAATCAATGTAATTCTTGTAAAATGTTCACGGCAGACAATAAGATTCAGAAAAATTTCATCTTTAACTATTTTATCATTTAACCGGGGGTTCTTAAAAGCCAAAAAATTGAACATCTAGAAGCACAAATCCAACAGTTTATAGAAATGTACTGCCAGAGTGAACATCTACAGCTAAATACTACCACCAAGTGGACATAATAGTGTAGTACATACTTACATACATACATACATACATACATGTGTATTTTCAATTTACTGCAGCAGTCGCTGCTGTCGTTAGTACTTTTAGCATTATATTGAGGGACACTGAGGCTGAACATTTTCTTCTACTTATTTGCACATTAATTCTACAAACTATTGTGTAGTTTATCATTTTTGTCATTGGGATTGGTGTCAAACCATTATTTATTTGAAGTATTACAACTTCTAAACTGTGGTGTTAACCACGGAATCTACGCTGGGACCCCCCCCCCCCTCCTACAACTTTTCACATGTGCACAACTGCATTTTAAAACTAATACAGAGGGAGTCACAGGGAAGCTGCCAAGTTCGTTCTATAGTTTCTGGCTCTACCCCAATTCATCAGCTGCTCAACCCACGTACTGGCGTAATGATATCGAACTAGATTTATCTAGCATTAGCAGCATAAATGTGATTATTCCTGATTATCATCTTAATTCAGGATAGGGGGAGATCGTAATTGGATGCTTAATGAAGGATACATGCACACACACTACACACTTTAAAAACTTACTTCACGGCAACTTTTAGCTGTTTCATATGGCCCTGTGATGAACTGCGGTCCACTCTCCTTCTTAAGGATCCCAACATAACCTGCAAAGACAAAAAAAACATAAATGACTCATCTCACTCTGTTTGAGATTCTGCAGTAATTTCCTATAGTGGATGCTAAATACACAATATATTGTTGTTACATACACCTGTATGTTGGGTGTTGGTTGAGGATAATGCACCGGCGTACTTGTTTTTGTAGTGTTGTATTGTAGTGGGATTTCAATTTATGTATGTATTTTAATGTTATTCACCTGAACACTATTACTTTGTATTTTATTTAAAATGGCAAATTTACAGTTAAAAGGAAAAAAGTGAAAAACGTCACATCCACCACCTCAGCCAATATTTATCAAAGTTGTCTAATTGTCTGTGAACACTTACATTTTTTTTGCTCTGAAATAAATTATACTCATTAAACTTAAAGCATATTACATGCTTAAAAGAAAGCTACACCGGCAGAGGCTATTGGTAGGGTTTAAGTTAGCTTTCATTTTCAACAAAACTGCAAAACTTTCAAAACCCCCAACAACCAGTCTCTCCTGTGTGGTTTAGAAAAGTAGAGAATTAGCTTGTCTGATATGTCCAAACCACTACAAAAAAAAAAAAAGTGTCAGCATCAGGACGAAAACACAGACACAGTCTGTGATAAAACATGCAGTAGAGAGCAGATAACTCGTGTAATTTATAAAACCAATCTATTATTGAAGAGAACCCAAATCTGCTGAGAGAAAACTGGAAAACTGTTGTAAAGTTGCACTAAGGGGAGGGATTACAGAGTTTATATGAAGTGATATTCAGGACTTTTTCCTACAAAATACACATTAAACTGATGTGTGGAATGAAAACTCTCCCTTAAACCAGCTAAAACCGATTTCTTTGGCCACTTGAGGCAAAGGGAACAAGTTGTGAACTCAACATTGACACACGTATCGTCACCTTTTCAGCTGATATGGTTAACTTGTTAGCAAACAATTGCTTATTACCACGTCCAGCAATTACGGCGCGACAATCCTTAATTTGGAGTCGTTTCCATCCACCTGGTGAACCTGAACACATCTCCTTGCGGCGCTACGCCACGAGAGCAGCGAGACTGAATGAGAACAGTAAAGTTGTGGACCGGACGGTTAAAGAATGAACTGAAACTTACTATAAAGATCTTTAAAGCTGGGAGGAGCTACAGATTTGAGAAATAATTACCTGTAGTTTCAGCACTATGAGCAACCCCTTTCACACTGTCACATTGTTTTCACCTTGTCATTTGATTGATTGACTTTCTTATTATAAAAATATTGATCGTAGCTGCTTTAAATGTCCTTATGATCAGACATTACGAGACACCATGGAGTTATAAAGGACAGACTTTGTGGGGTTTCATGACGATCAACAGTACTTTGGTGTAATGGAAGTCTAAAGGACATCACATGCTGTCTAACCCACACAGTGTTAAATGAACATCTTATTAGTAGTTCTCGCTCACTCCAAACCACTCAACAATGCAGAACTGGAAAACAGGACTGTGAAAGAGTGTGGAATTTTGGTTCAGATTTGCATATCACCCCAACATGCATACAGCCATAAATCACTCGTGCATTGTAGCAATTTGGCCACACAGCAAATCAAACGCAGCAGTGGCTCCACACTAAACCCCTTTGGATAAAAGCGCCTGCTCAGAAGCCATTGCTTAAACTATTAATTCTCCACACTGTGACTGGATTCCTTTTCCTTGATTTGTTTTCCGATATAAGATTCTAGTATGCATAGAAGCATGTTAAATAAATATGCACTTATTTCAAATGCAAACCAAACACGCACACATACACAGAAAATGTAGCCCATCATGTGCCATATTTGAGCTCATTCAAACCTTTCATGGTCAGCACACCACGGCAGAGGTCTCTGAAGCGGATCCTCCCATAAGAGTTGGGGTCCAGACATCTGGCCAACCTCTTCACCTGTGGAAAAGTATGGAGAAAACATGAAGGCTATCAGAGTACGCCAGACACATTTCTGTTGATGCACAGTAAAAGTAGTTATGGATGAGGTTATTTCGCTCCCTGTGTCTGTTTGATGCCATGCAGAGTAATCATTTGGCATCCATGTTGTCAAAACTGCGTGTGATCCAAAATGACCAGAATCAAACAGCACAACTGATACGTTGTTTTCAGCCACTTCAACATGTATTTACATGTGTGCGTGGATGTGTTTATGTGTGTGTTTTAACGCAGGTCCGTGCCTCCCACTGCCACATGTTCCACCGTTTGGTTTCCCAGATAGAGAGGTGGCTGGTAAGTATAGACCAGTTATCAGTACATGAATCATTCACACTTTCAATATTGCACCAAGGTCCTCATCTGCAGAAATGCACAGTGCTGTAAAGGCTTTCATATCACTAGTTTGACAGTTCTAATATTCCATAACACCGTAATGTTTTTCAAAATGCATAGCTAAATATGAATATGAATATAAAATTATTAAAAGGTTCACATGAGATGTTGAAATGTTATAACCCTGTAGGTTTATAATTCCAACAATAAATATCTAAATTACAACAGTTTATCCTTTATAATCTAGGAAACAAGACAAGGTTTATAATCCCACAGGAGTCTGCAATGTTTAATACATGGCACAATACTAAAGTGTTTGTTTGACCAAACACTTTAGTTAAAAAGGCCATGAGTTTCTGACCCAGAAAATTCATGGCAATCTGCCTGTTAGATAAAGTAATATCAAATGTGCAAAGATTATGGTTGGTCCTGATGGTGATGCACATATGTCTAAAATGGACACAAATCCCCTTCTGGGGGCCCAGTACACTGTGATACTTTCATGTGTGAAATTGGAAACTCTGCCTCGATGATGACATAAAATGAAAGTGCAAGGGGTCACCAAAATCATTAGAAAGTATCCGCTGGAAAACCATGATAATGTAGAATAATTGAAATGGACTTTTGGCCAGTTGTTTTAGAGCTATGTACTTCAGCTAGACCACACTCTCTGTTGGTCTGTCAGTGGCTCTGTTTGTCCATCAATAAAGTGACCTTCTGACAGACCCATAGAGGGACAAAATGACATCGCCACCCAGGACCTCACTAACGCAAAACTGCCTACAATAAAACAATTATATGTAAATAATTTCAAACACTAAGACAGTAGGCAGTGGTATATCATACACTTGTATAATGAAAGTGGCCAGAGCATGGCTAAGTACACGTACACCCTCACTCATGACCCTTTCACATACACATCACTGAACAGGGCTGCAGCAGATGTTAAGCACTGCACCGTGGCTGAATGATGCATTATTCTCTTCACAAGCGACCCACAGCCAATTCAATTTTAACAACACTAGTTCTAGCAAAGCTTTGTGTCTGAAATGGGTTCCCCCGGGTTAAAAGAAAAAACTAAAAAACATCTTAGGTCAGACCCTGATGCTTGAACTTCAAGAGTGAACTTCAAGAGTACTGGTTGAAATTGATGGCAGCAATGAATTTTCTAAGTGCAGAATTTACAATTTCTTCAGAAATAAATGCAAATCAACCAATTTTGTTTAATCAAAATATTACCTCTAAACATTTCTTATAGCCATTAGAAGCTTCTTGCACCTGTCTGCTGGTAGTTTCTGCCACTCTTCCATCGCTACACGTTCAAGCCCTTTTAAGTTTGCAGGAGTCCTTTTTGCAGTGGCAGATTTCAGCTCTCTCCAAAGGTTTTCCATGGGATTTAGGTCAGGACTCACTGCTGGCCAGTTTAAAACAGTCCATCTTTTCCTTTTCAACCATTTTTGAAATGGTTGAAAAGGAAAAGATGTGTTTCCCTCAGCAGATTCGGGTTCTCTCCATAACTACTTTTACTGTGCATCAACAGAAATGTGTTCGGTGTCCTCTGATAGCCTTCATGTTTTTTCTATACTTTTCCACAGGTGAAGAGGTGTCAACATAATCATGTTGAAAATCAACCTTTTTTTTTTTTTGTGCTGCTGGATGGAAAACCTTTATCAGGAATTATTTTTATGATACACAGACCCATTGGTCAGCTCACGGCCATTTCCCTTGGCAACTGAGTCACATGTATAGTAGTTCTCATTTGAGGTATTTTTAAAATGAAGTCAATGGACGACCTAGATCAAGGTAATCTATCCGGATCAAACTCAATTTTAACAGATTTGCTTAAGTCAACTACTCCTGTTCAAGACTGTTGACAGATGAGATAATTGCCTCTGACTCGATTTTTAAGGACATAGCGAAGGGGAAAGAAATGAAGTCAGAGGAGAAAAACTGAAGGATTATGGGAGTATGCACATGTGCATGTGACTGTGCAGTTGGGAGAGTGTCGCGCAGCGTGTACCTTAGTAGGTCAGGTTCTCACTGAGCAGCCAGTGGGATTTGCTCATACAGGGAAATGACATGAAAGGGCCAGACATGCAGTGGAAACTGTTTAACACGTTACATCAATTAGAAAATACAAACCTAACGGAATAGATACATCGTGAATGTGTTAGATTTTCTGTAGACAATTTTCTTTGGCTCATGTGATCATGATAAAATAGATTGTTCTTTTGTTATGTTTTTTTTTGTGTAAACTCTGAATTACTTTCAGTAATTCTGAGCATTATACTTGAAACTCAAGAACAAAATTACTTTGTTTAAATACTGATATATGGTAACAGGTACAGGATCTGCTAACATGTCGGTCCTTGAGTTACACATGACGTCCACCTCGTCCAATGAACCGATTTCCCGGGTCAGTGAAAAGCTTCCCCCAGGAGCTAATCAGTTGCTTCCACAATGTCCCTGCTGTGGAGCAACACTGGGGAGCCAATCAGCGACAATGTTCAGCTGCCCTGACATGCAGCAAGACACAGAGGCCCGAGGGACGTCCAATGGGACACGTGCACCGATGGAAAAAAAACATCTAAAATACAACTTAAGCTCTTGGATTTGTATAGTTTACAAAATACTCCACAGTATTTTCTACTTTTTTGTGGGCATGTCTTTCATGATGACACTGTCATTCAAAAGGAAAATACCCCCAATCCAATACAAACAGCATCATAATAAAGGGCTTATCAGATAAACACAAGTGAAACATTACTTAAAGGGTAGTGCAAACGCAGTACCAACACAGCTGTACCAGAGGCTCAGAGGCTTGCTCAAAGACTCCTCAACAACAGTTGCTGAAAGAGGCGAATCTGTCCTTTCCCCACGACAATCTCAAAGCATCCACCGACTGTACCTTTACCAAACTGCTTGCCCTGTTCGTGGACGCAGGAGGCCGGAGCTGTGTGAGCTCTGTGCGCTCCAGTAAAACTTGACAACGATCTCGCTCCGCCCCTACCATCCAGGTGGGAGAGGTGAGAGGCAGCATCGGGGCTGCCCCACCTGTCTCCAGCGCTCCCCACCGCTGGCTGCGTTGCTAAGGAACAGAGACGTCTCTCTGCCGCGGCTCCCACCTGGAAAACTCGGACCAGGAACCCCCACAGCCACAGTACGTGCCCCGGGGTCCCGCCGCGCTCTGCCCGATTGGCCCCCTCGTGTGTCAGACAACAAAAAGCGGAGTTTCGCGCAAGCTTTCTCATCCCAAAGAAAAGTGAAAGCCCGTAATTGAACCTTCGCACGGGGCAAGATGCAGTGACCTGTTGAGCGTCAGAAAATAGTAGGGGCATGTGGCAAAAGCTAGATTTCTGGTGTTATTCTGTTGCCTATAGCACCGTAATTCACTAAAACTGAGCAGGTGTAGTCTCAGGAAAAGTCAGACGAGCCATAAACCGCAAAAAACATACATTTTCCGAAGAGTCCACGTTCACGTGCTCTCACCTGAGAACCCAGCTGCGCCAAGTCTCCAGGGCGAAGAAAACCGTCGGAGTCCTCGTCGCAAACGTCAGCGGATGGCCCGGCTCGCGAGTCAAGCCTTCGCCCATCCCGCTATTCATCCAGTATTTTTTGTTTCGGCGACCCACGATGGCAGCACGTTACCTGGAAACCGCCCGGGCTGCGCGCGCGACGATGCCGCTGTCTGCATCTGCGCGAGACGACCGACGGTGGTCGACGGAGGGGAGAAGCCTGCGCCGGAAGGGAAACGGGGGGAGCACGCACGGCCGTGCCCCCCCCCCCAGTTTCCAGCGGCGGGGCTAAGTTTTGTCGTCACCTTCTCAGCTCCGGTGAAGTGTTCGCAGAATTCCTCCAGCAGCCAGTCTGCTCCTAGAAATTTGCCACGGGGAGTTTTAGGATGGCCAAAAATCAAGAATTAGAGCTACACATATACTTTGAACTGTGCGTGCTACATTGTGGATATAGAATTTAAAAAAAAAAAAAAGATTTTCGTCAGGGTAATTGCCTTCATATCAGGATGTGATTCGTTTCAGTCTTTAGGCTCTGAAGAAGAAGACAGGCTTGTGCTGAAACATCCGTCCGTGGAACGAAGTCTGTGCTGCATAAGCGTCAAACGTTCTCCTGCCTCTTCGCAGGTTTTTATGCCTGTTCACTGCCGCGATCGTCAGAACATCTGGCGGAGCCGAGCGCACCTCCCCACAGTTTTGAAGGCATTAGCTACACAGTTGGTTGCTACTTGTTTAGTTGACCTCAGTTGAAGTCAAAGGGACCCAGTTTTTGCAAATTATTTGATGTAGTTTTACCTTTTTTTTGGATTTTGATCAATTTGTTGCTTTGTTAATTCCAGATTAAATTGAAAGTAAATTACAGTTGTTTTTTTTTTTTTTTTTCCACTCCTGGTGTCCTTGAGCTAAACTGCTTGGTCCCTTACACACCTCGAGATCCCTGTCAGTTTATATTGGGCTTTAGGGGACACATACGGTGCAACTAAACCACCAACAAATTACCGCCTGGAGAACCTGTTCTCTAACAACAGTCAGAAGTTATCTGAGAGAGAAAAGTGTGACAGTGGCTCCGAAGTGATATTTGATTATATTTTTCAACTGAGGTCTACGGTGTTGGTGTTGTCCTGGCACTGATGTGGTTACTTGGCCAAAGCTTTCACACTTTGTGCCAAGGAAGCTCGCACTTCGGTTTAT
This sequence comes from Xiphias gladius, assembly GCF_016859285.1. Lineage (NCBI taxonomy): Eukaryota > Metazoa > Chordata > Actinopteri > Istiophoriformes > Xiphiidae > Xiphias > Xiphias gladius. Next base: position 19,418,912 of record NC_053414.1, on the reverse strand, counting down.
GAAAATGGTTTGCGACAAAGAAAATGAATCTTATCCTAATAAAAATATCCTCTGCTACCTCTTTAGTTGTTTCCAGGGTGAGCTCTGGATAGAGTTCATTAAAATATCTCCACGGGCCGAAAATAAAGCTGGGATGTCAAGAGAACAAAACAACAGCTGCATGTGATTTGGATTCATGTGTGAAAAGCAGTTAACAATTCTCTGGATAACGAAAAATGGACAGGCATGCATTTTATACCACTGAGCTGAGAGTGTTTGAAAATTCTGCCTCCTCTCTCTCGTGGCACCTTGTTGCTATTTGTACATACAGGACATGGCAGCATTTCTCCATCTGGACCCATGACACTTGAATTTTAGCCTCTTATCAGAGACAGCTTTACATCCAGGATGGAGGGCAAATGCTGTTAATTAGCTGGTGGAGTAGAAACCAGCAGTTTCTGGATCACATGAATGGATGTGGAATCGCTTATTTATGAGGAGATACTGTGCTACTGTCCGGGCCAACCCCCCCCCCCCCCCCAATATTCTCAGTTTTTTGTATTGTACTCATGGTGCTAGTATAGTGCTGGATAAATACGCAGCGGTAGTAGCATGTCTTTTGATTTCGAGAGCGGTTGTGTTGCTTGCACTGACAGTTCACAGAGTGTCAACTCTGCCATGAATGAAGAAAATAAACTCACCCCTTCACTTACACCCTCCTAAAAAAATTTAATGTTTAAATGGAGGAACTTGGCACTTTCTTAAGAAAATGATTCAGAGGTTATATTTCTAGAGAGAAATAATACACCCCCAGCTTGCCAGTAGCCCTTGGTTACTGTCTTCTGTATTTGGTGTTTTCTTCCCTGTGCATATTTGTTCGTATACTGCTTGGGAATGACACACTTATAAAATATTAATACTTAGAAGAGATGCCAGAAAGCAAAAGCAGCAAATGTTTTTTCTTTTCTTTTGTCCCGTTAAACCCACTTTTTTTAATAACCATGAACTCTAAAATGCAGGTGTTGTGTTTTAATAGGTTTTAAAATGTTGTTGCAGTGTTTCATCTGATTTCTCTTTGGAAAAATGAGCTCTTAAAGAAAAAGTGACAGTGTACTATCAAGGACCTAAAGAATATCGGGTCTGGCTCGCGTGGAAGAAAACATCGTGAGGAAGAGATCTCAGTATTTAAAGCAATTCCTGTGCCCCATACACCGCACGACCCCAGGGAGTGCTGTTTTATTTAACATTTGAAAAGAATACACCCAGACACGAACACGTGCTGGAGGCCATTGTTCACTACAGGAGTCTCGGCCAGGGTGGCTCATTGCTAGTCAGACCTTAACGCTGTCTCGGCCACACAAACGTATCACACAACCACAACAATCAAAACATGAACTGTCATCGCACACTCCGGTCATTACAATAGTTTCATAATTAGATTTATTACCACTCTATAACTGACTTCGCTGTCAGTGAAATACGGGTAGACCTAGACTTCCTTTTGATGAATTGACAATGAAATATGAGTCTTTCTAGAGTAATGTGATTTAAATCGGTACCCCTACCATCTTTGGGAAGATTTACTTTGAGGTACATGAAATGTATAATGGGCTCTTTAATTGTCCAATGGGCTTGAGTTCCACTGTGTCTGTTTTACAAACAAAACTTCTTCTGCTTCGCAGAGATTCAAGTTTGGAGTTGTTGATGCAGTTTATAAACACCTTGTTCCATCCAACAATGACCTAATTCTTGGTCCCTATTATCAAATTTCTGTTTTTTTCCCCATCTTCCGCAGATGTGTCTGCTAAAAACCTTTCCCACACCTTTAACCCTGCAAATTTTTGCATAATGAATATTAGGCTTTTGTGTAGACTCTAAAAAACATTTTTACATTTCTTTAAAATGTATAAAATGCTCCAAAAAATATCCATGCCTTGTGTTTTGTGGAGATGCAGGCTATCTCTCCAAATACAAAATCAGATCAGGAATTTTTTTTCATATTCCCTTTAATCTATAATAGTATTTAGTCTTAATTTGCACAAGTAAGAAAACATTCAAACTATAAAATTGTCAGTGTGACAGTATTTCTTTTACAGTGTTACAGAAGCTATGTTTAACTCCTCTGTCAGAAAGGGGCCGCTTAACTCACAACAGTTGAAAACAAACTTACAGTATCAGATCATAACATTTGATTTTTATCACATTTTTATATCACAGAAATTGAAATCCTTGAATTGTACAACATAACATATTAATCTCAAGAAATGAATATAAGAGTGTTACAGGGTACCATCTTTCAGATGTTAAATTTAATTTTATTGCCACCAGATGACATGGTGGGGAACATTGACTTTTCTAAGTCTGCATTAATGTGCTGACACTGTCATATTTTATTTTGTGGGTTAGTGGGATGCTGTCCTGCTATTTATTCCTATCATACCATACATCTGTCCAGTGGGCTCCAAAAAAGGAAATGTGTTTACAGGTTTGACTTCCCCCATCGTTTTGTTTTTAAGAGGATGTCATACGTATTAAGAAAACAGAGAGAGAGGAAGACAGAGAGAGAGAGAGAGAAGACAGAGAGAGAGAGAGAGAGCAGTCCACGCTTGTATGTGCTGTTGTACTTCAGTCACTCTTCTTGTTCTAGATTCAAAGATGCAGCTTGTTAGCGGTGGACGATCACTTTGGATATACACTGTGATATTCACTTCTCTACAACTTTGGGGTAAGCATCACACTATCGCTGTTTCTAAATACAATCTCGTCATCATTATTTCTTTGTTTTGTGTAAAAAGTAATTGAAAATATTTCAGGAGAACTATGTATTTACTGATTTTTTGGGGTATAGAAGGAGCAAACAACATTGAAATTGGCAAAAAACTTATAATCATTGACAAACCATTCTGTCAGTTGAAAATGTACTTAATATTTGAATCACGGGCTACATCTCTCTTTTGAATTCCTTTCCCTCTCCTGCCTAGGAAGACTTTCTACTTCCTCTCCCACTCTTCCACCACCCAGCCTGGACATCTATTTGCGGTCAAAGGACTCAGTGGACCTGATCTGTGAGGTCCCAGAGGGCCATCATGGGGTTCTGTTCATTTTGTACAAGTTCAGAGAGAAGGTAGTTTTTTTAGAGAGTGGGTGTATTTTTTTGGAGTTTTGCGCCCCTGTGTTTTTATTTTTCCTGTACTTCTTTCCATTCATTTAGGTAGACACTCGGGAGCTGCAGACAGGTGCTGAGGAGGTTCAGTTCACCGTCAAGGTAAATGAAGGGGATTTAGGCGAACTGTTCTGCTGTCTGTACAAGGACCAGGGAGGACGCTACAGTGCATTCAGTCCCTATTTGCGACTGGAACACCAAAAAGGTTTGGGATTTTTTTTCAGAAAAGTATATCCTGATAGAAATTTTGTCTTTGACTGATTCTGATTTCACTTTAAGTTTCTTGACACAAAATAGAAAATATTATCTCTCTATTACTTGTATTCCAACCTATTGCACACACTTCATGAATGTATTGAAAAGAAAAACATATCACACACATCATTATTATAATTAATTGAAGGAAGCAAGACACCAGTGTAGTAGAGAGGATAAAGCAGAAAGAGGATGTGGTCGAGGCTGTAGCTTTACATTTTTTAAGCAGGGAACTAAAGAATTTCAGTTTGCATTTACCTGGTAAATCTGCACCAGTAGTGATTCTACATGTGGTATAGAATAACAAACACTCTCATCCGCTCCTTTCCAACTCCCAAAGCACACTGCTGCACGTAGGTGCTCTCTGTGTTCTACTATTGTCCTTTCATCTGTGGGTCTGTGTAGCAGTAGTTACATCCTGCAACTCATATAGAAACCACACACACACACACACACACACACACACACAAACACAGACACACACACACACACACACACACACACACACACACACACACACACACAAGAACAATTAATCATCAAACACAATGTGTACTGGCTTGCAGTGTTGGGAAGTTTGGCTAGCAACAGTAGCAAGCCAAGTTTGACAGCAGTAGTGTAGGTTTTACATGAATTACTGTATGTTCCAAGGGATGATCTCTAAAAGTACTGAGGCCACAATACTATGTAGATAACAGTCTCCTTTTTCTCCCCCTATTTTTATTTCTCCAGAAGCTGCTCCCACTCGCTCCACACCCTCTGTCCCTCCTCCAGTCTTGTTTGTGGAACCGTCTACTGGTGTGGTAAAACGTGGGGACATGCTAACCTTTAGCTGCTCAGTCCCTGCTCTTCCACCCCAGTCTTGCTATACAAGTCAATGTTTTTATTAGTTTTAATATGACCTAGGCTGGAAAATATCTCAGCAATTGGATTAATGACTGTATGCATGATGTCTTGTAGAAAAGGTGATTGTTGATAGACATTTGTCCACAGAATTTGATGGCAATTATTGCAGTCCTTACAAAAATGAGGAAAATATACTCGGGCCCCAACTAAAGATTATTTTCATCATCTATTAATCTGCTGATTATTTTCCTAATTAATCGATAAATCGTTTGGTCTATAAAATGTCAGAAAATACTGTAAACTGCCCTCCATCGCAAATTCTCACCGCCCAAGTTGACATATTTAGTGAGCCTGTTTTGTTTGACCAGGGGTCCTAAAACCCCTAAATATTCAGTTACCTATTTTAAAAGCCTAAATATTCACATTTCAGAAGCTTTAATTGGTGAATATTCTTGGGCCTTTACTCAAAAAATGACTTAAAAGATTAATCAATTGTCATAATTGTTGCAGATGAATTTTCTGTCCATCAACTAATCGGCTCATCGACCAATTGTTTCACATATTCTAATTATTCCTGGCAGGAATTTTCACTCCAGCTATTGTTTCCTCTGGTTTTATCTGTTGCCAGATTTGCTTCCACTGCCCACTCTTGTTCTCCAACAGGAGACAGACGTGTGGCATTTGCTCTGCACGGGGTCTCCTGCGTACCCTGGTGCTGTGTTCTCCCTCTACCTGGCAGATAATGAACTTCCCGTTGCCACTCACCATGCCAAAGTCATCCACCATCAGGCCACTTTCCCAGTGCCTGTCCAGGACACTCCAGTGGTTGTCTACCAATGTCAGTACACTGTCCTTCTGGAAAAGAAATGGAGCAATTCTGAGCGTAGCCGCCCTCTGGCTGTAACCACAGGTACAGATTTTGCCTGACCAGTATGAGTTTGGTGTAGTGAGAGTGCAACTTTATGGAAAAATGTGACTGATTGCCTCTTTTCTAATCTTTCAGGAGTTCCCCCTCCTTCGTCATCAGGTAGGCGTACAATGCCCGGCCATTATTTCATATGTGGATTTATTTTTTTGTGCATTTCGAGTGGCAGGAAGCCAAAGTGAAAAGATTACTCAGACTCTCTGCCGAATTAAATGTATCACGGCTGTCTAAGGAGCAAGGAAATTCATTACGGAACAGTTTAAGTAGCTACAGCTACCCTGAACCATAATTCTACTACAGCGGTCCTGATAAAAAATAGCTTTATATCTCACAATCCTTTTTGTGTCTTCCAATAATGCCTACATGATGTCTGCATATTTGTTAGGTGTGGACTGGCTGCTTGTACTGGGCTCTTTCTCTGCAGTGGTATTATTCCTCTGTTCAGTGGCCCTAGTGGTTGTGGTGGCACACAGGAAAGGTATTTCACACATTAATCTATGCTTTCTCGCTGATACATTTATGCCGTCATGAATACCTTCCCTTGAGAAACTTATTATGTCCCCTCATTCTCTCTTCTTTTCATTCTTCTTTAAATAGTAAAAGCAGCAGCTGAGAAAAAGAAGAAAAGGTATTGTCTTTTAGTGCTTTTTAGTCTTAAAAACAGCAAGACCATTAGATGATCACTATTTTTCTGTACAGAATAATTTTTTCTTTTAAGGTAATGAGTTTGATGTATTAGACAGCACTGGTCTAGCTATGATATACAAGAAGCTTTTGCAGGCATTCATTTATAATTGCTCAGAATTTGCGTATTTACGATATAAAGTTTTAAAATGTATACATACATGCATAGAGAGGATTAGTATCTCTTTATTAATTCCACTGCTCTAACATGAATACCCATTAATATAATTAGTGATTATAATAACATTATAAGCTTACCTTTACATTCCTCCAATTTGGGGTTATCAAATTGATTTTCAATTATCTTGGTACATGAAATGCATCACTGCAGTGCAGCATCGGTACTGTGATATTAAATTTTACCGTGTTGAACTGTTTCAGACAGGAAGCACAGTTCTGGACTCAAGTCCATGAGAAGGACCACGTTGTTGGTGAGCTTTTTTTCTTCAGAAGCACACTCCCTCCTCTGGACTTACAGCTACTTAACTCTTTTTTATTCAGGTTCCTCTTATTTCTCCCAGGGTTTTTTTTTTAAAATAATTCCACAAAATATTGCATGGGTATTCCAAGTAACAAGATACACTTATAAAAATGACTGATTGGTACTGTGTCTACTTGTTGTTTTTACAGACCTTACACCCAGGCGTTCAAGCTTCACACCTCAGGTAAATGTTAATCAAAACCCAAATCTCCGGGTGCTACTACAAATCCGTGGATGGTTTATCATCTATCATTAAGCTTGCAATAGCTTCGTTTTACTTTTTTACCATAATTAACTTTCTATACCAGTATTTTTGGATATCCTGTATGTCTTAAACTTTGCAGTTGCAGACTTCATGGGAGTATTAATTTTGACATTCATTTTGAAATAAGGCTGATCATGTGCACCTCTCTGACATCAGTCTGCCTCTTTCTTTTGGTATTTCTGGTATTTCTGCAGCCTCTATGTTTCCCCTGCAGTTTCTCAAACAGCTGTAAACTTCCCTGATCCCTTTGCTGTAAACAAACCCGCACACACATGCATACATGCTCACACACACACACACACACACACACACACACACACACACACACACACGCACACAAAACACTGCCAAACACACTGTCAACTTGAACCCACACATATTCCTCATTAGCACTCTTGTGCAGGGTTTGGGTCCACCTCTCATTAGTTGTAATCACTTTCATTAATTAGCTCGATGAAGGGCTCTCATCAGACTAAAGGCTCTCTGCAGACTCTCTCTTTCTCTCTGCACAGTGTTACCGAACAGACATCTTAGAGGACAGGACGCTGTCATCACCAGCTGACGCAAAGACTAACAAGCTATCGTGAAACATCAATGACAGAAAATGAATATTTAATATCAGATGTGTTTTCAGTCAATTATGCCTCATTTTATTGCGTATAAAAATATTTATTGAGGTTAGCAACAGAGAAAGACTTTGGTGGTTAGATTCCGTCCATGTGAAGCATCTTCATTTAGTGTAAACCCAAATTAAGTTAAGAGGTGCAACAGGAGATTGCGCAGGAGTATCTGTGGGTCTGAAAGACAGAGGGACAGAATTACAAATACCTTTAAAGAACAGCATCCGAGGACTGATTGGTTGGAGGAGCATGGACAGAAAGATCAGATATGGCGATGTGGGAAATTGCTCATATAGGAACTTTGACAGTGTGGGAAAGCAGAAGTGACAGATTAAATTAGAACAGGAGGAACCAGCAAAAATTCACCCACATGGAAATGAAGAACGAGGAAGAATGTAAGAGAAAAGATCTTTGTTACTGCACTTTTCCCAAAGCTTCATTTAATTAAAGGTTAATAGATTCCCTATTACTCCAAATACTAAAAAGATTTTCACCTACACAACAATCATGCTTGAGACGGTGTGTAAATAACACGATAATATGCGTGTTGTGCTTTATTTAGGTATCGTGTCACAGGAAAACATATTTAACAGTGAAAGCAGTGGTAGGTTCTGAACTATTCCACAGGAAATGACAAGCTGAGGTCTTTAATAGGTTATCTGTGTGTGCTTGTGTTTGTGTTTATTTATGTGCAGGAATGGGCCAGTGGGGACGCTGAGACAGAATCCAGATCTCCAATATGGAACTCTCTCTCCACATTCACAACCACGATCCATCCGATCCATTGAAAATGTTTGTTCTCTCTCTCTCTCTCTCTCTCTGAGTGTGTTTGTGTGTGTGTGTGTGTGTGTGTGTGTGTGTGTGTGTGTGTGTGTGTGTGTGTGTGTGTGTGTGTGTGTGCGTAAGTGTGTTTATACTTTATCCTAGCTTATCATGGTAGCATCAGTTGGAGTTACACAGCAGGACAGGAAGAGCTATTTCCTAAGTTCCTATTTCATGTGTTGCATTAAAATTGTACTGTTTGACAGGATATGATGTTTGTTGGATCTTACATGTAACTGAGCAAGTGAATTTAAGTTTGTATGTGAGAGATTGGAGTAACTTACATTAAGCTTTGAAGTTTATTTTTGACCATGGAAAAAACAGTTGACAAAACAACTCCACCTCAAGAACATTTAGAAGGTACACTTGTCAATTACACGTGGATCTTTTAACATGTTTTTTTTTTTTTTGCAGTTACATAGTAATGATAATAAAGTTTATTTTAATAGCACTTACTGTATCGAAACCAGAGATTACAAATTGCTTTCCGAAAAAAATAGAACAAAGAAAAACAACTCATATAAAATCATATACACATAAAATATAAGAATAGTGAATCATAAAAATTTTGATTAAGCTCATGCAAAAATACATTTTACGAATGTGTTGCATACATACAGTATATATACCAACCTACATACACACAAAAATACACACGCAAACAAATCTATCAGCATTTAAAGTAAAAACTGAAATTGTACCAACAAATGTTCTCTTGTTTCGACAAAAGTGAGTGAGTCCTGATGACTTAGAGTCTTCATCTGTGATTCATTACAAAGTGAGAAAGTTCTCTTGACTTGTTTTCTTTAGTTGGGGAATGCAGGAAAACCATTTTCATGCCGTCTTTACATTATCCTTTGCACTGTGAATTCTAATTACAAGTTATATCAAATAAACTTTTTTTTTTATGAACCGAGTGCAATTAGATAGGTTTGTCAGTTTCAAATTTGAGTTGTTTTAATTATTACTTTCAGGGCTTAAAATCATGAGTTCAGTTGACTGAGTGTCCAACAGATCATTTATTTATTTCAGTCTGATGAAACACACTTGAGTCACAAAGTCATATTGAGAAAGACTGAAGTATGTAGTATAGTACAGTACAGTACAGCAAAGGTTGTCAGTAGGAATAAGGCTTGACACAATAAATGAAAGAAAAGAAAAAAAAAACAACTGGAAATTCAAAGTGGATACAACATGCAAATTTGAATCATTCCAACTTTAGTTACCATAAGTGAAAATTCGGAGTTGTGATAATGTAAAATAACATGTTACTCTAAAAAATTCTAAATTGGATAAGCTCAAAGCCTAAATTTCAGATATAAGTCACCTCACCACAAAGTCTTACTGAACTTTGTTGCCTTGAAATTCTTAAATTTTCTTCTTTTTTTCAGTGCAATTAATTAAGGTCATAAAAAAGCCTTTCGATTACAAAGTCCCTTTTCAGAAATAATTTAATAAGGCGTAATGATTTTGCAAATCAGACAGAAGCTGAGGTTCCCTAACCGCAAAATCTCTGTCTTCTCTACTCTTGTGCTTTGAGATGGGAACAGCAAACTAGCTACGGTCTGAAGACCTCAGACTGCGTGCAGCTTGTCAAGGGCAGAGTAATTCAGACCAATAATCTGGGGCATAATGATTTGTCTCACAAATCTTAGTATGTTCACAGCACACATGTGCGATACCGTGGGTAGTGATTGTGAAGAAGAAGGCAACAAGCGACACTTACTGAAAACGGACTGCTGTAGTTTTGCTAAATATTCTGCAGAGGGCACCGTTTGTGTATACTTTGAGTGTCAGAAACACACCTGCAGTACAGAACGTCATAAAGAGTGTCATTAAGCTGATATCCTTCATAATGACAAAACAGGTCCTGTGCTCCGTGGAACAATGTGACTCTGACGTGTCAAAAGTCAAACAACCCTGGCTTATCAACAGCAACTGAAAAGTACTGCAGCTGACTTTTTGCCACGTGATTATGAGACAAGCCTCACACCTGAGAGCCCTCACATCTGTGTTTGTTTTTGTTTGTTTGTTTGGTTGGTTGGTTGTTTTTTGGAAGTAAGTGTGCTGAGACTTCAGTGCTGTGTGAAAGCAAGAACGAGTGTGGACTCACGAGGGAGATACACCTCCGACCTGTTTATGTGTTTTTTATGGTGGACAATAACTCAGCAGAGAGGGATGGTCATTGTAATTCAGGAAGCAGCAGAAAGCCGACTCTGTGTCAATACAGGGTTGTATTAAATTTTACTGGCCTCCATAGCAGCACCATGCTTTTTATCAGTGGCAGGCACGGAATGTATTTTTTCCTTTCTCGTTCATGCAGACAGGAAAAATAAAAAAATAGTTGAGATGCAAGGATAGACTTAGATGTATTTAAGGGTTGCAAAGTCTCCTCGATTTGTCAAGCTCATATTCATGTCTGAGTCATAGTTTACTCTTCGAGTGTGGTCACACACAAGCACATGCACACACAGTGAAGATATTCAGCTCCAGATAATAGCATTAGGCAGATCTGTTTGAATAAGAGCCAGAATAACGGCGATGTGAAATCAACATGCTGATGAACGTAGGTGGCACCTTGTGTGTCTCTGTGTGTGCCCATGTGACACACTGAATTATGAGTCAGGTTGATACCCGAATGACATTTGCGAACTTGAAGCTCAAGATAATTGCCCTTTTAATGCCACCCCATGCTGTGTCTCCAGTGTATTAGCTAAAGGAGTGTATGCAGACACCGAACGTGAGGGTGTGTGCTTAAATCTAAAAGTGCGGTTGGCGTTAGCATTTCATGTACACCCAGAATGTTTTGGCAGCTGGTTTGTTTTCATAATTCAATTCAATCTGATGCAATGCACCTCATCAATTTAGTAACTCAGGACTAAAGCAAGGATTTAGGGGGGGTAGTGATACATTTTATGTGATTATCTTCAATAGACTGTGGCAAAGAAAAATGCTGTTGATTTATTTCTGACGATTTCAGACACATTAGCTCAAGACCCCTCTCTGTCAGCAGCTTCATGGGAACACAATACTATGAATCGGACAGCCTTGTAAAATAAATCATATTTCAAGGGCAAATGTGAATTATTGAGTGTCATATTTTTCAGGCAAATATACAAAGCATAAAAAGTGAGGGAAAAAATTTAAAATTACTATCAACCTTTTTGCATTCTTCTCTTGCTGACTGCAGAGCATACTGTATATGGTAAAACACTGTAATGACAACTCAGGACAAAGCCTATATACATCAGAGTTGTCAGGAAATTTAAAGATGGAAAAATGGCCTTGTTTTTGACCAGTGTTTCCTGTCATTATTTTAAAATAGCCAGAAAAACTGAGGGCTTGTAGAGCTTTTCCAACCAAAGACCATGTATTGTTCCGTTTAATTTAAAACACGAGAATCACTAAAACTGGAATTACAGGTGCTTGCTTACTTGTTGTTATATTGTTGTTGTTGTTGTTGTTGTTATAATTTGTCTAATGAAAAAGGACTCTTAGTTAAAAAACCTTATATTGTTAGAAAAACTAAAAAAATGCCAAGTGGCGAAACTTTTGCACCTGTTAGCAATACAAATCAGTTTGTTCAGTAGTTTTATGGAATTAGGTATAATTTTTCCTTTTTATTTTCCACACCCAAGTATGTGTCCCTTGTTTTAAGAAGAAAAACATAAAGACACAGTAACTGACAAAAAAAGATATTAACAGAGACTATTGCGGCAAATGAGCATACAGTTCTTCTCCATCCCACCGTACAATAAAACTCAACTGTGACTAACCTTTGCCATTTTATTCCCACTTCTCTCGAACATCAAAGCAACAGAAAACATATCCACACCAAACACTATGATATGCAAAAGGCAGATATGTGAGGAAGCCAAAAGAATAATTACTGAATCTCTTGTAGTTTCTGTTGACAGTACACACACATACTGCATGTTCCATACTGACTGGAGACTGAGGACTGGGATGTGCATAACTTCAAACACATTCTACAGTGGCTGCACGAGTTGTGACTGCATAGACAGATGAAACTTGGTCTATTGGCTCATGCGTGTCTTCCATGACTGCAGTAATATGGTAATGTGACTACAGTGGTGGAAGGAGTATTAGATACTTATGTACAAGTAGCAATACCAAAATCAAAATACCCATTTAAAAGTAAAACTCTTGACTTAACAATGTTACTTTAATGTTGTAGCTGGTCTACGTGAAGCTAATTTTCACTAGTTTATAAACTGTGGGGTTGTTTAATTTACAGCGATGTATCGTATTTTATAAGATGTCATATAACACATTTTATATGAAAAATGTAATCTGCAAAGTATCTAGTAACTATAGTTGTCAAATAAATGTAGTGGAGTGAAACACTACAGTGTCGTTTGGTACATGTCCAAATAATCAATTCCACTTAATTCCCAACGTAACCCAGAGAGTCTTCTAGTTAGTGCAAAGCCGGTCACCTGAACATGAAAAGATGGGAAATTTGTCAACATATGTGGAAAGTAAAGTTTTCAATGATAAACGAATAATGATTGATGATTTTCTTGGGTTTAATTTGACATTTCCTTTCAAGGAAATATATATTTTCCAAATAATTGGCACCAAAGCACCCAGTTCTTTCCAGCAAACCTTGTTAGAGATTCTGAGGAAATTAAGGGGCCTGCATAATAAAGTGTACCAATATTTCTTTATGACATGTTGTGAAGCAGAAGTAGCATAAAATGGCAGCACTCAAGTATGTACAAGTACCTTAAAAGTTAAACTTAATTAAAGTGCTTGAGATAATGTACTTAGTTACATTCCTCCACTGCAAGGGAAGGTTTATTTCTGCAGACATGCACAAACACATATGACACACTCACCCTCATTTGACTACAAATAGAAAATTTTTTGCGCTCACATATCAAATCTAAAAATTACACCGATGCACACACATATACTTATCCCCTCCACTTCCGCTCATACTTTTGCTCTCTTGACAAAGAGGCATGATAAGAGCAGCTAATCCTCTGAACACCAACTGTCTCACACAATGCTGCTCTGATGACTTCGTGCCAGCAGGACTTTGGAGGACAGTGATAATGAAATATCATGGAAATTAGTCTGGAGCTGAACAGGTGATAGACAGGTGTGCAGGTTTATTATTGGGTCACCACATCTGAAAAGCAGTCAGATTATATATCAGGATGAGAGATAACCTGGAAAGTGTAGTTTGCTTAGCTGGTTAGGTTGCCATGTTGGACAGTGTGAGCTTAAAAAAAAAATCTTTGATCTCTATCCTAGTTAACGAAACAGACACCAGTATTTTGTATAATCCATATTCGCAGTGCCAAGCTTTGGTCTTGTATGGAGTGTATATTATTTGCTATATTTCATTTCAGTGTGTCAATATGACTGAAGTTGACTGAGGAATGAAGTTTATTATTAATTTTGAACACTTAAATTGCTGCATCTCCACCATAATAATGTACTTGCAATGTCACTGGGCTGCGTGGAGTCCAATGAGGTGATGAATTATTCACAGGAAATTGGGAGGTCACTAAAGCGTGATCTCACACACACACACACACACACACACACACACACACACACACAAACACACACACACACAAAGGTCCAGCGGGACGTTTTACGCAGCATCTTCCAAACCTGTATCCATGGTGACACATTTCTCTTTGACCACTGACAGTGTGACGGACCCAAATAAAGACGGCACATAAGGCAGGTAGTAATTGTTCAAAGGATCTGTGACATTTATCTTGTGGCGAAAACATCCTGTGACTAGTGTCAGTTCTAACAGGAAGTTATACCTCTCTGAACTTAAAAATACAGTAAGTACTGTCACTAGGGTAGGATAAGATAATGTACATTTCTTTGCATGTGAATGACTCTTTGGCAGTCAAAAGGATTATATGCATTATTTGTACATAAATAGCCAGTATAACACATTAATCATGAAATACTGATGAAGTAAAGCCACTGATGTGTTAAAGCCAATGTCAAAAAAAAAGAGAGAAAAAAAGAAAAGCATTGTGTTAAGAGAAACTGGGAAGAGCACATGGTTACAGAACTGACATGGCTTCATTTTGGCTTTCATCCCACCCCAACGACTTTAATCTTGGATTGTTGTGGTAGATGAGTTAGTACAATAACACTGACTGTACACTGACTCAGTCTGAACCAAATATAAAGGAATAAAGGGGACAAACCTTTATATGTGCATCAAGTTTTGTTCCAACGTACATAATTTATTGCACCACGTTACAAATCTTACAACAGAGCAGCTATTATTTAAGCATTAGGTTTGTATTATGTAGCATCATTCAGCTCGGCAATCCTTTGCACTTCTTTTAAGACGGTTCCTTATTGCACTATAATCCAGCTTTCAGTAGCGATGCATGAAAGTAACAGAAGGAGTAGCTATTCATGGATTAAGACCTTTGCAATAGCCTTACCAGTTTATAATGAAAACACCAACAATATGATCAAATAAAATAACCCTACAGTAAACTGTCTCTGTGAAGTTGCATTTCCAAAGTTGTAGTTGTTATCGAATTTGCACTTATTGGGAGTTGTTATGTTCTGCCTCTTCATGTATGTAAATGTACTGGAAAAAGATCTAGTTAATGCAGTCAAAAACAACCCCACCACTAACACAGCCTCTGAAATGACCAACAACTCCATTCAACAACGCTCTGACAGTGTCAATAGAAAATGAAAAGAGTGACCTACACAAAGGTTGGATTAGTGCATGGCTATCGTACTGGATTGCATTAGATTGTACAGGTGTAATAACTAATTGTAATACATCATCAAAACTGGTGAAGACACCCTATCTACTTTCATCAACAAATAATAACTAATTAATATTACAAAAATCCAATAGTTTATCATTAAAGTTTTAAAATCCCATTCTTATTAAATTTACATGTTTCTTTTCTCCAGTGCATACAAATAATAATAATAATAATAATAATAATAATAATAATAGTTGTTATTATTATTGTTACTGTTGTGCCATTTTACATTCATTAGTTTCGGTAGTAGTTTCCAGCACCAGAAGCAGGCCAGGTGCTCATCCACTAATAGGTGGCCCCCATCCTCCTCTCTTTCTCTCCTCCTCCCTGAAGAACTCCTTTTAGGGTTTTCAGTCCACCACCAAACTTTTTCATTGCTCCCAATCCTCCTGACCCCGTTTCTAGCCCTAAATCCAGGACCCCTTTCTTATTTCACATTTTCAATCTTTCCTCCTCTTCATCACTGATCCCTCCTCTTGTCTGTTCCCACTTTCCGTACACAACTCTCCTCTTTTATCTGATAGTCTTTCAACCCTTAACTTCAAAAACTACAGGTCACTGTAAACCTTCCCATCTCCCTCAGTTTGCTATGTCAGCATCTCCTCAGTTGTCTTCCTTGTTGTGTCCATTAACCAGGCCTGACTCCCAGCGCTGTACTAAAGGGGTCTTCTGTCTGGGGGTCCTGGGACTCTGGAGGACCTGGTTGTAAAGGGAAAAAAGGACAGCAGGAGTAAGTGGTGATTGCAAGGTGAAAGAGGAGGTAGACAGAAAGTTCTACGTGATCGTGGGAGTAAAAAAAGGAAGAGAATTAAAGAGTAGAAACACCAGATGTGTGGGAGCAGGACATGAGACCAATAAGCCAACAAAGGAAAAAATGAGCAAAAAGATAAAAAGAGGATGAATTTATTTTCTCTACAGGACATGTCTTTGGATGATCATCATTAGCTCTGTAAGTCAGAGGGAGGTTAATGTGACTGTGATCCAAGGCCATGTGCAGAATGACTAAATCAACAACTGAGGCCAATTTTTTCCTGCAATCTTCCGTTTACTCCAGAACTGTAATCTGAAACCAGGTCTGTGCTGAAAGCAGATAACCAACCAGGAGAGAGAGGGAGAAATGCATGTGCGAGTGAGAGGACAGAGAGTAAAGTGTTGCTAATGCTAATGTCAAAGTGAACCGTGCAGCTGAAATCCGGCATATCAAAGCCAAACTGAATTAAACAGCTAAAACCATGGAGCGGCACTCAACTTTAATCAGAGATACCGCAGTTTCAAAGAGATGCGAGACCCACAAGGCAGGTAACAAAAATCAGTGGGATTGTCAGTTGACTTTCCTGTTTCTCCACTATTGACTGCAAACACACACATACACACAAACACACACACACACACACAAACCCTCTCTACAGACTCTGACTTCCCCTCCCTCTCTCCCAATCTCAGGGCTGTTTGCCTTCTTGCCTTATCTATAAAGATAAGCTCCTTACTGTGTGTCCCGTATGTTATCAGATGTTTGTGGCCCATATTTGGTGCAGAAGAGATGCTGACATCCTCCTAGGATCCTTTCTTCTTTGGACCACTGGCTGCTGTGAGACTGATTCAACCCCCAAAGCTACATTGCAGTTCATATACTGTATGAACTCTTATTTAAAGAAGCTTCCTGATTGTGGAACCTGATATCTTTGTAGGTGAATTCGAGGGAGACTCAGGAAGGGGATTTGCCTACATTTTCATGTCGTTTATCAAGTATGCCCAAAAAAGGTAGTGTTGGTGTGTTAATTTGGAGCAAAAAGTACTTAACAGTATAGTAGCATTGGGAAACCTGGTGTTTTTGCACGTGTTCAAATTTTCAGAATCTCGTAGCAAATAGTAGCATAAAGGAAAATGTGATGTCTAAACTTCATTGCAATGGGAGAACTGCTTTACTGACTCACCTCTTGCCGGGTAGTACTCTCCTCTTCAACCTTAGCCGGAGGCCACGTGCCCAACCTGGCATCTGACTGGTGTGCTGCAAGGGAGAGAGAGAGTAAAAAGTGGGTGAAGGCTGGAGGAGCAAGAGCAGGGAGGCAATGAGGCAAAGGTCTTCTTGTGATTTTGTTTGTGCTCCACAATGTGAGCATAAAGGCCTCCTTGATTCAAATTAAGAGTGAACATGGAGAGAAATGAGAGGAGACAGAGAGGAATCCGGAGGGATTTATGGTGGAGAAATTTGTTTTATGGAATATGAACATTATGAAATAGAAACAGAAGTAGGCATCCGAAATAAAGGAATATAAAAAGGTTATACAACTCATTGTCTGTAAAACAATACACAATTGTTCATTTCCCAACACTGAGTCATGGTCATTCAGGTCCCGTAGTGGCACACCCTGGTCAATTTGTCAAACTGCTGTAAAACTACGAGGACTGGTGACACTTTCGTTCAAATACAGTCACAAAAAACAAAACAAAACAAAACAAAAAAACTTTTGCATCCTTTCCTGCCAAGAAAAGACACACAACAACACTACTCTGTCAGTGGTTATCAATCTTTTTTGTTTGATGTACCCATCATACTCCAAATGTGATCATTTGAATTGCTTTTAAAATTGATGTACTTTAACATTAATAATTATATAAAAGTGTGTATTGTTAAAATAAGTTTACTGTTAGGTTTGCTCAAGTTTGCATTTGTGCACTACACTTGGAAAAGAAGTTAGACTTTTATTTATTCTTTGTTTACAGCTATTTCAACTGGATATCTTTATTAGTTACTTTTAGATTTTTTTTCTCCATTTATCCAATATACTCTCAGCTAAATATTTCAACTGTTTATCCATTGCTTTTAGCAGTTTCCAAATTTATCAATTACCTTTGGCTATTTCAGTCATTCATCCATGAATTTTAACTAACTAGTTGAACTGCCTATCTATTACTTTTAGCTGTTTAGATGTAACTAACTGTTTGATGACTAACTAGTTTTCACACTCTCAGTTTCAACATGTAGGGTTCAGGTATTAAAGCTGACTCAGTATGTGGATATATATATGTTTAATCAAATCATAACTTATATATTTTGCTTCAAACTGACCTCACAAACCTTCCACATACCCCCTGGCAACTGGAGAAGGATCCCCTGAAGTAAAAGTACACCTGGTTGTGAATCACTGCTGTACAACACATACACACAGTGGCAGCAAAGTTGAAATCACAAAGCGATAGACATTGATAACCTGTCCTCTCAATAGGCTGTTTAGGCAGCACTGTATATGACATTTACTCTTGTTGTCAAAAGTCTCTACACTAACTGTATATCACCATAAGAACTAAAAACAAGTTGTATGCACTTTTTGAGTGCTGGATTTAGACTTCATCTCAAAATCGGACTCTTCCAATGTGCTCCTTTCTTGCTGACACAAAAAGTGTTGAGACATGACTCAGGACTTTTCCTCATCTCAGCTTCTGCAATTAATATGACAGACTAGATGCAACATTTATTGTGGAGTTACAGAATTTTATTTTCTTGTCGGCCAGCTTCTGGTTGCCAGTGCAAAATTATTGCTAGTAACAGCTATAACTGGTTTAGACAGCTGTTTTGAGGTTTTTGTTCACTGACCATGAGAAAAACAAAATAATGTGCTCACCGGGCTGTTTCAGGGGGTTTTCATCATCTCAACACACACATATCCATACTCACAAGCTTCCACACACAAACACATTGTCTTTGGCAGCTTGTGGGTGCAAACTGTATAAATCTTACCCCTTCAACACACACTTTTACCCATAAGCCAACGCTTAGTGCTACACGAACCTGCTGAGGGTCCAGCTCCCCTCCTGGGTGATGAGCCAGGTATGTCAGGAACAGCCAGTCCATTCAGTGAGGAGGAAGACAATGTGGGACTCTTTGCTTCAATGATGGCTGGCCTCCCTCCTCCCCCTCCTTCTCCTCCTTTTGCTCTGCCCGTTTCCCCATACAGGCTGATCCTCTGCTTCCGAAGCTCCTTCTCCCTCTCTTGAGTCTCCCGGATATCCTGCTCCACTTTAACTAAATTTGTTGAGGAGCGCAGCTTGAAAAAGGGGTTCTCCTTAGGTGCTACCACCTCAACCTCTTCCTCCTCCTTTTCCTGCTCTCTCTCGTTAATCCCATCATGTCCTCCAAACTCGGTAAATGAGATGTTTGGACCTCTAGACTCAACAGTGGTGACAGGCTCTGCCTCTCTTTTGGCATGGTAGAGCTTCTGTGCTGGGACACTCAGGTTACTCTCTAGGATGATGACCTGGCGACAGGTCCCCTCGGAGAAGTCCAGTCCTCGTAGAGTTGAGTTGATCAAATCCCCTCCTTTGGTCAAGTTGAGGCTCTCTGTGGGACTTAGCAGGTCTACATTCTGTCTCCTCTCCACATATAACGCATCTATGGTGGATGTCTCTGATGAGATAGCCTCCTGGTTCTCCAGGGTTGAAATGTCACTGGCTGAGGACCAGGACACAGTTTTACTCCTGGTTGAGACAATCAAAGTTGAGTCACTGGGTTTCTGAAAGGCCTCAAAAAGCTGTTTCCTCTCTTTGAGTTGGCGAACTGTGCCTTTGTCATAGAAACCTGGAACTTTCCCAAGCTTGACCAGATCCTCTTCCCTCTGGGCCTCCTCAAGGATCTCATGCTGCATTTTTTTGCCTGCAAACTGCCTGTCTTTGCCTTGACATCTCTCAGACTTAGTAGTGAGCGACTGGCAAAGAATAGTTTTTCTTAAAGGAATCTCTACATACTCTGGGGAAGTGGGTGGATTCCGAAGCCCTCTGGACCTTCTCAGGCTGTGTTCACGCTCTATAGCCCGTCGGATCTCCCTCTCAATCGGAGTCTCTTTGCTTACAGTCGCTGGAGTGCCTGTAGAGATGGTGGAGTTGCCCTCCAAAGTGCTGCATGGAGAGAAGTCAGCTGATACTCCACTGTCACTTTGGCTATCATCACACGAGTCATTCTCCATTCTGTTGTGTTTGCTGTATTTAAAAGACACACCACAGCTATATATTTCTGTCTTAGCCTCTTGTATTTGGAGTGTTTCTGAATATCTTAACAGTCCTCTGCCATGTTCCTTGCTCCTTTCAAGTCCACTCTCTTCCTGCCGTTCCTCTCGACCTGTTTGCTTGCCTTCTGCCTCTGTCCTTTCCCTTGTCCTACTGTGCCTTTCTCTCACAGATACAACACAACCAAAGCCGTGAGAAGCTGCCCCGCCCTGATTGGACAGCTCCATGGCAACGGTCGACAAAGGTGGAGAGCCACGGCCACGCACCTGTTGTGCAGCTTC
Source organism: Xiphias gladius (assembly GCF_016859285.1). Taxonomy (NCBI): domain Eukaryota; kingdom Metazoa; phylum Chordata; class Actinopteri; order Istiophoriformes; family Xiphiidae; genus Xiphias; species Xiphias gladius. The sequence continues at coordinate 19,398,793 of NC_053414.1, read as the reverse complement.
CTGGTTTGCTCCACTGAGGGCAAATCCACATTGACTTTGGGGCAATAGCTCATCCTGCTGTTCAGCTGAGGGAACTGCAGGCAGGGCTGAGGTGGGGTCTTGTTCAGTGGAAACAGAGACATTGGCAGAATATGAGGGTTGGAAAGGCTTGCATCTGATATCTAATGTACCCCATTGCTGTTGGCAAGATGTAATATTCATGCTCACTTCCTCTTCTTCCTCACTTTCATCAGCAAAAGGAGGGGAGCGCACAGCATAAACATCTTCTGAATTGTTACTGTCGGAGGGAAAATGGTGAGCAGCCCCTGATGTATTATATTCACGTTCACTGTTGTCAAAACCATCTGATAAAAAGTGCAGCTGTGTGTCATTCTCCTCTGCTGCCATGTTATCTTCTGTCATCTCCTCAGATGTTGAATCTACCTCTTGATCAATTAGCTCAGTGAGCTGAGTTGTCTTTGCCCATTCTTTATTGGGAGATATAAGATCTTCTGCAGGGTCTGAGATGATCTCAACATCACTGATCCACTCAGCCACCTCGCCCTCCAGGCTGGAAAAACCCTCTCTCTCAAAGTATTCGTCTGTTGATAAGTCACTGAAGGGAGGAGGTGGTGGTGGGAAAGCATCCTCACATACACCAGCAGGCTTTTCAGATTCCTCCTGAGCCTGTAATACTTCCAATAGTTTTTTGCAAACTTGTTCTAATTCTGTCACAACTTCTTGTGTTTCCCTGGGGGTGCACAGGCAAATTCTTGTTGAGTCCTGATTTTCCAGTTTGGTTGCATCAACTCTTTCGGTTCTGGAGAGCCTTTGGCTCTCTGCCAGAGTTTTGTCTGGCGCTCCATGCTCCAGGACATCTATGTCCTCTTCAGGTTCTGCTTTAGGAGCCTTTTTGTCTTGCGGAGGGGAGCTTTGGCTTATGGTTGCACTTACTTCACCCTGTGCCCAGGACTCATTGACCCATTCATCTAGTGAGTAGACAGGACCCTGTTCCTGCCAGGCCACAGGCTTTGTTGCCATGGTGACAAGTCTGCTGATGTAAAACTTTTTGGAGCAGTCAGGTGCTTGGCCTCCAGCCAGTCAATCTGAGTGAAAGCAGAGAAGAGGGGAGAGGGGAACAATGGAGCGATTATCGGAGTTCAACAAAAAGCATGGCCACCCATTTTATATCCCAATATCTCAGCGGAGATGAAATGTCTTACCATAATATCACCAAGGGAATGACTCATCATCTGTATTCACTGTGACATTTACTGTGGAATTGTTTTGAAATGCTAAGTGCTATGCTGACTTTTCATACCTCATTCAACCTGTGTTGCAATGTTACAGCTAGCAGAAAGGAACACACATTTTAAAAGAAATTATGAAAAGACAAATTAAATAAAAACATTAACTTCTTTTTCTAGACAAATTGCATTTGCATTCACATGACAGGACTTTTTTTGTCTACTTTATGAGTTATAATGCCAACTTAACTATTAGCAATCAGAGATTGAAAAACCGTGTGCTATAGCAATGCATTTTGTAAGAATCATGCAAAAACAGACCGTCAAAAATGGTTTAATGAGTAGAAATATGAGTATGAATCAGATGCTATTGCCTTCACATTCCTCACATCTCAAAACAATTAACCACATCTGTGGAACGTTGGAGTGACATGTCAGACAGAACCCTCCTCCACCATCTTCAAACCACCAAATGAGGGAATATCTTTCAGAAGCATGGCGTTAATACCTCCAGTAGTGTTCAGAGACTTGGAGAATCTATGCCACAGAGCACTGAAGCTGTTCTGGAGGATTACTATGACACTTTATGTTGGTTTTTCTTTTAATTTGTTACCCCTCTGTGGGTTTATGCAAAAAAAAAATGTGTATGGTATCTGGTGCAGGATTAGAGCAGCAACGATCCAGTTAGTGTGTAGTGCATTCATGTCCTATCTCTTTAATGTCTTACTGAGTGCTCTAGTTATTGCATGACAAGCAGTCTGTTGTGCTTGGCCTTGGTTGTCAGGTAGTAGCTACTCTACTCCACTGTGCAACGTATAAAGTTTTCTGCTGAACACACCTTCCTTTAATCAGCTTACATGCTCGAGAATGGCTCAGTACCAAGCAGACACATACACACACACACACACACACACACACACACACACACACACACACACACACACACACACACACACACACAAAACTCATATTTCGTCTTCTGTTCAGCTTCAGCCTTCATTCGGACAAACTCCCGTTCCCATCCATCAGGCTGGACTGCAACACTGTGACTGATTGTTAAGGGGAATGTAGATCACATCACTTGGGCTGACTAGTCTCTGATGAACTGGGACGGATAGATAGATAAATAGACAGTTACAGCACATCTCCCACTTCATGTACAGATAATAAGGACTGACAGCATGACATGGCAGGAAGAATGGGGAATACTGTGGTAATAATAACGGCAGAGCGTGTAGATACCACGGCAGAACAATGTGGCCTAATGTGGATAAATTAGGATAAGAACAGTCAGCGAACACTGAGTCATGAGAGCTATGACAGACACTGTTTACAATTAACAATGGTTGGTTTCGGGAACCAACCATTGCAAGTGGAGTACACCATTGTGTACTCCACTTGCCACTGACCAAATGAACTGCCAAACATTTTAAAGTTGTTTTCTATTCTTAAAATATAAATATGTTTCTTGTCCTCTGTATACATGATTAACATATTTTTGTTGTGTCATACAACAGCTTATTAGAGTGGACTCTGCCACTGACTCCATTGCTCCATAACTGCCCGTTATGAAAAGAACGCTGGCTGCTGCCAGGCTGGCTGTTTTCTCATGGGGTATGAGTAGGAGAGAGGGTTGGGGGGTTCGGGTAATTGGCATTCCCACAAAGTTATCAGTGTCTCTAAACGAGACAAAACCTCAGCTCATTAACTGAGCTTTACAGATATTACCTGGTATTATTCCAGGTATTACCTTGGCAAACTATTACAAGCCTTATTGTACAATAGTTCAGACCTGACCATATGCTGACAGATTCATTCTTATACAGTTCATAAACGTATCATAATATTTCACTCACAACATGAAATTTCATTGTGAAATAAAGCATGTGAAGGAGCATTTTGTCACAGTGAGAAGGCGACTGTTGTAATGGTTTAAACTCTGGGAAGCAATATAGTGCAAATCTGTGCTTAAACAGTTTTATTCACCCACACCTGCTCATTCTGTTGAAATCCTGCTGAAATCAAACAAGCTTAAATCAATTAATACGATGATCCCGCAATGCTACAGTAGTGAAACAAAATCCTGATTCATATTGAGGCATGGTAATGTAATCTGACTACACTGAGTGTAAACTCTGGCATGCCATAATGAGACATACCCCTTATGCACATTTGCTTCAACAAACTAATGGCATTATATATCTAATATGATATGCTGTTTTGTTTTATTTTCTAAGATACACAGAACAAGCCTGCAGAATTTAACCAAATATTCTCCAACTCTCTAGTTTGGTTAAGTAGGGTTGCAAGAGATTGCGGATGAAAAATCCATTACATAACTTGCATATATTTTGCTCATTATCTACAAAGGGGCTCATTTTATCAAATGAACAGCAAAATCATGATCATCATTAAAAAATACATCCGCGTCAGGCCGTACAAATAAACTTGCCCCCCTTTATTGGGGTCAGTGGTGTCCTAAGGTAGTTTAAGATCTAAGGGCATTTGACAAAAATGCAAATGAATTTAAATAAATGCAGCCAACTTCTTCCCTCATTAGAATTAGTTCTGCTGCTATCTAATGGTTGCTGACATTGTTCTTTGCACATTTTAGAGTCATTTACTTTGATATGCTTTAGTCACTGTGGCAAGAAGTAAAGAGAAGTAAAAACTGGTCTCACCAGGCTTAGCTGAATCATTTCTATAACATACGTAGTTGTTGTCTGCTGTGCTTATCATATTGGTGTCAAGAACAACAAGAATTTCAAATCAGCAGAAGTAGAGTAATTCACAGAATACTTGAAAATACTGTTGCACATACCTGTTAACAAAACGCTTTGAAGATGCTTTCCAAATGACAGACATACATTCTGAAAATACACACGTTTGTTGTTTCAGGCCACCAATGTTTAATCAACACAAAAGGAATCACTTTTTCTCACAGCTTTAGTGCCTCGCTGCCTGTATCTCCTCCCTGGTGCACACTAACACCCTCGGTACATTGTTTGTGCACACCCATATTTGCATGCCATGCTAACACTAGCAAAGATTCACTAATACATACAGAAGAATGAGCATGCGTGCATGCACTAACACGTGTGCTTGAGGCTTACCCTGTTGTTGTGGATTTGAAAATGTATAGTACTAATCCAATTAGTTAGCAACAGGTTGATTATTACACTGTGCAAGTCAATGAAAGAGTGTACCAGAGGGATAAGGAGGGTGATGTAATTATATCATTGCACACTTTAATTCCGTCCACTTATATCTTAGATTACAAGCTTTAACATCTTCTATTACATTTACAGTAGGTATAATTACAAACATCTAGTATGTCTTCAAAGAATGTTTTCAGTTACAATCCAAGGTATAATCTACAGAATAAACCTATTTACTTTTTTGTGGTCAAATCAATTTTTTTTTTTCTATTTGGCCAAATCTTAGTACATTTTAAAATTTGGCAGGTGTCCACGAATTGGGGAAAAAAACAAACAAACACAAAAACACTGCTCACACACATTGCTCAAACTGTCAGCTGTATTACATCAGTGGCATGTCTGCTAAATGACAACACAGAACCAGCACATAAGTTGACATCCTACCAAAATAAATTCCATCATACCATGCAGTATTGGCTGCACCATGGGCTGATTTAAGGGTGACATCTCTCCACGACAAATAATATTGATAGGGTTTATCACCCAATAAGTCAGGATATTTAGATAAATGTAAGGAATCTGAAAATATTGAGCAAAGCAAAGCATTGAGTGTACAAAGCACTCAATGACGTTTTTTTTTTTTTTCATAAAATCTGTGAATGAATATCATGTTAAAATGTACCAAAGTCCCTCAAGCCTCTTGTTGCACTGTTGTCTCCTTATTGTGAGCTGCTGCTGTTGCTGCTGCTGCTGTTGGTTGGCTCTCGGGCTGTTCTGGACAAACCTCCTTGGTGGGGTCCATCACATCAGGTACAGGCAGCAGAGAACAGATCACCTGAGCCCTGAACTCGTCCATCTCCTCCTGCTCCACCTTCCTCCTCCTGCTCAGCAGGTACAAGTCTTTAGATACCCCCATCCTTGACTTTACATTCCATTGCATCACGACACAGTCTTGACAGGATGTGTAGAGGAAAAACCCCGTGAGCTCAAAGCCATTCCCCACATCAAACGTGAAGCTGCTGCGTTGAACTGAGACGTTGTAGTGCAGATACTGGCACTGATCACCAAAGCGGTTGATTTGGTTATAAGAGATGGTGGAAGCTTCACTGGAGTTGGAGAAGATCATAGTGATGCTGTCTCTTAGTGCCAGGGGCTCCACCGATGGCCGACGGCTGAGACTGCCTGCAACTAAGGACCATTTACCCTCTAAATGATGAGGCACTAGCTCATCCAAAGGCTCGATCAATTTTACACAGGCAAGAGGAGCTGCATGGCTCACAGACATCAAGCATAGCAGAGTGATGGCACACACAACAAGCATGTCTCTGTGTGTTGAGATTTAACTGATGCTGTGTTGATATCAAGTCTTTGCCTTTCAGTCTGTTTTGTCAGTTGTAATTGGTCTCTGGATTGGTAGTCCTGTCCAATTTTATACTAGAAAGTCCATCATTGCAACACAGGTCAGGCCCATTATCTCCTATCTAACCAAGGATTCCATTATTGTGCAATGAAAGAAAATATAGTCATTAGTTGTTTTATTTGGTGGTTTTCTCCTACCTGAGATGGGTTATTTATTTAGATATTTTATGGGAATAAATACTGTTTACATTGGAATAATGTCACCAGTTTTCAAACTGGTAATTTCCAACCGTGCGTTGGCTTAAAGTAAGACAGACAGACAGCACCAATGTATACAGTAGTTATGTATAATCAAGTTCATAATCAAGATAAGAGCAAATTTTCAAATTTGATGAATGTACAGATTAAAAAAGAGAATGAACAGTCCAGAATGTAGGTATAAGGACAGCTACACATTTTTTTGTTGTCCAGGCTATATGCTTCAGCACATTCAATTAGAAACTGAATAATGGATACTACATTAAAATGCCAAGTTTCTAGGGCAGCTGTGTGTAGTTTCAATATTAGTTCATGCACAGAAGAGCTCAAACGTGGCTCAGAGCTGACTGAAAGTTGAGAATCGCCGTTAGGATTGAGGTGGAGTTGTCTGTCAATATGAGGAGTAACAGGGTGACCATGCAAGTGAAAAAGATAATAATGAGGCTAAAAGCAAAAAAATACATAAGAAAGATAGAAAAAGTTAGATTGTTGGTTTGCAAAAATCAACAGCTGGGTACATTGTAAATAAGAAGGCATGCACAGGAAAGCTAGAAAAAGGTAAATGAGCTGGTAGACCGAGAAACATGAGTCTTATGGATGAGCAGAAAATAATTTGCATGGTGAAGAAACCTCTGTTTATGACTGCATATCAAGTAAAGAATACTCATCAGGATGTAGGGCGGACATGTTTTCTTGTCAGCAATCAACAGAAGACTTCATGACCTCAAGATAAAAACCCCTGGTAAACCTCAAAAAAGAGAGAGGCCAGGCTGAAGTTCACAAAAACACACAAAAAGAATCTGCTAGAGTCCTTGAACAAAGTTCTATGGACTGATGAAACAAAAATAAACCTCTATCAAAATTATGGAAAGAGGAAAGTGTGGAGAAAAAAAGGCTCATGAACCAAAGCCACCACCTCATCTGTCAAATATAGTGGCGGTTCTGTTATGTCTCGGGCATGTATGGCTGCCAGTTGAACTGACACACTGGCATTTATTGATGGAAGCAACAGGATGACTGACATCACCTGCTCATGTAATCCACTTCACAAAGACCAGACTAAAGACAGAGAGACCCCCCAACAAGCAAGAGCTGAAGGTGGCTGCAGTGAACCTGCATCAACAGACGCTTTGTATCTTCATCACAAGGGAAGGTACAAAGCATTTCTTGATGTCGATGGGTCAAAGACTTCTGGCAGTCACTGACAGCAAATGTACATCACATACAGATATCTATTATATGTTTCCATTGAATGTTTTCAGTTGCAATCCAAGATGTAATTTACCATGATGATGAAACCTAGTTATTGTTTAAAGCAATTGCTCGACATTTTGGCAAATACGTTTTTCACTTTCCTGCTGTGTCTTAGATGAGAAGATCAATACAACTCTCATGTTTTTGACACTAAATACTGTATTTAGCTGGAGTTATTATTCAGTTAGAATAACTTAGCATGAAAACTGGAAACGGGGAACGAGCCAGCCGGGCTCTGTCCAAGAACGATCACAGATTAAAACTCGTGAGTTCTCATGTGTTTAATCTGTAAAAAATTGATGTGCAGAAATTAAAGTAAAATGGTAAATTGTTGTTCTGTACAGATCAAACAGACAAGACATAATGTGTTAACTAGTGAGCTCGGATGGCGCCAGGCTAGCTGATCATCCCTGTGTCCAGTCTTTCTGTTAAGATGAGCTAACCAGCTGCTTGCTGAGGCTTCATAGTTACCTGACAGATACAAGAATAGTATCTTCTCACCTAACGCTCAATAAGTAAGTGAATAAACATATTTCCCAAAATGTTGAACTAATTCTGTTTGAATTTAATGTCGAATCTGGCATTCCTTACAAGTTTGCCAAAAATAACATTTTTATTTCCACTGAAAGTTAATGGGGAACACATACTGCTCACCTCTGCATTTTATGCAGTATATATCAGGATAATTTGAACTAAATAATTACGTTATTCAACTTTTTTCTTTATTATTTCTTATACTATAGCAGCGTGCAAGGTCATAAATCTTTTAATCACATTTACTGTAATTTCAATCATGTCTCTTTTGAGTTTTCACATTTTCTCCAGTGATGAGTGATACAACAAAAAAAAAATCTGACACTACATCTAAGACATGAATAAGCTTAATGACTGACACAATGTATTTTTATTAATTATTAAAAAATTAACTTGCTTCAAATTAGCTGAACAATATGACAATGTTTCCTAAATGCTTACTCCTATATAAGGATTCTATATATATGCTTAAGTGAAAATATACAGTAGACATAAAAGTCCTAAAGAAATCCAGCCAAGCCATGTTATGTTGGCAGTGTCTGAAGACTGATTTCAGGACAGCATACTTTATTAGCATGTTATTCAAAACATTTCTCTTTTCAACTGAAGTTACCATCTTTGCAAAAAAATACTAAGGAACAGCACAATTGAGCGTTGACACAAAGCACTCGTTGACAGTGACCATATATCATGAGAGTGTCTTAAGCCTTTTGTCCCTCTGGTTTCTCTTCCCAACTGGAGACCTGTCCTAGACAAAGCTCTTTGGTAGGATCCATCACAACAGGTGGAAGCATGTTTAGACACTCCGCCTGAGCCCCGAACTCCTCCATATCCTTGTGACCCACCTCCCTCATCCTGTTGAACAGGTACAAGGACAGCCGTTTCTTTGACTCGTTGTTGAAGCTCATCAACACACAGTCTGAACAGGACGTATGTAAGAAGGTCACAGTGAAGTTGAAGTGATCTAAGACGAAGCTGCTGCCTTCCAGTGAGATGTTGGATTGCAGATATTTACAGCCGTCGCTAAAACCGAATTTGCGTGTAAAGGAGATTTTGGAGGTTTCATTGGTATTGGCAAAGCTGATGATTGCACTGTCTCTGGTTTTGAAGCGCTCCTGGTGTGCAAGATCACTCAAACTACCAGCAGCTAAAACCCATCTTCCCTCCAAGTGATGAGGATCCAGTTGATCCAAAGGCCTGACCAAGGCTTCACAGGCCAGAGGAGCTGAATGGCTCAGACACACCAGGCAGAGGACGGCGATGACATACACGGCAAACATGTCTCTGTATTATAAAATACTCTATGCTGTTTGTTGTACAAGCTAAAAGTAATAGTTATAATTCAACTCTCAGTATATAACTGAAATTAGGCTGGCTGGTTTTATACTTGTTTTAGGAACCTCCAGTTACACAATGCTGCCAATGCCAAAGAGCAGAGTCCCATTTTTCACCTGTGGATTTTGTGATTGTGAAATGAGGGAACGTTCTGTATATTATCGATGTTTAATATTAACACCAGTTGGCTCTCTTTTAAAAACTTTCAGATAACACATGCTGTCAACTGATATGCATACAGTTCTATAACAGTTACCCAGGGTTAATGATTGACATAGTAAAAGAAAATGTTTTTACTTAGTGGTCTTGGAATAAAAGGTTGCATCCACTCATTTTCCCATGGTATTTTAGGTAGTTTATTTGATGAAATTCTCTAAGCCAGAGAAAGACAAAAATAAAGAGACCAAATCCTATCTCCTCTTTGCATACTATACATACTAAACCATACTCTAGTGCATATTGATGTCAACTTGCATAAACAATGGTGTGAAAGTATGGAGCAAAATTGTGTCAACATACAAATGGATATATAAATAAAGCTTTTGAATATATCAACTGATAATGCTGTTTGTACAGATTCATTTAGTTATTAAAATGATTAAAATTGCTTCAAATTAAATGATATTAGAGGTAAACTTAACTTACACATTTAACCGGCTTAATTTCAAACTCTTCATGGCAAGTTTCCTTTACCCTGTAAAGTCCATTTTTGTTTAAATCAGCCTGAGCTCTCTGAGACATGTTGTGGGCATGACGGACTTGGATCCGTCATGCCTGGATGTCATCAGAAACCAAACCGTCGCCTCCACCGCTGCCAAACAGTGATGCCACACTGACCCTCACTGAGACAACAAGGCACTCTCTCCTCCTAACATTTACTGATTCAGCAAGCTATAGGTAGCCCTAAGCCTGGTGACAAGTTAAAACTGTTTTAACTTTGGCATGTAGGAGCCTGTTGCTTAACATAAAAAACTGATATACAAAATCTGATATCAGGGCCTTCAAAGTTATGTCAATACAAATATATTTGAAAAATGAAGCTCACAAGATTTTCAAAATCAAACCTATCATGCCATGCCATGCTCCAAGTTGTGCAGGATTTGTTTTCAAATACAATGTTGGCACTTAATTGAACACTAAATTGCGTACACTGTACATGTTTAGCAGTGGGTCCAGGTAAAGCCGTTGCCTTCCAGGGAGATGTTGTAGGATGAGTAATGGCTGAACACATGCTGTGACTGAATGAGATGGTTGGTAGTACTGGTGTTGCTGGAGAAGCTAGCCGTGGCACTGTCTCTATGTCTGAATCGCTAAATGAATGGTAGGTGGCTCAGACTTCCAGCAACTAAGCCCCCCCCCCCCTGCTTCTTCAGGGGGAACTCCATGTCTGAGCACAAGGTGTTTCATAAGTGTACCTGGTACCGGGACTCTCTAGGGTGTGGGTCAATGATTGCCTAGAGAGATGAGCAGAGCTGTCACCTGATCACAACCTGCTAGTGAGTTGGATCAGGAAGCGGGGGAGGTAAACCGAAATATAAAGTGAATATGTACTTGGAGCAACTGGCTGAGGTGTTCAACTCCTACCCACAGATTTTTTTTTTTTTTTGCAGAGGGGGAATGTAGTAAAAATTCTGGGCACGTAAATGTAAATGTAAATGTAGGTAGAAAGATATATGGGCTTCCTTGCTTGGCTTGTGGCCACCTTGACAGGGATAAGTGGCAGAAAATGAATGGATGGCTGGAGGGTTTAGAGCATGTGTAGATAAGTTTTTCTTAATATTAATTATTAATAACTGACATATTACAAGGGGGAAAAGTGTAGTAATAAGTGATCTGTGAATAAAAATTGTGCACACTTGGTCTACTCAGATGAAATCATCTGAGTCAGTTAACCAAAATAAATAGGTCATCAAAATCTAATTTCCTCTCAGCAAATGGAACATCAGTAAATCAACTGCTCACTGACTTTAATTTATTCTGTACCACTGATCCATAGTAAACTAAGGCAAAAGGCATTCTAATTAAATGATGTCTTACACTTTCCAAATGTTTAAATACTCAGTGTGCTACGTAGCCCTCAGCTAAGTCAAAATCAGTTTAGGAGGCCAAATGTCACCTGTTGCTTTAACCCCCATAACTAATTCAAAAGGAGGAAAGAAATTACATTTTCAAGTTATTCATAAAGTCAGGCTGCATGAGGACTGTGGTGGTGCCACTGTTGGCAGCCTCTAGAGTGTGGTGCCTTCCGGTTCACTCTCAGATAACAAAAGTCTCCATTTTTGCTTTGTGCCAGAATTTAGAGAGGTGAATTTGAATGGTTAAAACTTCATTTCAAATTAATTTTTAAAGTCAAGTTATAAATAATAAATAGATATTTACTTAAATAAATAAGTGTATCAATTTCAAACAAGTGTAATGCCAAAATGAAACTCATAAAATCTATTTTACCTTAGTTCAGTTCTTTAAAAAAAAGTCTTCAGAATGAGCGTACTGAGTTCAAATAGACACATACAGTAGATGTTCAGTTTTGTATTCTGTAAATTGTTGTTTCTCTAACGAAAGATATGAACCTTGCAGCACTATTCGTTATGTTCACAGTATGATTACTGAATAAATCATAGTAAAGTAAAAATGATCTGAAATGAACTGATAAATAAAATCTCTTCAAAAAGTTGCATCTTACAAACAAATTTACAAAATGAAATAGAGGCGTGGTGAATCCTGCATTAAATTAAGGGATATGTCTGTTTAATGAAATAACAGAGAAAAAGAATTAGAATCTTTCAGTATTTTTTGATAGTGACATGTTGATGTTGTGTGTGAAAATGTAGGAAAGTACAAATGAAAAAGTCACTTTAACATCTCCACAAAACATCCAACAATACTGACAAACAATTGATCAACACTACGTGGCTAATTGTGTTTACTTTTCACCATCTCTTAATTTTTTTGTCCCTCTGTTTTCTCGTCGGTTTGAGCTGCTGGATCACCGGCTGCCAACACTGGACAAAGCTGCTTGGTAGGATCCATTGCAACGGGTGGAGGCATGTTTAGACACTCCACCTTTGCCTTGAACTCCTCCATCTCCTTCTCCTCTACCTCCCTCCTCCTCCTGAACAGGTAATAATGCTGATGCTTCCCTGATTCCACATCACAGCTTAACAGAATGCAGTCATGGCAGGATGTATGGATGAAGGTTGTGGTAACGTTGTCAAAGGTGAAGCTGTTGCCTCCCAGGGAGATGCTGTAGGATGTATAGTAGCACTTGTTGTCTAAATGTGTGCTGTGACTGAAGGAGATGGTGCTGTCACTGGCGTTGTTGGAGAAGTTAACAGTGGAACTGCCTCTACGTCTTAATCGCTCAATGAATGGTAGGTGGCTCAGACTTCCTGCAACTAAAACCCATCTGCCCTCCAAATAATGAAGATGAAGTTGATCCACAGGCCGGACCAAGTCTTCACAGGCCAGAGGAAGTGAATAGCTCACAGACACCAAGAGACGACACACATAGCAAACATGCCTCTGTATGTTGAAATCATAATCTGCTGTCTGTTGTATTGTTCGCAGGCTGTTGTTGACATAACATAAGTCTCAGTTGCATTGTATTATCTAACTAATATGGTTGGTTTTTTACAGTTTTTTTCAGAAACTTTTAGTTTCACAATACTTAAAATACCAGAGAGCAGAGTCCCCTTTTCAACTGCGGTTTCTGTGATTGTGAAATAAATAAATGTTGTTTTGTGTTTCTGTGACTTTTGATCATTTACACTGGGGGTTTACTCGTTGGGTCTCATACCTGTGGTAACCTTGTTTTTTTCAGAACTGGACTGAAGTTCTGAAAATATTTATTGTTTGTACTGGAATACTAATAGTTTAATAAAATGTAGATTTAAATTGTATCCACTCTTGGCTGATTTTAAAGATCAGAGTTGATATATAAAGATAATTATTTCTTATGATTCATTAATCATTAACATATTTGAAACAACACAAGTAAATCTGTATTCACAGATTGCACTTGAATTGCAAACTTAGTCTTGTGGTCTTGACATGTAGTTTAGTTTAGTGTACTGAAATAAAATATCCCTGTCACCGTATTGAAAGTACTGTAACTGGTTGCAAACTCACAGACACAATGGTTTATTCAACAACAAGGAAGAAATTATATTTTGAAGTTATTTGTAGTCAGGAAAATTAAGCGTATTCCTTGACTGAAGACCTTGGCAGGATCAACTGCTACTTATTGATGGTTTGCTAAATCCCACCCCGAACAGAAAATGTTCAAAGCTTAGCAACACTGAGCCATACTCAGTATCTAAAGTGTTCAAAGTGTGCTGTTTTTGGGGGGTTTTTTTGTTTTCTAATTATCATTCCAAAAACAAAAACTTAACGAAATCAGAGTGAATTAAACTGTGTTCAACGCTCTCATCTAAGATGCATACATTAGCATGCCCAGCTAGCTACATAACTAGTTACTTAGTTACACTAGGTCACACTAAGTAACCGAGTTTTATCTATTTCCATTTATTCATTAATTATTTATTTCCATTGGCAAGATGTCATATCATTAGCTAACTATTTTATTATTTTGGGTTACAGATTACGAAAAATAACTGTTCAGGACAGGAACATCGATTACACGGGAGCCAAGGTGATTCTACTATATGTCTGAGTTGAGAGTAAAAGTGGCTCTGTCCTGAACATACAAGCATTAAAACATGCATCTAAGCATTGTGTTGCTTGCCCACGTTTTTCTATAGTAGGCAACCAAACCACATAAGGGTCAAAAATTCATCTTAAGTACGTTTATATAAAAAAAATACTGTACATTACAGTGGGAAACAATGGTGCTTCTTTATATCCATGTCTTCTATGAATCATTAGCTGTGAAAGATTACTTTTTGCCTGGGACATGTAGCTTTAGCCTATGACAGCATTAGCTTACTCTAGCTAGCTAGAGGTGATAAAATCAGTGAAGGCTGTATTTTCAGCCAAAATCCATGGAGATTAGGTAACTGCTTGTTAATTGTTGTATGTAGAGGAGGCTTCCCATTTTTTAGCTGTTTCTTAATTTTCTTTCCAAACCAATACCAAGTAAACTGCCTTTTTACCTTACCTCTGTTGTCTGCTTCATTGTCCTGCTTTCTGTTCCACACCTTTAATAGATTTGCTATAAATTCACTGCAAGCTTATTAGTTTCAAGCAAAGGCATTATCAAAATTACAATACAGTTTGTATTAACTTCAGTTTTTAAAATGTCAGTACTTCTAAATGAGCATGCCAGGATCAAATCTTTGCCTTTTAATACCAGAGGGCATTTAAGTCTTTGCAAAAAGATTTTTAGTCATCTATCCTGTATTATCTGCAGCAATATCCTTTTGTGTTAGTTATGTTATGTACAGCATGTCTGAGGGATGAATAAGCTCAATGGTTAACATTAGGTGACAGTCAAAATTAGCAAAGTATCACCAAATGAAATGAAAAAGAAACTCTTTTCAAAAAGTTGCATCTTAAAAACTACTTTATTTCTAGTTACAGCTCAACTAAAAAAGTAAGAAATACATGTGTGATGGTTTCCAATACACAATTTCTCCTACAATCTCACAATCTCTCCCATTACATTTAGGGATAGGTCTGCTTAATGAAATAAAAGAGAAAATTCATTAAAAAAAAAAAAGTCTTGTAGCATTTTTTGATTGTGACATGTTGGTCTTGTGCATGAACAATTGGAAAAGTAGAAAAGAAAGGCAATTTAACATATCCACAAAACATCCACTGATACTGATGTACAATTGATCAACACCACATGCCTATTTGTCTTGTCATTGTTTCTCAATTTTCTTGTCCCTCTGTTTTCTTGGCAGTTTAAACGACTGCAGACGCTTCTGGACAAAGGTTCTTGGTAGGGTCCATCACAAAAGGTGGAGGCATGTTCGTACACATCATTTGAACTCTGAAGTCCTCCATCGCCGTCTCCTCTACCTCCCTCCTCCTGCTGAGCAGGTACCTCTCCGGTGAATTATAATTTGTTGTCTCCAGGTTTACCACCAAACAGTCTGAACAGGACACTTGGGAGAAGGTCCCAGTAAAGTTCAAGGTCTTCGATGTTAAGTGAAAGATTAGGCCTTCAATTGAGATTTGGAAGAGATAATACTCACACTGGTCACTTAAATGGAAGGCTTCAGTGACTGTGGAGTTGTAGAAATCAATAGTTATACCCTCTCTTTTTTTTACGATATCTTCAGCGAATGACTCATTCAGACTGCCTGCAACTATGACCCATCTTCCCTCCAACTCATGAGGATCCAGATGGTCTAAATGCCGGATCACGTTTTTACAAGTCAGAGGAGCTGAATGGCTCACAGAAACCAAGCAGAGAACAGCGGCAAATACAGCAAACATGTCTGTGTATGTGTGTTGTCTCGTTGTTTGGATATTTATATCAATTCTCAGTTGCATGGAAGGGTCCAGCTGACAGTGTTTGAAGTAAAGATGCATCCTGGTTTTATAGCTGAATCAGAAAACCTTCAGTTTTGCAATATTACTTATTGTTTACACTGGTGCTCTCTAACCTTTGGTAATGATGTAGGGTCATGGTTAGTCACATATTGACACATTAAAAACAAACAAACAAAAAAACCCCAGTTTTACTTTTTGTGTTTTTACTGGAATACTTATATTTTACTAGGTATTAATCTTTAACAATTGTTGTTGTAGTTGTTATATACACCTTAATTTTTTTATGTTATTTTAGATAATTTATTGTTAAGATGAAGTGAATTCATCAAGGTTTCCGAATTCATTTTTTAAAATCTTTTTTCATCCTGTTTTATCCCTAAAAGCTTTCATTTGTTGACATCTGAGGTGACTGGTGGTTTCACAAAGTATATTTTCATGATTATTTTCAAAGTATTAAATGTATATTTGAGAGGTCAATTGATGCCCTTAACCTATCCTGCTTCCCCCTAATCTGCACTGTCTTCAAGGAAAAGATGGTGTTGAGGGACACCAGAGCCAAAGTGTAGAGATAGCAAATGTGCTTAAGTTACTAGAATAACAAACTGGTGAGTGTTACTGTTTTCCCATGGTGTATTATTGCTAACAAACAAAGCAAAATCAAAATGCAAAAGCAGAACTTCTGCTCCCTTTCCAAACTAGCCTCTTTTACACATTCTAGATGGTCTTTTTCATCTGTGTCTGTAAACCTGAAACCTAACACTGTACCATAAATACAAATCTACTGTTGTACTGTTGCAAGTAAAATCTGAGTGCCTTATGGTCACTCCAGATGATTTAAATACAATTCAAATGAGTCATTACTCACTAATTTTTAAAACATTTTTTATTGGGTTATCTTGATTACCACGTACAGCAGGAAGGATAAGACTCAAAACATCTTGTGTTTTCTTTATCAACACACATTTTCTTCATACTTTGAACAGATATCATGTACCACAGTCTAAGACTTCGTTTACTACTCAGTCTGAGCTGCAGCAGCGGTCTGGCCTGGACAAAGCCCCTTGGTAGGATCCATCAAAAAATGTTTAGGCATTTTCAGACACTCCACTAGAGTGATGAACTCCTCCAGCTGCTTCTGGTCCACCTCCCTCCTTTTGCTGAAGAGGTACAATTCCACTGTCTTATAATTTGGTGAGTCCACGACCAAGCTCAACACCACACAATCTGGACAGGAGGTTTTGAAGAAGGTCCCACTGAAGTTAAAGCTCTGTCCAATGCTAAAGTTAAAGCTGTGGCCCTCTAATGAGATGTCCTGCGAATGGTAATTGCACATGTTACCAAAAAGAGAGGCTTGGATGTAGGTTGAGTTGTAGAAATCAATTCTTGTGCTATCACTTATTTTTGGAGGCATTTCAGCCTGATTGATTTTCAGACTGCCTGCAACTAAAGCCCATCTTCCCTCCAAATTACGAGGATCCAATTGATCCACAGGCTGGACCAAGTTGTCACAGGTCAGAGGAAATGAATGGCTCAGAGACACCAAGCAGAGGAGAACCATGACACAAACAGCAGACATGTTTCCGAATGTTGAAATCATATGACTGTACATCTAGACTCAGATACACTGCAGTGTCTGAAAGTGGTGCAAGCATAGGGGCTCTTCTCGTTTTATAGTATCAGAGAAGTCCAATTTCACAATACTAAGAGCGTACTCTGCTCTGACTATGACTATGAGGATCTATGCTCTGTGAAATTTTGTGTGTACTCTCTTCCTTGTAATATTGTAATGAGTTCACTGTAACTCTGATATTGTAAACAGCAGGCAATAAAACCCTTGAGAGCTACAACTTCAGTATCTTGTGTGTGTGCTGTATTTGTTGAAATCACTATAAACCGTGATGCACTCACTTGAATTCATTTAGAATATTTCTACCTAGTCTAACTTGCACTGCAGTTTTCAACTCAAATTATTTGGTTTCACAGTGAAAAATTTGGATTAGAAAGTTCCAGTTTCACAATACCCAACTTTGTTTTTGCAATGTTGATACAGCAAAGGACAATTTCTGGGAATGGTCAGTTTTTAGTGGAATAATTCAGTGAATCTGGGATTTAAGCCAATGTTAATCACCAGCTTTTGCCAACAGCCAAAACATCAGTATCACTGTTGCAACAGTGCACACAATCTTTTCCTTTAGATCCATTGCTTTATGCTTGTAATTAGACACACTTTAGAAACCTATATATAAACAGTTAAACTGAGAGTCAGTATAGATACCATTAGTATTTCACTGCTTGGTTGAACAAAGAGATTAAGAGTGAATACCACCCTGCAGGGTATGACCTTTATGATTGTTTTTGGTAGCTTTTCGCACTACCGTGTGCAGCAGAAATGCTATATTACGCTAATATGCATATAACCTTTTTAAAAAGCCTTCAATTACTGATAATCAAAACATTAAATAAAGAATTTTTGTACAAATCTGTCATTCGCAAATATTTTTGTCTTACGCACACATTTTTACTTTAGTGGCTGCTTCATTGATGATGAAATTGCACCAAGAAAAGAATTTTCAAAACCGAAGAAAAAAAGCTACTGAACCTGCATATCAAGCTCAAGTTGTCTAATGTATCAAGATTATCTGTACACAAATAAACTGTGAGGTGGGTCTGTACAGCACACGGCAATATGCAACTATGCATCTAACCGTAAATAGAACCATTTTAGAGAGGTAATGGCTCCACATGTGATGATTCTCTGAAATCCCACTGTTGTTGGACAAGACCCTCTGCGAGTTCTCTGCTCAGTAGGACTTCAGGGTTACAGGACACACTGCTGCATCCTTTTCCCCAAGGACTCAAGTTCTGGTCTGGCCCTTGAGAGGACCCTGCTGTTAGCCATAGAACTACCAAAAGAGCTGGCAGAGACACTGCTGGGACCTCATACTGCTTCGACAAGCTCCATATACACTTGCATAAGTGGAGGATTTTTGAAGTACGTTGCAAGGAACATCAGGCACATTGTCTCCTGAGCTCAGTCTCTGTGATCCTGCTCTGTCTGCAGAATCTCTCATGGATTCTTGTTCATTCCCTTCTTCCCTTCAGGGGAACATTTACCGCAATTAAAGTTGAATGTTCACAAATCATCACAATACTGCTGTAATGTATACAAATGATTCACTTTTAAAAGCTTTTACACAGTTTGTTCAGAGTGCACTTGCTTTCAGTTTTTTGTTTGGAACACTGATGGTGGGATCATTTAATTCACTGTTCTTTCTCTACGTGGTGTCTTACATGGACCGTGTATATAATAAACCACGAAGAACTATGGTCTTTGGCTTGAATCTGCTCTGAGAACTTTCTGATTAATTCATAACCCTGAACTAAGAAATAAACAGCATTATGAAACAAATGGTTAAACATTATCCAGTGTGTTTCTTCTGCATGAAGCAATGTTTTGGTTTTGGGACAGAGCCACTGTTTGAGGAACAGAAAGGCTAGATGAACATCCAGTATGTCAAATGTTCAATGACAAATGTAAGTTTAATCATTAAACCATCCATCAATCATTTCAAAACTATGTTTCAAAACATCTCAGACACTCTTTAATTTCCACATGCTCTCCGTATACAGTATATACATCCACGCACAGAGCTGTGTCAGGAGTGCTGGACCCCTATTCAAAAGCGTTTGGTAAAAATAAAAAATTCATACTTTCAGGTAATTTAAAATAATTTCTCTTTTAAACTTGACAGTGGCCCACAAAATATTCACTGGTGCATGCTACTGCTTTCATACTAATAGTCCGTATACTGCCAAAACCTGTATTATAATGTTCAGGCCCTATAGTTGGATTAAAATCTCTCTAATAAAAGAGTAAAATCAAAATAATTCAGCTTTAAAGTCATTAAATTAGAACAATATCCTCTCTGAACCTCTTGGGATCGTAGGACTTTTCCAGTTTCATCTCATATTTAGATTATGAAAAATATCTGATGTATTACACATGTAGATAAAACTATTTAAAATAATACATTTTAAGTCTGTTTTTGCTTAACAGCAAAATTGTGGCTTTTACAGTTCTATGTAGCTTGGCTGGCTAATCTGCTTACCAAGAAAATTAAATCAAACTCAAACTTTGTGTGACAAGAATTTAAAAGGTTGGTCCCGGGTAGCAAGCTCCTCAAGGCACTTAAACATACCTCCCCGGGCCATACCTCCCCTCTCTTCATGTTGGAGAGAGCTTACTTCCTCTTGGAGTATCAAGGCTCAAGAGTGGGATGAAGAAGTTTCAAGAAAAATACATGGAATGTTGACAGAGGGTAGTGGAAGGAAGGTAAGTAGCTTGTGGACATACTGATTCAAAAAAGGATGGGTGCATAAAAAAAAAAAGAGATTGGGGAAGGAGTGTGTTATGAATTCAAAGGCAGAGAGAGAGACTGAAGGATACTGGCAGACTGAAGGAGGAAAGGAAATGAATGAACAGAAAGGGCATTTACATGACAGAGCAGCACTGGCATGCTCTGCCTTTGGGTGCTTCAGTCTCCTCTCCCTGGCTACCTCTGGTTGGGCTGTGTGTCTCTTTGTTTGCTGGGCTGTTAGTAGCTGCTGGCTTTGCTTGAGCGTTGGGGGCTTTGGCCTGTGACAGAAGGGGTTCCTGCTCCCCCAGCCCAACCTCTGTCCTCTGGTTTTCTTGGGGATCAGCCAGGGGCACCTCCTGAAACTGACCAGGCATGGTGGAACGATCTTGTGCTTTTAATGCTGCCTCAGCCCCCCCTGGTGACATTGCAGCTTCACCCTCAGCCTTGGGGGTGAGAGTGGAGGGTTGTGCCTCAGAGTAGACTGGCACTGAAGGCACTGTAGTGCCCTCTAGAACAGCAGCTGGGGACTGCAATTGCACCGAGGTTCGATCTTCAGATTTTTTGTCCTGTCCTTCAGCTTTTGTCTCTCCATCTCCATTTTCGTTTGTCTTTACGTCACCTTCCACGTTTCCATCTCCAGTCGCTGGTTGTGCCTCTGCAGTGGGTTCAGTTTCCTCACTCTTCTCTGGTTGTGTGAAAGATTTTAGAGCTGCTTCTGTTTTTATTACCTCCTCCACAGCCCCCCCTCTCTCATTGCCTGCTTCTTGATTTGGCAGAGGGGTTTCCTCTGACTGCATGGCCTCCTGCTGATCTTCCTGTGGTCTAAGATCCTGTGGTACATAATCCCCTTCATCTGTGATGATCACACATTCTGCTCTTATCACCAGAGTTCCTTCTTCTTCCTCCTCATTAATGTTGACATCTTGAACACGATCAGACTCTGCCCCAGAAACACCAAGGCTCAACCCAGGTTCCAACTTCATGTTAACAACACCTTCAGTAACGCTGATGGGTCCGTTGCTATTAGACTGAATACCCTGCTCTGAAGCCTTGTGACTGGTTTCTGCGTCCAAGTCTCCTCCACCATTGGTTAAGACAACTGCAGTTTCATCCAGTAGTGGGCTTTTGTTTGTTTTCACTTCATCTTCAGTTGTTTCTGAAGAAAAAGCAAAAAAAAAAAAAAAAAAAAAAACAACAAATAAATATGACTCAGTGAAAAAGTAAATATCTGTGAAATTGCATCAACTACAAAAATTTAAATAATGTTGAGTGAATCTGCAATCAATATGCCTCACTCTCATTATCACTGATTATGAACTTCTGTTGTGGTTGGTATATGCACTTGATTGCAATTAGAGTTTGCTTTTTCCACCAATACGTCAGTGCTCAATACAGCTAATTTATGCATTGCAATGCTGTTAACAAAAGGTACTGCCATCTATGAATCTTAATGCATCATATGGAAAAGTCATTCATCTCTGCTAAAATGAATAAGCTAATAAAGGATAACACAGAGGCCATAAACTGTGTAGTAATGAACGGAGGCTTCTAATTGTTACAGAGGAGAATGTAACCACTGGTATTTGTTGTACCATCATGAGAAAAAACAAGCTACAAAACAAAAAAGCAAGAAAGAGAAATGTAAAGTATTATAACCATTTTAAAACTAAGAGGATATAGCCTAATATAAAATACGAAAAAGAAGTGATGGTTGATGAAATAGTTAGAGACACATGAGGAAAGAGAGCTAGAGTAAACTAGAGACAAAATAATGCAACAAATTTAGATTCTGCAGTCTGGACAAGGAAGTTTTGTACCCTGGATGATTTAAGCACTAACCGATGGCTCAATTTGATTTCCAGAACTCTTTTGTCTACTTCAACAACTTGAGTAGCATCCTCACTGACATGTTCGTATACCTGCTGCCCTCTGAAAATGCAAGTTATGCACTTGAGTGCCTATTAGCATAAATACATATGCAAAAACCCTATTCAGCAAGTGTAAATATTCATCACGGCATGTATGAACTTCTTGTGAAGTATAGGTATGCCCTTGCCACTCCTTCCTTTATCATGCAAATTTGTTATGATCAGAATATACAATGCATACAGAATAAATCTATAGGGGATTAAATGGCTTTTAAGGGGTTGGCATAAGACGGTTGTTAGATAAGAATTAGCAAGAGGAACAATGTAGAGGAAATAAGATGTTTTCGGGATCGAGCTTGATATCACAAACAGGTGCACAGTTTGTACATCTGTGTGTGTTTTATGGCATGATTCAACTCCATACCAACCTGATGCTGTTGCATTATTTTCTCCGTTCTGCACAACAACATCTTGGACCATTTCTGAGAAAGAAATAATTTGCATTTACATAGACATTTGCAGATAACAGTGATTTTCAGTAACACCAGGCAGCATTGTTTTATGAAGAAATCCTGAATTACTACATGTTGGACTACTGACTAAGATGCACCTCTAACTGTATTATGAGGTCCACACAGTGTGGCTTTATCGACACACCTGTGCATCTTTGGAAAGTATCCTTCAACTAAATCCTAAATGAGAAGAGCTTTTTTTCTGTAGATAGTGTCTATTACAAGTTCTTTTCACTGCAAGCAAAGAGAGCAAAATGGGAAGGACTCAAAATCCTTAAAATCAATTAAATCTAATAAATATGTACTGATGTAATTAAGAGTAACATCAGAAGTGCAGCCAGGAAAGCAGTCTGTCTGCACACAGTGGTTTTAACATGATAAAGTGTTAGAAGGTTGAAATGTATTGGCCAGAATACAGTGTGGATGTTGAAAACGGCAGGCAGACTGGATGAAAGCATTGCTTTGCTCTGCACTCTGTTACATACTGTGGATGTCTGAGCTTGTCAAATTCCCTGAAAATACTCATGTTAACCCACAACTAACTTCCACACTGTGAAATTTGCATCGGTTATCACTTTCTCTGGTAAAAAGCTAATGGAAATATAATTTTCTAAAATGCCCACTGCAGTCTTGTAATTATCTGTACCAAAAGGTTTATCTGATCCCACTTACCTGCTCCAGCCTCTGACACTTTCACTGCCTCCTGCTGGGTAAAAGGGAAAGGAGAGGGATCAAATTTACTCTGACTCAAATGGGGAAACTGTTTTTGTTGCGTTGCCTGAACCTCAATCCAGAATGCTGTATTTCTATGAGATTTTTTTCCCTCCTGTTGTCTAAACATGTTTTTATCCAGCCCAAACAAGCACAGACTGTACCAAACTAGTTAATGTGTCCAATAAGGACTCTCAGATGGACGGCTGCGATGATTTTGGCTGAGAAGGGGTCGAGACCTTCTGCCTGGTCACAAGGGGGAGTTATTGAGCTGAAAAGGCCTACTTGACCTATGAAGAGTTGACCCTTTTAACACCAACAGAGTTTGATGTTAAATTTACTTAACTGCATCAGATCTACATTGATAGACATGATAGACAGTCATCATGTTTACAGTATGTGTGTGTTTGTGCAGTTATTAAAATTGAATGCCCACTTTCAAGAACCTCAACATATAATCACACTCCTTGGCTCATCAGAGAGCATTACACAAACAAAAAGTGTTTTTTTCTTCATTTCCATGTTTGATTTGCCAGATAGTAGCTCTCAGTCACCCTAAGTATGTCCACTAAACCAAAGATTTGCTGGCAGATTCTGTTTAAAGTGCTGTACTTTCTTACATAGGATAAGGTCATAAATTCAATGTCTCCTCCATCACAGCCAGCATGGCTAATCGCCTGTAATAGCTATGAAATATGTAATCCTCTTTTTATGTCTTCAGTTGATTGTAGCCCAAAAGCCCCAAAAGCCAAGGTTAAGACAAATATTTGATAACTTTGAAAAGACCTTACTAAAAAAGACCCTGGAGCACACAGCAGATCAGTAGGGACAACTCTTTTGTTTCACTATAAAGACCTTCAGCGAGGTGAGGTAAACATGCTCGTGCTTAGCTTGAGGTGAAAACAATAATTCCAGAGTGGATCAACTGCTGAGATGTTTATGTAACAGGGCTGCTTACATTCATACAGTTCCTGGTTTTGAACAAGAGGTGCTACATCAAAAGGTACATTAAGAGAGGAAATTCATTATTCATGGCGAAAAGCCACAGACAGAAGTTGTAGGAAATTGACTGCCTAATGGAAGATGTTGGAGCAAGGTTTGTTTAACACATATTCCTGCCCCCTTTGT
The DNA here is from genome assembly GCF_016859285.1 of Xiphias gladius. NCBI lineage: Eukaryota > Metazoa > Chordata > Actinopteri > Istiophoriformes > Xiphiidae > Xiphias > Xiphias gladius. Next base: position 19,374,633 of record NC_053414.1, on the reverse strand, counting down.
GTCCACAGAGTGAGTGGGCGAGTGTGTGTGTTTATGCGCAAGTTCCTCACCATTTGGCCATCCTCCATCTGTTCCTTCTCTTTCTCCTCTGCCAACCGCTGACTCTCTGACTGCAACCTGAGATGGACACAGTTGTGTAGACACACACACACACACACACACACTAAAAAAACAAACATCAAATCTATACTAACAATGCATTTTTAGTTTACAATGCTTTTAAATGTCCAAATTTGATGCTTAAATATGTTATAGCCTTATTTTATGATCCCAATCTAAGTAACGCTACTGTAGACAATGTTTTGAAACAGCAAACAGTATGGTCAAATTTCTCCAGAGGCCATGTACAGTGATCAGGGGTCTTGTTGGAAAGAGAGGCAGAGCTGTGGACTTTTGCAATAATAAGGTTGGGATCTTGGGATGTAGTCTTCAGCGACTCAACAACATTTGTCCACTGCAATTAAGAAAAGTCTAATCCTGTCTGGCAAGTGTGCAGGCTAGATCAGCCTCTGACTCTCTGCCTTTGAGTTCAGTTCTGGCAGAATTAATACTCAACTTTGCAAAGCATACATAATGTTCGACAACAGCAAAGGTTGACAAAAAAGAAAAAAAGGAAATGGAATGCCACAACAACTACTACAATTATACATGATATTTCAACAGTACAATTATAAAAAAAATATGACAGATCTCTCACACTCTCTCTGCTTTGCTAACTGTCGCCACAAACTGTGTCCTAGTCTTTTAGCTCTGCCTTGCACTCACAAACCAACACACGACCTCACACACTGTGGCTGTACTTGTCAATGTGCTTTTCAATTTCCTCGGCCTGGGAGTCCCTCAGATGGGAGCAAGGGCTCTGGGCGTCTGGGAAGGCCGGGGACAAGGGAGCTCCTTCCATCAACCACTGGTCCCTTAGCGACTTCCTCTGGAGTGAGAAAAAGGAAGGAGGCAGGAGAGAGAAGAGAGTGAGTCAACTTTCATTAGTATTGTATTGTGGTAATATGATTACCTCATGTTATCCAGGCAATTTGTAATTGAAATATGGCGACATACACCGTTAGATAATATAGGTTTATCAATCGTCACAGATCACTGGTTGCATTAGGCCATTGTGAGCAGCACTGCAACTCAATGAACAGAAGTGCCTACTGGTAATATCGGATTTTTATGCTTTTTGCATCACTATGATGGACTTTTGTGAATTGTGAGGAAATTGATTTGCTGGGTTCGCCAAAAAACACACACACCTGTTTGGTTATTTTATCCGTTTTATCTAACAAAACTTTTTTCATCCTTATGGCCCACTCCTACAATTGATTATTATACATGTATTTGCCATATTTTGATATGTATAGATATATAAAAATATACCTACTAATATCTTATATTGATTGCAAACACATCAACTAGCCCCGTTATTAGATTTTTTCGGTAGATAACAATTTTGATATTTAAGAGCTAAAAAAATATAACAACAATAGTATGGCTGATTTTTGCTTTTAACATAAACACGAAACATAAACACACATTTCTGATGAGGATAAAATTTGGTTACTAAAGAATTGTGACCAATATATGTACTCCCCTGGACATTTTACAAGTTTGTAAGTAAGTTGTAAGCTATTTTGTCAGTGCCCTCTGTTGGACAAATTATGCGAAGGTGACCCTTGTAAATTGATCTTATATCGGCCAATAATATTAGCCTGTCGACTTATAGGTCAGGCTCTAGTTACAAATCAGAAAAAAAAGTAATACAATAAACAAGAATCAGACCAAAGATGTTACAACACTGAATTATGTCTAATTGTCAAATTATTTCAATACCTCTGTGATTAAACATGCCAGCAAAACTTACTATTACCTATTAATCTAATAAAACAAGAGAAATAAAGTACAACCCATCAACAGTAACCCAACAGAAAATTAACGATGACTTACAATGTTGAACTGGACAGCTAACAGCTAGTAGGTATGGCTAGCTTGGTTGGCACTGAGCTCATCAGACAAACTTGCTTGACGTCTAAAATTACACACACTTGAAGCAACTGTCATAAAAAATAGCTGTACTTAACGGAGTACCTTCAGATAGTGGTCCAAGAAGGGTGTTCTGAGAGCAGATACAAGATGCATGTCAGTATTTATTTGATCACAGATTGATCAATGAAGCTAACAATCTCAGTATAACTCTAACTGTTGTTGAACTGCTGCTAGTAATGGCTGCTACTAGCAACAGTCCTCAGTCTCAACATCATGGAGTCAGTCTGGGATTCCATGGAGAGACAGAGGACACAGACAGCCTGAATCCACAGAGGAACTGTGGCAAGTTCTCCGAGATGCTTGGAACAACCTGGCTGCCAGGTAAAACTTGAAGAACTGTGCAGAGGCGTGCCTTGGAGAATCGATGCAGTTTTAAAGTTAAAGGGTGGTCACACCAAATACTGGACTTTGTGTGACGTTAATTGATAAATCGAAACTATTCATGGCATTATTTTTTTGAAAGGATCCTCACTTTACTTTTAGTGCCTAAAACCTTTACAGAGTACCGTACACTCAATTGGGAGAAATCTATGTACATCAACAGCACACTGAAAAATCAGGGGCTTTTTAGTATGTACACTGACTGCTTTGAGTATTTTGTCCCTTTTTCAGCGTGAACACACAACACACAAAACCTGCTTAGAATTAGTATGTAGTATGGACTTGGAGCAGAGCCTGCTGAGCAATCCCACAATGCAATGTGGTGAATAGATGCAAAAAATACACTTATGCAAATGCTATACTGATCAGTTACAATGTGAAATGATGATGACTCAAAAGTGTCAGAAAACTCAATGTACTTCTCACATAGACTAAACGATAAACTGTTCATGCAGAGATTAGTAAACGAGTGAACAAGGTGGGCGATTTTGGAGACAGCAAAGCAAAAGAGTGAGGAATGAAGAGAGAGGGGAAGTAAGATAAATTGACCAGTGACATGGACAGAGTGACAAACTGAGATGGGGAAGGTAAAGTGAAATGTGGTTATTTGAAGGAGGTGAGGATGAGGAAAAAAAGTGAGAGACAGAAAAGGACAAAAACCTGTGAGTTCATGTCACCAGTCTTCATCTCAACTATTGGAAATCTCAGCTATCCAACAGAAAGAATGCTAGTGTGAATTTTTATACCATGTGTGGGCACTTTTTTGTTCTTGCCTATTCCTACACCACTCCTCAGGAAATAGACATGACCCAGTGAATGAAAGCAGCCCGGGGCTACTTACCATTCCCTCCTGACAAAACGCCAAACCAGGTGCTTTCAAGTTTCACAAAAACAAGAGCGCAATTCTCTGTAGTTTGTAGAGCTGACTAATCCCTGAACATCATCTTCTAAACAGACCGTTCATACATATAAGACTTACAACAACACAAAAAGTCTTAAAAATTGATTTAAGTATACACTGCATGAGTTTCCATTGCAAAACCTGACAGCGCATTTCAAACTGCACAAGATACTATAGGTTTTACATTGTTTTCAAATATATTAGTTATTTTCACCTGCACTAATTAGTGTTATCATTAGGGATGTGAAAACAAACAAAGGTGGAAAAATTGCCTTTTCAAGAATCTAGTGAGGAGTTATTTATTTCTGTTTGATGGGTTCTGGACTACACAAATAAGCACAGTGCGTACAGCATGATGACACCAAATTTTCACCTTTTCAAAACATTCGCAGCTCTGTTTCCAGGACATTGTAAAGTATATATTGTGTAAAGACTGGCATTCTTTTTCAAATTTGAGCCAAATAAATCAATATTTTAAAATCATTGTTTTTTCATTGCTTTCAATTTCAACTGAAGTCGCCAAAGAAACATGGTAATATAAAGTTATACTGCGAAATCAGACAAAGAGCTCTGATGATCAAAGTCACATGGAAATTATGTTATGATGATAGCGGTTACACTGCCATCAGTCAGGCTTATCAAACCAAGCCTGCATTTTATTCAGACCACAAATGTATTCCCATTGCTATTTGTTGCAAAACTACTTCATAGACAAATAAATTCCACTATAAAAAACGCTTAGAATCCTGTTCTGGTTCTTAAGAGACTGTAATGTTTTCAGCTATTCAATACTGATACAGGCTGTCAAAAATGAATAGAAACTCTTCAAATGGTTGCACAATGTAGATTAAAAACAAAACAAAACAAAACATTGAGATAGTTGTAAGCAGGAAAGTGCTTAGAGTTTCCTGCTTACAAGAAGGAGAAACATTTTTCATGCAAACATATAATAAATTAGTTGTGTTACCGTGTTACGTCAGTACTAATAAGAGTGGCTGCAGGGTGACTTAGTAAGTATGACAACTGTGTTGCAAGCAGTTGACCTTGGTTCAAATGCTTGTTTCAGCAAGCATGTGTGCTGTCTGGCTAAAATGCCCTTGAGCCATACAGCGAATGCTTGGCAGCTCTAGGAGTGCTGGTATTTAGCTGACTCTGACAAGCAGAAATAACTTCTAGTAAATCTAATCTAGTAAAGTAGACAGGGTTATCATTTTTTGTCATACTTATTTGGATATATGCACTAAAATCTAGTACAAAGCACGCACACCAGCTGCACTTTCTCCTACTGTGTAAAGCCAAGTGGTGTTTGCAGGCTTCTCTTCTCTTCATTTACTACTGAGGTGGAAGCATCTGAAAACCCATACTCCCTTACAGCCTATGGCCCCACGATTCCAAAATCTGGCAACTGTTAGCCAGTAGCTACCTACTTCACTATAAACGTCACAAAACCATCTCTGTTTCTTTTCCCATGCAGCACATAACAAGCCCTGCTCTGTTCCCCTCCCTGTGCCTTTGGCTAGTGAGACACAGCCCTCTCTAAACTTTCCTGCAGGTCAGGAGCTGTGTATAAGCTGCTGCTCTCTCCTATCACATCCTTACATCTACCCAGGGGTTAAAGTCAATGTCAAAGCTAATGAGTGTACTCAAAGCTATGATGATATCGCTTCTTCTGAGAGAGCAAGTGTCAGAAAAATCATTTAAAGTTAATCTTTGAAGCCTGTTGTAACTTGAATTTTGATCTCATAGATACGATAAATTGTGTTGTGCACAAACTCACAATCACACACAAAATGGTGAGAATATGCACACATCCTCCTGAATGACCACACTGGTACACACATGCATACCTGCATGCACACAAACACAATGCTGTACAAATTTCACACAATTTGAGGAATTTGCCCCAGGGCATTGTAACACAGTGGAGTAGGAAGTGGGAATGCCAGTGTGGAAATGATGTGAAAACAATAGAGCAGCTCTGTGACTTGCAGAGTGTGTAAACAAATCACATAAAAAACTGATTTCAGCAGAGGAGGACTTGCCTCTAACTTTGCAGGAGATTGGCAGAACCAGGATGTTTGGAAGGTTGTGCAGTTCATGTGTGTGTGTATATGCGTGCGAGAGAGTGTGTGTGAAACAAGGAAATTAATTTGGAGGAACTCTGCTTGCTAACAAGACGGCATGAGTCTACAGACGATTTTAGCTGAGTGAAATTCAGGCTGCGTATGTGTGTGAGTGAATGAGAAAGGTTACATCATACTGAATGTGCGTGTCACACCTTGAGCTGCTGTAGTCTGAGTTTCTCATCCTCCATCTCTCTCCTGGCTCTGTCCTGCTCATCCTGCTGCCGACGCTTCTCCTGAGAGAAGAGAAGTGGGAGAAAGGGAGAGAAATTGCAGAGAACGAGAATAAATGTAGACATATTTAGAGTTTGGCAGAGAGGGAGTGGGAGCAAGAGGAGTACGACTTCATTCAAATAAAGAGAATGATGGACTGAGAAAATCAGATCAGCATAAACAAACTGATGTAAATGAATAAACAGAAACAAAGAAAGGGAGGAGACAGCTGTGGGTAAAACACCACTGGGACAGCGTAAAACGCTGGAACCTGGTCAACCATCTGTCACAAGGACACTGTCACCATAGACATCACATATACTCTAAATCCCATAATGCTCAGAGCAGCGGTCCCCATGGCAACCTGGTATTGTTTTCATGGAATGAGGGACACCCTGGCTCACCACATTGCACACTCAATAAATTATTTAGGGGTTACGGACAGCTCAGAGAGCACAGCTTAGTCCCTTTACCCTCTCTTTCTCTATACAGACAGGTCCGGGTTGTAGGCGCAAGTAGACAAGTCGCCATTACTGCAGTGGCACCTCGTTTGTAAACCTGCCTGTAACACTGATATACGTAAAGAATTTCACTTTTTAAGTGCATTTGCATGGAAATCTGTGCAGGAGATCCTGTGGTTATATGTTGAAAATATAGTCCTGAGAGGCCACTTAAATAAGGGTTGTAATCCACGAAAATGAAACTTTTCAATTAAATTTAGTCCAGTTTTTTTTTTTTTTTTTTTAAAAACAGACCCCGAGATGTGTCTGGGGCATGTAAAAGCCACAAGCCTCTGCTCCATGAAATGAATTTTAATTTCATAAATTGCCTTTAAATCCTCACGTTACAATCGCATTCTCAGCGGTTTGCCAACGAATAATCGTCCAGAGCCGCTGAAGACTGAGCAATCTGCCTACACAGGGCCAAAATAAAACTGTCACTCTGCAAGTTTTGGTAGTATGTTTCCTGGCTGAAATTCAGCTTTAACAGTGTCAGATGTTACTGTTTTTTTTAGTGATGCATTTCTTCTGATTACATTGCAAGGAATCATGGAATTTGTTGATTTAAATCATGAGCTAGCAAGTAATTTATGTTGCGGTTAATTACTAAACATAGCACTTTTACATTCAGACGTTGGATGCCTGACACAAACGATACATTAATGTTATTTTTTTCCCATAACCTGTATCATAGCCAATTTCAGAGTAGTGCTTTGAGACTGAATAACTTCACACATTCACACAGACTACCGTCATCTGCCAGAAGAGGTGGCTGCTGACCGTGAACAACCCAAATCATTTTACTGTCAGTGTAAATGTGATCAGTTCAAGTCTGCCACCAAAGTGACGGTGGCAGTGCCTCAGAGCGCAACACATAAAGCAGCTGCTTGATTCATCTATAAACGGATAAATGGATGCGTGTGTGTGCGCGCAAGGACTCACAGCAATGGCCTCCAGGCGCTGTTTGTACTTCTCTGCCTCATCCATCCTGGCACCTGTGACACAACAAGACAGGGTTGAAGGTTAGAGATCAGAGGTTAAACAAATGCGAGAGAAGTCAAGTGGATACATTCATTCCGCGAATTTACTGTGCTCACTGGTCTGAGAGAATGAACCCAGGGCCATGATTTCACATGAATCCTCTGCAGTTCTCTTAAATCTCCATTTAGCATTTTCTTCTGTTGAGATGTCCATCTTTTGTGTTATAAGGTCCTTTTTTTTTTTTTTTTTTTTTTTTAAATGTCCTTTTTTCTTTTTAGTTCCCAAATTCCTTCAGACCCACCCCTGCTACATCAAAGGATATAGAGGCAGCTGATGGGTGGCAACACAAAATTAGAGGCAGCATTCAAGCCTTTGCTATTTGTGAAGCATGTAATTGGAGAAGTATAGGGTAGTAAACACCTTTGTCTGTAGAGAAATCGTGACCCATAATCCTCCTCACTATTCCCACCGTCACCAAAAAAATGTGTCCCCCCTATAAACCCATTAAGCCTTGTGTTTCTGTTATGGCACAGCCTCAGGCATCTCGAAGGAAATGAGCGTAGGTAATATTTGTTTTCCCCTGCAGCTGACACTAAATGGGACAATATCTGAGGTCCCCAAAACGCAGAGGTAGCATAGAGTAGAGCATAGACTAAAGACATACATAGCAACCAGCTCACAGCAACTTAGTCATTAGTGAGTTCCTGCCATCACAAGCCACAACTCTGCTTTTAGAGGAAAACCTTCCTTCTGTTTAAAAAAAAAAAAAAGAAAAAAGAAAAATCAACTTCTCAGGGGAGAAACAACATTTATTTATTTATATATATATATATATATATATATATATATATATATATATATATAAAATATATATAAATTATAGTTAAAACACTGTTGTTGGAAAGGCAAGTTTTTTTTTGTAACAGCAATAATCTTCCAGTCACTGACAATCCTGTGTGGTGTGTAAGAGTGAGTTTTATCCAACACCAAAAAACACATTTAGCCATCATAGCAACTGAGATTTCAAATTGGGGGAGATCTAAGTAATACAGGGCCCTATTTCTGTATCAAATGCCACTGTGTCACAAATAGTTGCTAATCGCCATCACAGAGCTTTGAATCGCAAAATGTGTGCTCACCAATGAATGCGCACACACACACAGATGCAAAACACTTTCCAGATGCATAACCTGCAAAACTTCAACAAGCTAATTTCAAGCTCAACCTCACACACTGACCTACTTTTTACATCAAAATATAACTGTATACTGTTATATTCCATTAAAGAGAATAAAAAATATATAATTTTCTTCACTTCACGTGCACACTGCCAAAAGAAGCTTTGACAGATCAACCCTCAGCCACATTACTCATTTCTCCTGAAACCCCCCTCCCCATCCAATGCCCACAAACTCTACAAGTGAGGTTTCTCATTTCTTCCCGGAAGGCAACTCAGTAGAGCTGATTCTATTGCGGCCCCTCCAATAGAGTAGATCTCTTAGCTTTAGGGGGCATAAGTTATCATAGTGAGAAACTTCTTCCCTGCCAACACCTGAAGGATTCCTTCGGCGCCCTCCAGGTGTGGGGTGGACTCACAGGGGAAAAGGGCCCACATAAAAGAGTATGAAAATGTGGGTAGGGGAAAACAGAAGGATGAAACAAGAAGAGGGCAGGGGAAAGTTTTTGATGGGGAAACAACCTCTGGCATGCCTTTAATTACTCTGGAGTTCTCTCAAGAGGTGGCAAGAAAGAGAGAAAGACATATGAGAACATATATACACAATATAAACAGAGATTGAGAGACAAGAGACAATGCACCGTGAAAGAGACAAAATCTCATTTTGGTAGTGTTTTGAATGACTGGAGGTGCAGTGACAGCTTACAGTATAAGCCTCCGTAGGGAGTGGAGGCTTGTGTCTCATCATGGCTCCAGGAGAGCGCCTAGAATAGCAGCCTGAGATAAACAAGCAAACACAAACAGAGACTTTGATGAGGAGGTATTGAGGAGCTCCCTGTAGACACACACTGACTTCGATAATTAAACATGATACAGGAGGGTAGAGAAGGGAAGGCTGACAAAGTCAAAAAGTTAAGAGACAGAGAAAGTCAAAACGGCTGGAAAGAAGAGTGGCAGTGAAAGACGACGAGAGGGGAATGAGGAGACAGGAAATGCATTGTTTCCCTGAGAATTTGACTGTATTTTTTTGTGATAGCCTACTTGGGTTGGGTTGGTTGGGGGGGCACGGAGGGTGCTCCACTACAAGTATATTATTTGCTGAGTGCTTTGTGCTCTCTCTCTGTTTCCTGCCAATCTTACCTGTTGCCCTAGCTGCGTACTCTCCCACAGCAGCATGTTGGCTGCTGTCCTCCTCCTCTCCTACATTTCTCTCATCATTAGCTACAGCTATTCCTTCCTGACCCTCTTTTGCTGCTTCAGCTGCCACAGCAGCACTGGTTTGAGCCTGGAAATATTCAAGACAAATTAATCTGATAGCTAATCACACTGGTCAGACTGTTCAGCTTTCCTATATGTGTTTTCTTAAGTTTCTAGGCGCGCTGTTTAGCCAATACCTCTGGTCCAGACGGTCTTCTTTTTCAGTATTCATCTGGATTTGAGGGATCAAACATTCAGTTTCAGAGCTAAAGAATTAACATTAACGTTATTCACTTGCACAAGCAGTCGCTATTCACTAGCAGCAATGCTAGCCGTCTTCTCTGCGGGGAAAAGCCCAAAACAATCATTCCTCCCGCGCATCATCATGTTTTGAATCAGAGCGTGCAACTTGAGGAGGGGTTGTTCACAGACGGGCCCGGTGTCAATAGCTCCTTTTAAACAGAGATTCCGCTATATTGCTGTTTGGAGGACCCGTCATTATGCCGGTTTTGTTTGTTTACACCGAACCAAACAAAGCCAACATAATGCCCCCTTGTGTGCTTTTAGATAGCATGCCAGCATTCCAGAATCAGAGGTGCGACATGTAACACAACAGCGTTGGTGTCTGTCCCACTATGCCGGCTCTCCCTTTTACACAGACGTTGATTCGGCTACCTCCGCTGTCGGCTTAAAGGTATAACGACAATGCCCTCCCCCATTCTGTATGTATGGGAAACACTGAAATGTAGCAACTGGTTTGGGATTTAGTTCCACAAAATGGGACGACCTTTGACATAAATGTAAGAAAAGATTTGTACAGGACAGAAAAAAAAAAACAGATCTGGAAGAACAGAGAAATTACAGATTAAATCTACTCTTCTTCCCATAACACCCCGATCATTATCAAGCAAAGGGCTGTCAGTGGCCCTAAGAGGTGGAAATATCCAGGGAGATACTTGGAGAAATTAGCACGCAAGCTTTGCTATAAATCATGTCTGTTCTTTATTGGGCACTGTCCACATCATAAAACGAATCAGTAGTTTTATTAATGCAATATCTTAACGTTAACCATGAATCTTTGCAGCATAACTGTTAATTTTCACACAACTCCCACAATCCTCTTGTGGTATTCAGAAAGCACAGGAACCCACATATGTGCTGTGAGACCATACAAAAACTGCACTTGTTCACTGCACTCTTGTCTCTGGTAATTCACAGTATATCCAATACCTCTCAGAACTAATCAGCAGTAGTAAAACACCAGTATGGCTCATGGCCATCGACCCAGCGTGGCTGCTACAGTATTTAATTACAGCCTCCAGTTTACCTGTAACACCTCTTAAATGCCAACGCAGATGACAGATGACTGAAGCCTTAGTTCCATCAAAAAAAAGGCAGTTTTTGGTTTTCAAGGCGTTCAATTGTGTCCACAAACGCTTGACAGTTGGGCAAGTCGTAGGCTGTCTGACCTCAGTGGTATGACCTACCAAGCACTAGGTCTCTCCCAGTCTCTCTCCATCCCCATACCCCACTCACATTTAGTCACACGGTGGACTGTTCAAGATATGGTCAAAGTAAAAAAGGAGTAGAGCAGAAAGAGGACGAAATGAGGGAAGAGAAAAGTACATTGTCTATCAGCACTGCAATGATTAGTTAATTAATTTTTTAGTCGTCAATAGGCCTTATTCCCAGCAGAAATTTTGACTTGCCATGGTCGGAAAGTTACCAGGTGGTAAAAATAACATTAACAATGGCTTTGTTTTTTTTTCAAGTGCCCCAGTGTAACGCCAGTGTGACAGTGAGCCAGCATGCATCAACCACGACCCTGAAAATGAGGCAGCTAAATGGAATTGAGCCATCATTCATTTTAGACTTTACACTTGTGCTTTTTCTACTGTGATGTGTCAAAAGGCATATCCTCAAAAAATAAAGGGTCAACAATGCATACAATCATTGCTTTGGCAAAAATGCCCTTTTCAGCTTCTAAATGTCAATTACTTATTTATATCACCATTAGCTGAATGCCTCTGAACTGCTGGTCAGGCAAAGGTAGTAACGAGATGTAACTTTAGGCTCCAGGAAATTGTGAGGAGCATAAGTATTCTCAGACATTTTCCAGACTAAACAAGTCATTGATTTAGAGCTGCAACAATTATTTCCAGTATTGACTAACCTGCGGATTACTTTCGTGATTATTCTATCACTTGTTTGGTCTGTAAAATATCAGAATATGCCAAGAATAAAGAAAAAAAAAAAAGTCCATCACAATTTCTGGAGGCCAAGGTGACATCTTTAAGTTGGCTGTTTTACAATACCAACACTTAAAACCCAAAAGAGATTTAGTTTATGATACAATAAATAAAAAGCAACTAATCCTGACCATTAAGAGGTTAGAACTCTTTGGCAATCTATGCATGAGAAATTACTTAAATGACTAATCAATTAGCAAAATAATTGCCGATTAATTTCTGGTCAATCAACTAATTGTTTTCAGCTCTAAGATGGTTTAAAAACAGATGGATGAACTTAAAACAACTGTATTTTGCAGCCCTATTGTAAATTATGAGAGTTTCATCATATGTGTATGGGAAGGCCCAGAAACTTTCTACCAAGTACAGCTGCAGCTTAGTCATTCAGTCTTTCTCCAAACTGACAGCATAGTTACTTTGCAAACATTCCTCCTGCCCTCGTGGAAAAGAATGTATATTTGCCTTCAGTGTATGTGTGCATGTTTACACAACAATGTATATTTGCCTAGTGAGGTGCCATGAAGTCTATATGCTGTGTGCTGGTGTAATGACATTAGCTCTGTGGGAACAGATGGAAGAAAAGAGGGGTGTCTGGAATGAAGGACTTTAAGAATCATTTAGTATCACAGCTCACTACCGGTGACTTTCTCTGACACTCGGTCAAAGGCAGTGAACAACATATATCAGACTGAAAATGGGAATTCTAAGATGTGTGTTCCTCTTTCTACAAGGCAATCAAAAATGTAAAAAAAAATAAAAATTAAAAATAAAATAATAGCCAAAAAGACCAGCGGACTCTCTCCACAAACTAGGCACCAGTTACATACCGGCAATGCCTCCTGTTGCCCTGAATTAGCTGGCTCATTGACTAAATAACATCAGTGGTGATGTACAGTTGCTCCAGCAGATGAAATTAGACGTCTATGCTAAACACGTTACAGGAATTTGAAACATGGTTTCACTGTACATTATCTCCCACTATGGAATCTAGAATTAGCTTATTCAGACGTAATACTCCAACCCAGCATGGATATGAGAACACATTTTACCAGAGAGCTAAGAGTACATGGTCGTTGACTTTGACCTCAAAGATATAGACACCGGCTGCAGTGGAGCGTGAAAACCGTGAACTTTCGGTCATGCGACTCTAACAAGACTGCGACACAGGGCACTTTTCAGTCCAGGCACCTCCAGACTGGGATAAATTATTGACAACGTCTCTCTGATGGAGAATCAGCTTTAACAGATTAGTGTTGATACTGTAAATATAATAAAGGGTCAAGGACAGTAAACAAATTGTTATCCGATCAATTTGGCTAAAAATCAAGGTGTTGGGCATGTAGAAAAATCAAAGAGCAACATTCTTTTGAATTGGCCGAAACTGTAAATACCAGCTACTGAACACGCAACATACACTGAATTGCTAAAAAAAGCTTCAGGTCTATAGGGAGTGAGGGGAGTCATTATAAGGCCACCCAGTGACATTTTGTTTTTGTGTGATGCAGTTATGCTGCTGTTAGACTGCTGCCCCCCCTGCTCCTCTGCACTTTGAAGTTTCTGCTCCATTTCTTGGAGAGATGTGGGGGGGGGGGGCTGTGATTATGGTAAAGACAGAAGAGAGAGAGTGGAATGGGGGTATCAGACTGTGTGCCCTCAATTACATACTGTAAGCACATTTGAGTACTAACATTAACAGTTTTATTAATTTCTAATACCTGTATTAGTGACTTTACGCTGGAAACATCTCTTCTTTGAAGTGGAGTTCATGCTCGAGGCTCATTTACAGTGCTGCTTCTACATGTCCCATTATCCTGCTTCTATTCACCATTGCTGGATTTTCAACCCTTTTCTGTCTTAGGGATTGGCGTACAGCACTAGATCGTAGCATTTAAACTCCAGAAAAGAGTAGAACTGGACCAGATAAAAGACAAGAAGCAGAAGGTTTTGAAAAATGTAATGCTATTTACATTGACTGGAACTGAAGTTTTTCAAGTTTTGATTCGGCCAGATTCACATTTTCAGGCCTGAGAAACAGAGAGAGACAGAGAGAGAGAGAGTATTCCAAGGCCACTGTAAGTTGAAAATATCCTTCCATGTGTTTGGGAACAGGAAGAGCACAAACGTCGCTGTCCTCCAGGCGATTACAGACAGAACATGCAATCACGACGACCTTGATCTCTGAACTTGCGCATCCTCTGCTGTCGTCACTGGCCATCGCGCAGGAAGAGCCTAACTTAAACAGACAGCCAACTTACTATAAAAGAAAAAAATTCCTAGATAGAACTTCAGTTGGAGATCGGGCAATCAAAGAGGCAATCACTCTCTAGCTTTAGGGATGGACAGAGTGAATTGTTGTAAAGTGCTTCTTCATCAGCTATTGATTTTTAGTTACTCTAAAGACTCTGCAGCAGAAATTACATTATTGGAGATGGATATCCTGCTTATCTAGATAGAAATTAATCTGACAAACAGTGGGAGGGTATGTGTGTGTGTTTGTGTGTGTGGTTGGGTGGTATGGGTGGAATTTGTGCAGCTTGGATGGTGCTGCTGTAACAGCACACAGCCAAGTTCATCTGATTGACAGTCCAGGTTGGGGGAATGAAAACACTGCATTCCACTGTGTGTCTGTGTCTCTGCCATCAGTAAAGGATGGAAGGTTAATGTGTGTGTGTGCCCTAACAGTGTGGTAGACTTTGGAGCGTGTTGGGAATTATCAAAGTCAACAACAGACATCACAGATTTACTCCAAGTCATTTATCAAATTCACAGGCATGACAGTCCTACTGCTGCCGAACCTCTCAAGTAACATAGAGGCTCAAATACTGTGTGCACTTCAAAGCATCAAAAGATGCCATCAACCTACCAATCCCATATTTATCAGCGCATTAACTTTGCAGATGCGTATAGTAAGCTAGCACAAATGATCACGACGGAGCACATGCGCTTGAGATCATCAAAGGCATCACTGCAAGGGAGTATCAAAAGAAATCTTCCAACAGGTCCTGGTGTTCAGTGGTTAGACTAAAGCAAGTTCAGTGCACTGACAATTTGACTAAATCGTGTTCACAGAGGAGACTATGATGAAACAATAGCACCTCAAAGGAACAAATTCCTTTGCTCTCATTTTGTCTCTACATTATACAGCCATATAAAAGGATTGAGGGGGATCAATGGTGTTCTGTCAGGTACCTCTCTCTCGCTCTCTCTCTCTCTCACACACACGCACGCACACACACACACACACACACACACACACACTCAATAGAGTCTCTGTTCAGCAGGAGGTAGGCCGGACTTAGCCTCCACCTGGCTCTGCCCACAGGATCCTTGTGCGGTAAAGGAAACCTTATATACACAAGACCCAGCCGCAGCATCTAATCTGTTTTTGGGTAGCATACAGTCATGTGACAGGGACATTTCTTGGTTTTACCATCATGGCTGCGGGGGCTCTTAGGTGCTTTCTCGTCTTTCTCCTCTCTCTTCCTGTCACTTTCTGCAGGTACTTCTGCCCTCGGTGCTAGAAAGTCTGGATCTGTGACTGCAAACCACCTACTGCCCCCATGATCCTGCTCAACATCCACTGCTTCAATTATTATGATTATCCTTATTATTATTATTATTATATATAGTTTTATTAGTGTTACTATTCACCCTATCATTATAATTAACATTTTTATTATTAGTCTCATTATTGTTATACATCGTTATGTTGTACGTGTACTGTGCTATGGTCCCCCCTCAACCAAGCCAGTCGGGGCACAAGGCCACCCACCATGAGCCGGGTTTTGTTCAAGGTTTCTACCTGTTAAAAGGGAGTTTTTCCTTGCCACTTTTGCCAAGTGCTTGCTCATGGTGGAATGCTGGGTCTCTTTAAATATAACTATAAAGAGTATGGTCTAGACTTGCTCTGTATGAAAAGTGCCCTGAGATAACCCCTGTTATGATTTAGCGCTATATAAATAAAACTGGATTTAATTGAATTTAATTTCACACCTGTGGTTCACTTTACTGCGCATTTACTGCGCATTGTGTATATTTATCTTCTTTTGTGACACAAAACGTTCACAGAGTATATTAATAACTTATTATGAACATTAGATAATTAACACTGCAACTGGACCTAATAACTTGTAGGCACGACACAAAAAAAATGTCTTTTGTTCAACCAGCGGTCAAAAACCTAAAAATATTCAATTTATTCTAATTTTAAGACATTGAAAGACAGCAAATTTTCACCTTTCAGAAGTTTAAAGACAGACTGTTTGGATTTTTTTCTTAAAAATAACTTAAGCAATTAGTCAGTTATCAGAATAGTTGCCAGTTTTCTGCCGATGAACTAACTGATTAATCGACTTATTGTTGAAGCTTTAAACTCAAAACATAACTGTTTTAACTCCTTTTCACTGTCTGATTGATCAGGGGAAATCCCTGCACTCATGTGATGACAGGCATATGTGGTAATCAAATAACCATGAATAATAATATAGCTCTCTTAAACAAATTGCTTTCTTTATAGCAGTGTTTGAATTTATTTTTTAAATCGCATATCTACTACCTGACAGTCCTGTGGTTGGCCCGCTTAGCTTTCACAGCACAAAAAAACCCTTCCACATTTAGATTAATTGGACTGAGACCCACCTTTTCAAGTGGGTCTCACCTTTCAAGAAAAGAACTGAACAGGCAAATGAGTCGGTCTGAACCAATTCAAACAGGTTGACTGTGAAAAGTAACCCAAAACAAAGACTAAGTATGATTACCTTTATCTACCAGGTTTGTCTTATTGTGCCTACTGACAGAGTCTATGGTGTACAAAGTATGTGCAGTCATGATCTCTTTAGCAAAACAAACACAATTGACATAAAGTTAATTCTGCAAATGGCTGCATATTGCTTGATATTGCCCTGTGAATGCTTCCCCAAATGGGCAAGTTTCTGATCTATAGCCATGTCAAAATCACCATCTGCTGCGCAAATTTAAAATATTACGTCTAGAAGGATTTTGGTGAGGAAGAAAAAAAATAAAAAATAAAAAAATAAATCAGCTCCACAGCCATTAAATTGAGCAGCAGATTAAAACTGACAGCATGGTGAAGCCTTTGTAAAAACCTTGTCACCCAATCATCAAATCAGGAGAGGGGTTGCAGAGATTAACACGGTCATCTGGAACATACATATGCATGGCGAAGCTGAAGAATAATGTGGTATGCAGCTTGGATGAGTCATCCTGGCTGGCTGAGTAAGATTAACATGCAGGATTATCTACAGTATATAATCCGACTGTGAAGGAGTCACATTGCTGTGTTAGCCTAACTGTACGCAATTTCTAGAAGTGTCAGTCAGTTAAAACCCAACAGTTCGGTGATCATGGAAGTTGCTCCTCTCCTGTTACATGTACCAAACTCAATACAGGATTATTGGAGTGGATGTATGTAGAGATTCATTATGTTAACAAAGATTTTGATTATGTGTTCACAAATATGTCTTAACAACACATTAACTAGATTAAAGTAACATTACTTTTTTTCAAACCAGTTTAACACATTACAGATGAGGACTCTCATTCATGTTAATTCAAAAACCGGTTGACAGTTGTAGTTGTCAGTTGTATGACCTGTCAAGTAATATTTTTTAGTATTTGTTATTTAGGCTGCACAATAACACAAACATTGTCTCAGAACACCTTCCATTAAAAGATAAATATATAATCACAACTGTTTGCATTTGGGTTTGATTTTAATGTCTATGTGTTCATTTACAAGATAATTTACATTCAGCGGGTACATCTTGTCTAAATTGAGGGTCTAAGGATAGAGGTTATTGTAAGTTGCAAAGACTGTAAAGACCACAAGTAAAATTTGTGATTTCAGGCTGTAAAAAATTAAAAACAATGACTGTGCGATATAACAAGAAATTATTAGCATTATAATCTTACATATTAAATCTTAAATATAATCTTCTTATCGTTAAATATAATCTGCTTATGGGTAAACTTTATTTTACATTGCTAAGTGATTAAAATTATACTTTATTGTTCTACAAATTTTGGTTGTATGTATTATTAAAGTTAGAATAAATAGGATTTCTTCATATAGAACCCTGTTGATACTACTGAGCATTTTCCAACAATAACCATTTTATGTATTTACATTCTGTAAATACCTCTCTACAAGATTGTTTTCATTGTTAGTAATGCAGTCCATTTCTGCATGGATTCCAATTGCTTTCACACACACAAGAGATTCAGAGGAAACTCCAAAGAAACTCCTATTATTGCCATGCTGTTGTGTGGAAAACTACTTCCCCATTGTGCACAGCATGAATTCAGATCGTAGCTGCAATTATTATTGACTGACTTCTTTATCAAAACAACTTGAGCTTCTTTGGCTGCAAAGTAAACAGATACAGCAGTTGCTTTCTGATGTATTTCTAAGAAAAAATATCTCCAGGATCTATTAAACCTCACTTGCCGTTGCCATGGTAACCACAAGCGTCGCCAAATCAACCAGAACTGAAATCTTATTGATCATAACTCTGAATATGACTCTCATTAACCTGTAATTAAAAAAGGTACTGAAAAGTTATTGAACATTTTGGTATAGTTTAACCAGTATAGCTTAGTATTAACAGTCGACTGCTTGAATATCACTTTGAATATTTTCTATGTTAGTTAACATTTGTTATATATCACACACACACAAACACACACATATTATAATATATATATATATATATATATATATATATATATACACACACATATATACACACACATATTATAATATATATATATATATATATATACATATACATATATATATATATATACATATATATATATATATACACATATATATATACACATATATATATACATATATATATATATATATATACACACATATATATATATATATATATATATATATATATATATATATATATATATATATATATATATATATATATATATATATATATATATATATATATATATATACACACCAACACACAAAAACACGTACATATACATTTTACATTTATATATACACATACACACATGTCTATATACACATATGTATATAGATATATATGTATATGTATATATATCTATATATGTATGTGTGTATATCTATATACACATACACGCACACATATATACACATACACACATTCACATACATATATATGTCTATATCTATATCTCTATCTCTGCCTATATCTATATCTATATCTCTATATTTATGTATTTTTAAAAAAAAAAAAAAAAAGGAAGGAACCCTTCAAAGCACTTTAAAAAGTTTGTGCAGTACCAAACAGACCAACATGTAATCAGTGGCGCATTGTTTGTTTACTGCCCAGCTTTTCATTTATATATACTAGACTCAGTCATGACTCAGTCATGACCTCGTATGGGTTCAGAGCAGGAGACAGTCACCCCAACCCTGTAAGACAGACTGACTAGATCACTGTTGTTCCAATGTGTTGGCATTCATTAACTCTTCTATCTACAGGTTCATCTCCTCAAACACTGTGCACGCGTTCATGGTAAGAGAGGAAACACTAGTTTTTAACCCTGCTGTAGAATGCAGAGTGTGTGTATGGCGTTACCCTTTGCAGACAAATGAAGATTACAGGCTAGCGAAGGCTTCATGGGAAAGAGAGACAGTGTACCTGAGGGTAAAGTTGCTGTGAGCCACTAACTGACAGTACACGTATCTATAATTGTAATAAAGTTTGAAATAAGTCAAGTCATCGTGTGATGGCATCAAATGACAATGAAACAGAGAGAGAGAAGAAAAAAACAGGAAGGAAGCAAAAGGTCTACTCTGTGAACTTCTTCATTGAGTCTCTGTTCAAACAAAGCACAGTGCAAGAACCTAGACTGACACAAGATTAAGTCCTCATGACCTGCCCCACCAGCCTCACAGCTGACAAGTCATTAAGAGCAGGGAAAAAACTTTATAAATGAGAAAATGTAAGGAGAAAATGAAAGAAATGAACAAAAGACAGATAAGACACAAAAACATCATATAAATGGAAAATCTTGCAAGGAACCAGAGAGGTTAAAACGAATGAGAATGTGAACTTGAGGAAGCAATGTGAAGAGGGGGATCACAGTTTGAGACACCTGTTCTGACAAGCCCTGACAAGACACTTGAGGCTGTGATGCAACATAAACATTCTGCCTGCATTTGCTCTGAAACCGAGCTCAACGACACACATTAAGTTCACACTGAGACACCTGACAACATGTGCCAGTCTCCATATTGTCACCATCTCACATGCAGACACATGCACAGAGGTTTCACAAGAATCCAAGTCTGACAGTGTAACTTTAACCGCAATGGTGCACCTACAGTTACAACTTTGCCAGTGCCATGTCACAATCATTAATTACTGAATATCTGCTAACACCTTGTCTATGTCAAACATAGTGAATACTGTACTAGATAATGGCTGCCCATTGCACCCTACTTTTCTAATACAGGTACCTTAAAAAAAAATCTCTAAAATTAGTCAGCTTTAGATATGCTGGATAACTAAACAGCTCTGTAATATAAAATATACACCAGAATAACTACTTGGCCTTAGTGTAGTGTTTTTATGGTGCTAAAAAGATGAATCCATGAATTTATTATTAAAATCAACAGAAAATTTATTGTTGCAGTTTTACTAATTTATTAATAATTTAACTAATTTTCAAGCAAAAATGTTCTGTTGGTCAGACAAAACAAAAATCAATTCTGAAAATCTCACCATGGGTACTGAGAGAATGGGCATTTTTGACCGACATTTTATATACTAAACAATTCATCGATTAATCATAAAAATAACTCAGATTAATTGATAATTAAAATAATTTTGCATAGGTTTTATGGAGATAAGAGTCACTGGGGAGCTGTTTGAAAGATTTGAGAAGATTTGGACAGATGCAGTTCATCCCTTTTGATGAAAAAAATATGGAAGTTCAAATGTGGTTTTCAATCAACAGTAGCTCTTTAGAGACACATAGTACCTGCAAAATGCCAGAGAAATAAGGGCAACGTGACCCGCTTTTTTAAAAACTCAAACTGACTCCGACTCCTCTGTTCACTGACAAACACTGTCAGTGTGGATCTTCATTGAGACTGCCGGCTGCAGGTTATTCGATTGTGCTGCTTTGTGGTTTAATTACTCACCACGCTGTGCATTAGGAAGAGGTTCAGCTGTGTTAATGGAAAACAGGTTTTGACAGGTGGTATACCCACAGTGCAAGGGATTACAGTAAACCAGGGGTGTAAATTGGATCTTGCTTAAATAGCAATCAATTAAAAAATGCCTTGTTTGGCAATTCTGTTCAAGCAGACTGGCTAAGGACTTTTTTATTCACAAGTTAGGAAACAATAGTGCTGGAGCAGCAGTGATAAACCACAGGAAAATGTACTCATGGTGATACTTCTCAATGATTTGGGCTTTTTTGATTAGAACTATTTTAGGACTTTTTAGTCTGAGTTTCCTGACAGTCCACGTACACGCAGGAAATATTCTTGGTGGCGAGTGTCCTTTTTGCACTTTCAAAAAGCATGTGTAAGACATGTATTGGCTTGCTTCAGTGATTTGTCTGTGTTCATAGGATTAGTGTGTTTGTGTGTGTGTGTGTCTGTCTAAAACAGGTTTGGAGAGGAATGCAGGACCGGTGTAATCCAGTCTTGGTTCATTTTCGCTATTGTAATAGAGTCAAAAGCCTGTAGTCCTGTGTGCAGCGGGGCCTCGTACCTCAGTCACGATTAAATTCATCATCTCATAGGCCAAATCAGAATTGAACCACATCAGGACAACATGGTACTGCATTACAAAGACAATTACAAATACATCTGTAGCTGCATGAAAACCATGTCTCAACAGATATGATTTATCCTAAAACTTTTACTTTGAAATAACTCTGAGGTATAACAAGTCATTCACTAAGAGCCGATAAAACCTTGCAATGTCAGCCATTGAGTCTGCGTAAATCTACTCTGCAAGGGTGTTGAGTCAACTTGTAAATGTATAGTCAGGCAACCTAATGTTTAACTTTCATCCTTTCTCATTATCACTGTGGACAAACAAACTGAATTCCAAGCCCACCATTAAAAGAAAACAGAAGAGGAATTCAAATCAAAATGACTTTATATAATTTATGAAACGTAAATGTAAGAAATGTTAAGTGCAGCATTGATGGAACTGAGTACTGATTTAGGAACCAAGATGAAAATCCTATTCCTAGGGTTAGGGTTAGGATAATATGATAATGTAAACAGTATCAGACCCAATTTCAGCTGTGCAATGATTTCATTTCACCTCTGCGATGAGCTCAATATCAGTGGGGAAGAACTCTCTCTCCCTTAAGCGGTAATTCCAAACTTTTGTTATTTTTTGTATCCAATCTTGCACGTAAGTGTCATTTTTCTTCCATGTCTGTGTCCAAAAGCCATTTGTACCAGGGTTAAAGGTTTTGGATGGTTCCCAGGACCCAACACTGTGGGGTTTCAATTACAACTGCGTCAACAGCACTTCATACCACCACTGTGGCTGAAACAGGTTCAACAGGCTGGTATTGAGGAATGCTTCCTCTTTCCATGGTAACAGAATGTGTTCCACAAAAGGTTATAAACACATTTAGGAGAATTAAGATACTCTCTCATGACCTGGGCAGGCAAATAATATGAGTTGTCTACCGCTGGCCAGAGTTTCACGACTGCAAGACACATTTTTTTTAATGTAGGGACAGCTGCCTGGTGTGCACCTAGAATATGTATATTGGATTAGAGTGAATACCGCATACACTGATTAATGGAAATAAAACAACGTAAGAGAGGGAGTGCAAACACTATTCAGAACACATATAGATAGATAACAGTAGGCATGACAAAAAAGTTCCTTAAACCACCCCCAAAAAGGCAAATTCAGAGTTAAACAGCATTGTATCAAAGATAATATTGTAAATAGAGAAATGGGTTAGAGCAACTTAAAACATTATGCTTATGAGTGCGAGACAAAAAGCTTGTCTGCAAGCAGCAAAAGAAATTATTATGAAATTCCAAGCCTTCTCTGATGATTAAAAAGGATTTTCATATGTGTGGTGGGCATTTCCACCAGGACCCAGAACAAAACCACAGCCACCAAAACCACATACACAAAACTGGCTTGGTAAATCAGCTCATCTCAGTGTGGGATGTAGATCTGTCGTTGGCAGTTTGTGCAATTCAGCAACAGGTGAATTTATTCCAAATTAGATGTGTATTGGCAGTTTTACCATTTAATTGACTAGACAATAACATCACACATTAGCTACAGCTCTGAAAGTATGTGTTACATTAGAGAGCTTGCTGGCACCGCTAAAGTGTGACAACACTTCAATCTCTTCCACCACAAAGGTATAAACACACCAAAAAATGCAGGTGTAGTTCTGCCATTCATTAACGGTTTGTTGTGTTCAATCCATTTCATGCATGCAACCTAAAGCATATCCCATTTATAATAGGCACTCATGCTATACCCGGATTTAAAATATATACCAACACTTCAGTAAACAAACATCATTCAGATAATTGTTGCCTACAGTGTACAGTGTTGGGATTCTTCTGTTTCCTCTGTGCTGTGCTTGATGGCTAACCAGACATCATAACCTAGTAACTGCAGCCATATTTTTTTTTTGTGTTACATCTTCTGATTGCATTATTTATGTTTCACGTTCCCTCTTAGTCCCATTTGCTCATAAATGCGAACACCAAACCATACTAGCATGTGGATTTCCATCAGATAGGCCAGACTAAACTATCTTGTGGTTTTCTAACATTTGCTTTGTATTTTAAATTGGATGTATACTTAGTTGCCATTTTATTAGGTACTAGAGAGGGAAGACACAAACCTCTTTGCTGATTTGAATCACCTTGCACAGTTCAGTTTCAAGATTCGTAGTCTGGGACTATGAAGTTCGTTCACTTTTTTTTCTAAGCTAAGCAGTTGAATCTCTATTCAATTGCAGTTCAATATATACAACAGAAGGTGATTACGTCACTGTTCATACCACCCCGACGTTCAGCGCTGATTCTGTCCAAGCTCTCGTGTTCAGTTCAGGACAGACGAAGCTTACAAAAGCACTGCACATAACGTTAATTGCTCAGTAGCCTATAATTATTGTCTTTATGATAGTTTCAGTGGCTTTTCCAGTCTTTTAATGTGCTTCTAACACAGAAGCCGACGGTTATCTCAGTCACGAGTGAGGGGAGCTCCATTACTAAAAGCTACTGATTCGTTCAGTGACAATGAACGAATTCTACAATTCTGTAGAGTCAGCTCAGTTTAAAGATTAGCTGATAGAGACTTGTTCGTACATATACTTAACACCTCTATTTTAAACACCTAGCTAAAACTAATGCAGTCTAAAACAATAGTCCCGCAATAAATCCCTGGAGGTTATGACAATTATAATGTTCGGTTTTGTGCAGGTTTTGAAACTTATTTATATTCACAAGAAACTGAAACCCGGGGAACATTTTCCTTTATGGAGGCTGCAATCTGAGACTAGACTTTAAAAATATATTCATGGAGAAAAACATTGGTAAATGTTGGAAAGCTAAGAAGCTACAATATAATCCTGTCAGAGAGGGTTTAAGTCTTTCTTGAAGTTATCTCCTCAGTCAGACCATTACCTTCACAACCATAACACATTACTTAGCTGTCTAATCCTTGTCCGCTTGATTAATACATTGTTGTTGGTGTCAAAAGAAGGGCATGTGTACTGTGTACAACACAGACAGAGTAAACTGAAGATGGTAAATGTTTTTCTGTCCTCCTC
This sequence comes from Xiphias gladius, assembly GCF_016859285.1. Lineage (NCBI taxonomy): Eukaryota > Metazoa > Chordata > Actinopteri > Istiophoriformes > Xiphiidae > Xiphias > Xiphias gladius. The sequence goes on along the minus strand of NC_053414.1, from coordinate 19,350,052 downwards.
CCTCTGTCACCAGCTGTCAGCCCGGATCTCTGAGGCTTTAAATCAACAGATTATTGCAAATGAAAGGAATACCACACACAGATACACAAGCAGAATTTAAAGAGCGCCGTCTGAATGCCGCCTTTTGTGCCTAAACAAAACACCAGCCAAAGAGGGCAGAAAAAAGGACGAGTCTGTGAAAATCAGACTACAGTTCAGACTTAAATATTAGGGCATGGCTGGCACCTCTGGTATGTTAGAACTGACATGGTGACATAATGCAGAAACATTCTGTAGGTCATGTGAGCTCACTGGAGAGTAATTTAGCATACAGTATGTCTTAAATTCAATATTTCACAATATTGAAAATTAAACCATCAGTCATTACGCTAACATGGACTGCCATAACCTGAGACTCAGCTGATTAAAGGGGCACCCATTTTACACATAAATATCAGTCTGCCGATAACTGGAGTGATGTCATCAGGGGGTATGTCGGCTTGGGCTTGGAGACTACGGATCTTTATCTGAAAGCCTGCATTACAAACTAGGGATGTTGAGTTTGAAAAATAGAGAGAGGCTATTGTGTTGCATTATGGGAATTGTAGTACGCAGCATTTTTAAAGCTTGACCCAAGCTAGTGACTAAAATAAAATTGGAAATATCTCGGCCTTTTGGTGCATTTTAAGTTTTTTAATATCTGTCTGTTGTCATGTTTCCCAATTTTCATAGAAGAGAAATACTAAATTGGTGTACCCATTTAAGATAGAAACCTGTGACATCATGTTACATTTGTATACACATCAAACTATGACTGCTGGAGTTTTCTCAGCATTTTATTCCAAAGTTGTTCCCCTGGGAACAAACTTTTATTTACTGTATCACTTGCATTTTTTCTTCACCTAAATTATGAGATCTCTCTAACCCTAAAAGGAAAAAAAAACTTCCTGTGTGGCCAATGTCTTAGTGATCCGTTGTTTTCAGGTGTAACATCTTTGTGCATGCTCTACTGTCTGAGCCTAATCTTCTGCTTAGCCATAATAATAACAGCCTGAAGCATGGTGTGTTTGTGCAATGTGTACACAGACAGTCAAAGCAGTGAAAACACAACATAGAGAGAGGGAACGTGAGGTAGAGCTCTGACACTCTGACATTGAGATGTAATGTGGAGGAAGTTTCATTAATCAGGCGATGGTCCACAGCACGTACTGTAAAAATATGGAAATGTACTAACAATCACAGAGGAGTTGGTTTCTGACGACAATGTTCCCAGTATGTAAGGGGAAGACATACTTGAAAATCCAGTATCACTTAATCTGAGGATGGACAAACATTCAGAGAGATATGCTGGGGGGGCGATGTGGCACTGAGGAATTTCTCTCTTGCTGAAAATTCATCCATCAGCCAGTTTGCCAAGCAAAGAAGTGGTGGTTTTCATCACTCCCAGCTACTCTTTTGTATCCTCCCCTTTATCTTTCGTTTCTTTAAAAAAAAAATCCCTCTGCCTTGTCAGAGTCAGACCCCTTCTCTCAAAACCATTCGAAAAGATAAAACTCTTGTGGACTGGTGGTGCTGACGCCCATACAGTTTCTTCTGCCCTTTTATCGGTCTTTAAAAGCTATCTCACCCACTCTACCACTCTTGCGTCCTCTTCATACATTTGGGTAGATTTTTGCAGATTCATATCAAAACCAAACTGCTGTGCAAGTGACTAGCACATCCAAATGGGCTCCATGCTTTATTTCATATGCATCAAAGCTGAAACTTTTCAGCTGAATAGCATCGAGCAGGCCAGCAGAGGAATTACTTCCTTGTTACCTAGGATCTGGCTTATTCCCCGTGCACAAAGCACTTTAAATACACATGAAATATATATAAATATAAATAATAATAAATATATAAATAATAAGAGAGAGATAACCACAACAAGCTCTGGGTTAGACTGCAATAAATATTGCATTTTAAAATTTCACAAATATTTCAATACCACTGCCAAAGGACAGGAGGGCTTGTCTGAGGGTGGCACCAGCTAACTTAATTTCACATTTTCCCAGGACAGCGATCGTCTAAATCAGGATTCCTGTGTATTGTGTGATAAAATCAGCAGTGCTGAATTGTACTCAGCTGGCTTTTTTGGCTGCTGTGACATTTATATTTCCATGTATCCTGTGGAGCGATCCCTTATGTGGAACTCCTCTTTGAAACCTCAGGCATGAACATACTTGTTAACAAACATTCAAGGAAGTTACTCTTTACTGAGAGGTAAGTTAAGCCAGAGATGACTAACCCCCCTTGGATATGACCTCAAGGCCCTCAGTTCTTCAGCCTGACAGAGGAAGAGTCATGTCAAGCAGTCCTGCTGCGCTCTCCGCTTGTAAACCAGTATGCCCAGCTGCATGGAAAGCAGCGTTTGTCTGAACTGTTGCAAGTTAGAAACTGGCTCTTTTAAATCAAGCTGCGGTTCAAAATAATAAAAACAGCTGTGTGTTTTGCTGTAAAGTAGGCGAGTCATGTATGAGAGTCCGAAAACAAATGTGTGCTTAATCTGATATAAAGAACTTGAGATCTCGACTGCGTGGTGTGTGTTCTGTATGTGTGTGCGCAGGGGGTGGGCTGGTGGTGAGATGCAGCTGTAAGAGTGTCAGACGACAGCCCCAATATCTTAACCACGGCATTATCAAACTGATGTGAATGCCTTGCAGATTTGAGGCTTTTGGACGTAATTACACACATTATGTCATATCTTTTCAGATAAAAACTACCACAACTACGATAACGTGGTCCCTCACAACTTGGCACAGTTCAACCCTTGTCTGTATCCAAGTGCAAAATTTATTTCTAGTGCGGTTTGGTCCGGATTTAAGAAGCCAAACAGTGTTAGAAAATATCAACAGTGATTTCTGAACAGCCAAATAACATTTCAAAAGGGTTTCTGTATCTCTAACTGTGTGGTTTGCAATGCTTAACAGAGGTCAGACAAGTCAACAGCTGCTGGGGCTGTACAGGCTCACTTCCACCACTTGGCCCAGTTTCAAAAGGTGTCAACCAACCACGTACACCAAACTTTGTTAGGATTGAAGCAGAAAATTTTGGTCGAAAATAAGACGAAATGCACTTACCTGTTCAGACTTGGCCACTTGGGAGTCTAGGTCCAATAAACTGAAGAAGGAAAACGAAACCAAGTAGAACAGTGGAGATACTGGACACACGACAAAATAGCGAAAAAAAAAAGAAAAAAGAGGGAGAATTCCTCCTACCAGTTCTGTGAATTGTGCGACAAGAAGAGCTAAATTCGACGCAAACTCCTTCCTCGTGTGGCTGAACACCTGAGTAGCCTCCGCGGTGCCTGGCGGGCTCCGAAAGCGCGAGGCTAGTCCCGCGAGCGCCGGTCGACGCGTCGTAAAATGTCCCGAAACTTTTAGAGGTCTCTGAAGTTTATTTCAGAGTCAGGGTCGCGGCATCGCAGAATCCGCGCTCAACGCCTCCTTTCGTGACTGAACCCGACAGTGAGGGGGGGGGGGGAGTCGGTTTGTCCAGTGGTTACCTGACTCCAGTCATTACCGCGAGGCCAGCCCCCCAGACAGCGGCGGCAGCCTCATGTTTCCTGTTGTCGTCCTGAGTGACTGCGGAGCAGATAAACAGCTTCCGTAAACAGCAACAGGTTGAGATGCTTTCGGCTTTCACCAGTAGTATGACCCGCCATCTGGTGATTGAAAGCAATATCATAGAGAAAAAATTTAAAAAGTTACCACCACGATCTGACCTGCTCAAGATCCGTATAGGATGATTTGATGATTATTACAGCGTCAAGTTGTAAATTAAGTTTTAATAGTGTAATATCATCATTTTTGCAACTACTTTAGGGACCTTAAAATGAGTCTAAAACATCAGTCCTAACCATGTGGTCTGCTTCTTGCAGGTGTTTCAGGGCTGTAATCAGAAGAGATTTTAATGAAACAAGGCATCTGTGCAAAAAGGTACTATCTCACCAATAAAAGCATGAACCGGGTTATGGGTGAAATTATAACATATAATTTAAAATATTTCTCTGTATGAAAGGGTTGCCAAAAAAAGTGTAAAATTCCTTTCAGCTCAGTAAGGGATTACTAACCCTGCCTTTTAACATGGAAAGGGAATATGGGTATAAAACCTTGCCATACAGTTCTATTAATATAGTTCTCTGGGAGATTGCTCTCTTCTGTATTTAGAGGTGGATTCTTATTTTAAAAACACAACGGCAATAACATCAACCACTTCACGTTTCTTATCCATTTATTTTCAGGGAGAAGAAAGAATTTAAATAATATGAAATCTCAAAAATAATGACTAAGACTTTAGGTGACAATAAAACTATACATATTATATATAGTATAATTTAGTACTACAGATATATATATATATATATATATATATATATATATGTATGTGTCTGTATGTATGTATATGTATATATATACGTATACATACATATACATAATAGAATATTAGTGACTCGAGGAATAATAGTTACTGATTTTGCCTCTTTAGACCCTGATTAAGCTGTTTTTGACCACTGGGTGAATTTCAGATGTAGCCAGCTAACCAAAAACAGTGTATATTGCGGTATTTTGATGATTATATCAGTGACTGGAAAATACCAAGGGCATTAATGGGCAGAGGAAAAGTGGATTATGCTTCAGTAGTGGTTTGAAAATTTCCTTTCCTTTCCTTTGGATGTCCTTTGATTTTTTTTTTTTTTTTCTCACTGTAAAACAGGGTCGCTGTGGGAATCCATTTTAATCATTGTGAATCCAAGTTTGCTGCTGCTGCGGTCTTCTACGAAGGAGCAAACTACAAACCTTTCAGTGATACTGAAAGATACTGGGTAGGTGAGTGTGGCATATTCTTAACATGGGCGTATATCTTTAATTTGAAAGATTAGGAGAATTTAAATGCACAACACAACACTCAACACATTCATGTGGGTATGATAGAATGTAGGATCTCAGTTGTAACTGTGTTTTGTTCTGTTTTTGCCCTGATACTTTTAGAAAATTTCAGATCTCCTTGAAATTTCCCATATCACTTCATGTCACATAATACCTATGTTGACCTTAGAGTGGGAAGGATAAAAAAAAATTTTCATGAGTGACAGCAAGGATAGACCAAATGCACCATTCAACCACACTAGAGGACCATGAAATAAAACTAGGCCAAGTTATTTTTATGTATATTTAATTATAACTTACTCATATTTCATTTATACTTCAATATAATTAAGGCTCACTTGCCAAAATATAGGGTATGAACCCCGGATGTACTAGCGTAACAACATCTTTAGAGATGGTCAGTTTTTTAGCCTCATAAATTACAGATTAACTGACCTGTGCTGTATCTTCTTTATAATCCCATTTTGGTAAAAATCTGATTAATTCTTTATTGCTGAAATTCCCTAGCATGGTAATTTGAAGCAAGAAAGTCCTTGGCTGTGATCCACAGTGATAGTGTATGAAATGAGCACATCCACTGACTCGGCCTACTTCTTTATCCCCAAGACAAGAGAGAGTCTTCACATGAA